>NC_086229.1:83831988-84141738 GCF_036321145.2 Pelmatolapia mariae | reverse complement strand
ACTGAGCTTCTTTTCTTCTACAGAGTACAGCAAAGTGAAACAAAAACACAAAGAAGTCCTGAGGCGCAGGAGTGAGAGCATGCTTTTCTACAACACCCGGCACGGAGAGAAAATTCAGTTTTCCGAACATTATGTCAATCTTCTCTTAGTTGACGGACACCAGGGATTAGAAAATAAAAAACATGAGGTGCTGACCTTTGGACAGAAGCGACTGTGTCTGCAACAGAAGTCAGCAGTGCATGAGAAAATCACACCAGCTGAACTCTTCTCATGTGCAAAAGCAGTTCGTCCAGTCAGGAAGGTTCTGGTATCGGGGGTGGCTGGAATCGGAAAAACTATCCTGGTGCAAAAGATGTTGTTTGATTTTGGGGGAAACAAGGACCACCTTGCCTTTGACTTCATTATACACATGACCTTCAGAGACTTGAATCTGATTGACAAGCCCACAAGTTTACGAGAGTTGATCTTGCGCAAAAACAGGCACCTTGCTAAAGAACTGGATAACATCTTGGCAAATGACAACAAACTGCTGATCATCCTGGATGGCTTTGATGAGTTCAGACACTACAGGAGCTGCGACGTGGACTCTTTTGTAACTGAGCCAGATGAAGATGCAGAGGTTATGGAGGTTATTGGAAGCTTGATGCAGGGTGAACTACTACCAAATGCTTCTGTATTGCTCACAAGTCGGCCTGCAGCTATCAGCTACATCCCTGTGGGCTGCATTGACCGCTTTGTGCTCATTGCAGGGTTCTCCTTGGCCGAAGTTCAGGACTTCTTTTTTCGTTACTTCCAGGACAAGACCCTCGCTGACCGCATGTTCTCAGTGGTATCTGCAAACGAACTAATGCTGACACTGTGCTACATACCTGCATTTTGCTACATTGTCTGCTGCATCCTCAAAGAGAGCAAAGATCTTTGTGGGGGAAGCCCAAAGACCATGACGGATATTTATGTGCAGTACTTGGTGGCTTTGCTTCGATCTCACACCCAAGCGAGAGTTGAAACATGTCTTCAAGACCAAAGAGGGGGGGGCATCCAGCAGCTGTCTGATACTGTTTTAAAGCTGGGTCGACTTGCCTTCAAAAACCTACTGGAGCATCAAACATTATTTTATAGCAGCGACCGAGAGGTGGCAGCGTTAGAAGGATCCAGCCTTGTTAGTGCTTTCCTCGACAAGACAATCGCAGAAGAGCCTGGGTTCACTGAAGAGGTCTATTCATTTGCTCATCTTACTATTCAAGAGTTCTTTGCTGCAGTTTACTGTGCGGTGACGGATCACCCTTTGCCGGACGCACTTGAGCGCACATCATGTCCCAGAGATCTATCCAACAGTGGACACTTGGACCTTTTCAGCCGCTTCCTCTCTGGAATCCTCTCTGAGCGCAATGCCAGTTTTCTATCTAGGCAGGTGGGGATTTGCTGCCACAAAGAAAAAGTGAACGCATATCGTGAGAAAATCATCAGAGAACTGAGAGCTCTCTGTGAAAGTGGAGCCCACATCCTAAACCATTTGCACTGCTTGTTTGAGCAACAGGACCCCTTGTTAGCACTTGATGTGCAGCCAAAGATGCTAAGAGTTAATGTTAGCGATGAAACGCTATCTCAAATGGACTACAATGCTATCAAGTATTTCCTAAACCTCACCGAGGGTAAAATATCGGAGCTGGATCTTACTGGGACTGGAATAAGCTGTGATACACTAAGAGATATTCAACATCTTTTGGGTAGATGTGAGAGTCTTTGGTGAGTTTCAGGTAAAATTCAGTTTCCAAGCTTTGATAGACCCTTCCATGTGGTCGATATAAAACCTTATCAATTGCTTACGGAGCGCCACATATGGAAAGTGCTTGCACAATATGTATTTACTTTTCCATCTCATGTTTAAGGCTTGGAGAAAACAACCTTGATATGGAAGCAGTACAGGTCATTGCTGATGTGTTGAAGGAGTCAGAGAATATTATGTACCTCGGGTAAGGTGTTAGTTAGTTTTACCACATTTTTTAGAACAATGTATGACAAAGAATCATCCAGATGATGTCACCCTTTCTGTTCCTCTTAGACTTGGGTGGACAAACATTAGTGACGACGAGCTTCTGGTCCTTGCTTGTGCAATAGGGGTTAAAAAAAAGCTTCAGGAATTGTGGTAAGAAACTTTTTGAGTTGTTTTATTATCCTGGCACATGATGCTGATGTTTGAGGAAATGGGAGTTTTCCAGTGTCGAGGATGACTGTGATGGCTTGATTTAAGAATTTTTAAAAGGTCATAGATTACACCTATGTTGTAATAAACTATGCTTATATTTAAAGGTATGCTTTTTTATGTAAATATGAAAAACCTTTATTGTTCCCCGTGTGATGGAACAGGATGGAGGGCAACCGATTGAGTTACAGAGGTCTGCTGTCATTAAGCGACTTGATCCCAGATCCTCTGAAAAACGTTGTGTGAGTATTGAATTTTGAATCAAATAACTCAAAACAATACCTCACTAATTTGTATTTTCCTAGAGCTTATGCCCTTTCCCTCTTCCTATAGGGCGATATGGAACGACCTGACTGACAGAGAGCCAGAGAGCATGCAGACCAAGACCAGCATCACTGTGAATTTCACAGACGATGCTTCGTGGGGAGAGTGGCAGAAATGGGTTTTTAAAAGGTGTGAGGTCAGCAGCAATGAGAAGTTACTGATGGTACTTCACAAAGTGTGCAACATATCGACCCACCACTTTGAAGCCCAGTGGACCAAGACCTTCTACAGTCAACTTTCACAGCTCATCAAGAGCAGAATTGAGAGCTGTACCGAGGAGGACATGTGCAAGAAGCTCAAAAAGTTTGACAGCTTTTTAGATCTATGATGAAAAAAACTGCCCTTGTGTTACAAGCTGTTAATAAATTGTTGATTTGCATTGTGATAATTTTTTTGAAGACATAATAATAATAATAATAATAATATAATAA
This sequence comes from Pelmatolapia mariae, assembly GCF_036321145.2. Lineage (NCBI taxonomy): Eukaryota > Metazoa > Chordata > Actinopteri > Cichliformes > Cichlidae > Pelmatolapia > Pelmatolapia mariae. Next base: position 84,138,780 of record NC_086229.1, on the reverse strand, counting down.
CTGTAATAATCAAAAAAATAATTTTAAAAAAGCAATATACCTCTCCCACCCCTGCAAAATAGTCTCAAAATGGATAAAGGGAAATCAAATCAGTTTCATTAATCAGAGAAGTAATTTCTTTACTTCTGTTTTCACAGTAAAGAATCATGACATCCAGAAGTAGGGTCATAATAAATGGTAGTTTACACTGCATTACATTCCCCAGAGATTTTTGGTCCATGTTGACATGATAGCATCACACAGTTGCTGCAGATTTGTTGGCCGTACATCCATGATGTACCCATTCTGCCAAAAGTGCTCTGTTGGATTGAGATCTGGTGACTGTGGGTGTCATTTGAGTACAGTAGACTCATTGTTATGTTCAAGAAACCAGTTTGACAAGATCTGAGATTTTTGACATGAGCCAGCTATGCGAGTACACTGGAGTCACAATTACCAATGAGCCTCAGGTGTGCCAAGATAATATTCCCTATGCCATTAAAACAGTTGCAAGAGCAGGCTAAGGTGCTTGGAAAGAAAAGCGTCTGGACTCCTTTAAGTTGCTTGAAGAAGTTTCACCTCTCATCCGAGAAGCTTCTTCAGTTCTAAGGTCAAATGGTGGAGAGTCTCAGATTTAAGCCCTATGGGAGTGTGCCCCCAAAGAGGATCATTGGACCCCCAGTGATCCCTTACCTAATCAGACAAGCCAAGGAGTGAAAACGGGTGTAGGTCGCAATCAGCCAAGGAGGATGATTAGGGGGTCCATTGTTCCTCTTGGGATCCAAACGCTTTTCTTTCCAAGCTCCTTAGACTACGATGGCCTGGATGACTGAGAAATTTCACAGACAGTTGAAAAGTGGTTTCTGTGGTCCACATGGATAGGTAGAAAAAAAAAAAGAAAATTAGCAACTGGCCCGTACGGGGATCGAACCCGCGACCTTGGCGTTATTAGCACCACGCTCTAACCAACTGAGCTAACCGGCCAAGCTGTAAAAACGATGAAAAAGTAGGTATAAAAATGATAGTCACTATGTATTGAAAACTTGTTTTTGGTGATAGACGACTTACTTTCACCTTACTGACTTTGACAGAAATAAACAGGGCTGAATACAAAATAAAACTAAAAAAGTTTCGAAAATTGAAAATTTTGAAAATCCCGGAAGTGGTAGTGAAAATAAAAGAATAAACATGCTAGTGTTGAAGAAGAGATAGCATAACAAGCATTGCATCCATTATCAATATTATTCTATTTGTAAAAGCCTTTTTAAAAATTATTTATTGACATATTTTAACATGTGTATAAAGTGATTATTATTATCGTTATTATTGCTATTATTTTACTATCAAATACAATGAATGATTAGGTAGACTGTGCTGTGTTTTATATTATCTTACATTTAGATTCACTAGTTTGCAGAATTAAATGTGGATATTACAACCTTCGTATTTGTTGGGGTTTTTTTATTGTGGAATTATTCACCGGAAGTTCTGTAAGTTGCCGCTCGCTCTTATGACGAATTTACCGTGCGACGTTACTTTGCGAAGCAGCGCTGTTTGCATGAAGATATCACGCTAGCTGCTGGTTTGTTATTTTTGTGAACTCGGTGTTAGGCTGGACTGTTTTTGCATCTGGAGCACGGTGAGTTATGTGAATCTTTCGGCCTCCTGAACGTTGAGAAAAAATCTGGCGGACTTTAAAAATTTTGGTATGACGGAAGGTTTTTTTTTTAAAGTCACCACCCGCGAATTTCCAATTACTAACTTGGACGGCAGTGTTAGCTAACCACCAGCCTGGCAGCAAGGCATTCCCCATGCACTTAGTAAAGAGCAAAACTAACAATTTATATATACGTTTTTGACCAATAATTTTATCAATAAAATGATGGTATTATAAAAGGGGCGTGTTCGATATGGAGTGTGCAATCTGAAAATGGGTCAGAGTGGGCAAAACGTGCAAACAAACCCCACGAATTTAATATAAATATTACTACGAAGCAGGATTTGGAGTTAGCAGCATAATTTATGTCAGTTTGGGGGCAAAAGGGTGGTTTTGATTATTGAAACTCTCTTTTAAACTAGTTGGCACTCGCACATCACACCTATTATTAAATGTAAGATCATATGGTTGATTATGTATCTCTGTACTTAAATCTAATGGTATGGCACTTTGTAACTTGCTGTTGTTGTTCTTGTGAGACTCCAGACCTGTCTAAATTTTGGATTAAACCTTTCACAGCAGCATTGGCCCTTAACAGGCACAAGTTAGATCAGAAAAACCTGAATGGACTTTCCCAGCTGATACCCTTCATCTTGATATCTCTTAGCATTGCTATTGTTTGATATATGTTGAACTTGCTTTTTAGTACAGGCTCTTATCTTATAACAACACAAGCGTCTTTGTTGCAGTCCTGCCCCCGAGATGATTAACTCAGAGAGGGGAGCTACCAATGCTGCAGCAGCAGACCCCAGCAGCAAGAAGGAGATGGAAAAGAAGAAGAGGTCCCGAGTCAAACAGCTGCTCAGTGAGGTGAAGAAGCAAGTGGAATTCTGGTTTGGCGACGTCAACCTGAGCAAGGACCGCTTTCTGAAAAAGCTTATGGAGGAGTCTGACAGTGGATGTAAGAAGCTATCAATACTTTATACGTTTCATTGAATCTTTTTGACTTGGGAACAGCCTTAAACATGTTACCACACATTATTTCTTATAGATGTTGATATATCTGTGTTGGCGAGCTTCAATCGAATGAAGCAGCTGACAACTGACACAAAGCTCATTGCCAGGGCGCTAAAAAATTCATCTGTAGTTGAGGTACTGTAAAGCAAATTTTCATTTTGTTAATGCTTTATAACTTGCTATTTTACAGTATTTGCATAATATAGAATCACTTAAAGGTGTGTGGGTGTGTGTGTGTGTGTGTGTGTGTGTTTCAGCTCAACCTCGAGGGAACTAAAGTAAGGCGTCAGCTTCCAATTGGGGAACTACCGAATGATGTGGACAGCCGCACGGTTTACGTGGTAAAAAAAGAAAAAGTCCTCTGGTGTCTGTTTGAGATGTTTGCTTTTCACGTGAATTTTAATACTTTCCACTGTTTTAATTATCACCAATTAAAGAGAGCAGAAACGATTCTATACATTACACCTGAACGTAACATTTCTCTATGATAATAATGTGATGTAACGTCTATAATGTGATAATGTGGTCGCCTTAGGCACACAGCTGTGACTACGCCCCACCTACCTGTCATTCACATTTTCTATAACCCTAATTCCAAAAGAGTTGGGACGTTGTTTAAAATGTCAATAAAGCCAGATTGACAGCAACAGGTCTCATAAAAGTCAGGACAGGGTCATGTTTCCCAGAGGGTAGCATCCCCTCTTCTTTTAACAGTCTGTGAACATCTGGATACTGAGGAGACCAGCTGCTGTACTTTTGGTAGAGGGCTGAAGATCACAGGCATTAAAATAATGATTTTAATCCTTTTCCTCCCACACACTGTCCCAACATTTTTGGAATCGGGGTTGTATATACAAGTTGCAGCCAAGCAAAAGAAAGTCTTTAAAAAGAGACGATAAGGTGCTTGGTGCATCCACTCTTTGTTTCAATCAGGACCAAGTATTAGAACCGCATCATCTTCTCACTGTTGTTCGTCTGCTCTAAAATCTTCTTGGATCCCAAACTAATGATTCTTTCTTCTTCTCTTTCTAAGGAACTTTTGCCAAAGGATGTGACACACAGCTGGATAGAAAGAGTGTTCACTAAATGTGGAAATGTGGTTTATGTCAGCATCCCCAGATACAAGTCCTCTGGGGACTCCAAGGGTTTTGCTTTTGTCGAGTTTGAGAAAGAGGAGCAAGCACAGAAAGCTATAGAGGTGAGAACTCAGTGGGAACATTTCCACAGCTATGACGTTGTTGACGTTAACGTGGTGTTTGTTTTTGGCTGGAACAAAAGATCATGGAAGAATTTGATCTTTCAAACAGATGCTGAACAATCCTCCTGAAGATGCTCCCAGGAAACCAGGGATTTTCCCCAAGACGTTGCACAGGAAGCCAATCTCTCTCTCGGCTGACAATCCAGCATCTCGGATAGGTGATTTTATTTGGCGCCATTGCAATATTGAAGTAAAGGATAGTGCTGCAAAGTGTATTTATCCTGGCTTCTTTACATCCATGTGCTGCAGGTGAAGAAGAAGAGAAGAAGAAGCGAAAGAAGAAGAAAAAGAAAGAAGGTGCCACGGCACAGGCGCCCGCAGAGGAAGTCAAAGAGCAGGCGATGGAAGCGGAGGCGGCTGAGCAAAAGAAAGATTTTGACCCAGAGGCCACCGGCGCTCACAAGACACCGGGCAAACTGTCAGAGAAGAAAAGACGGCGGTCACATACGGTGGAGGGATCGGAGAGCGACGTACCATCGAAGATAAGAAAAACCAGCGAAAGTGAAGGTGGGGAGAGGGAGAAAGACGGAGCACAGAGTAGTAAGTCGTCTCTAAGCCACCAGTGTAAAAAAAGAAAACTACAAAAAAATCTAAATGGGACAGCTATTTGTCATTTTACCTCCTCATTGTTCCTCATTTTTAAGGTCAAACTTAAGTCTTTTTACACACAAACCACAAAGTCGGTTGTTGTGTTAACGCTGTTCTTCCCCTCATAGAGTCGCCCACTCACAGGGACGCACAGCAGGCTGTTGAGAAGGGGAAAGAAAACAGAGATGACTCAACAGTTAAAGCAAAAAGGAAGAGAAAAAAGAAGCACAAAGAGAAACTGAAAATTGGGGAAGAAGTGATCCCACTCCGGGTGCTTTCAAAGTACGAACCTGCATCCCTTGTTCTAACGAGTTAATACAATTGTAAAAGGTTTTATAACTAGCAAACTGAACCCACTCTGACGGCCGTGTTTATTCCTTCTTTTTCCACATCAAGGAAAGACTGGCTTGGATTAAAGCAGGAGTACCTGACCTTGCAGAAAAGCAGTATGTCAGCCCTGAAGAAGTGCATGAATAAAATAAATGACAAGGAGCACAAGATGATGGAGACAGATGGTGACCCTCGGGAAGCAAATGGTGAGTTCTCTTCCAAACCTCACTCACAGGCCTCTAACTTTAAAATGTTTCCCCCATCCTCCTTTATAATTCCCACATATGTCTATTTTTTAATATCCACAGGTAAGTTGAGAAAGCACCACAATAATAATGAGAATCCCATAAAATTTCCAATGTTGCGTGTGTCATTAAACTTGGCATTAGCTGGGGTGGCATTTGCAGTAAGTGGGCAAGTGCTGAAATTTCCATGTGTTGAAAACAAGTGTATGATAAAACAGGAAACAACGATGCTGAACTGACAAAGATTTTGTCCTGGATTTTTGGGAAAGTGTTTTAAAATAATTTAAAGAAAATTTTCACACGACATTCCTCAACATCGCACCAGAAATCACACAGCATTACTCTGAAAAGGACAGATTGCACTGTTCAGCTGCTCATTAACACAATTATCCAATCAGCCAATCACATGGCAGTAACTCAGTGCATGCATTCATGCAAACATGAATGTGCTGAAGTTCAAACTGAGCGTCACGATAATGAGGAAGAAAGGTGATTTAAGTGGCTTTGAATGTGGCGTGGTTGTTGGTGTCATAGGGCGGGTCTTAGTTTTCAAGAAACGGTTCATCTGCTGGGAGTTTCCCACACAGCTGTTTCGAGGGTTTACACAGGATGGTGTAAAGAAAGGAAAATGAAAGGGAAAAAAATCCAGTGAACGGCGGGGATACTCAGGAGAGAGAGGCCAGACTTCAAGTTTGCTGGAAGTAGGGACGTTCCTGGCGACTAATTTCTTAGTCGACTGAACGAGGAAAAAACAAATGAGACTAACAGACTAGTTTAAAACAAAAAAACAACCAGATATCAAGTGAAATTTTAGGACTTTCTAATGGATAATAGCAAAAAAGTGTCCAAACAAAGGCATTTGAAGCCTTTAATCATAACAATGAATTCTTACAGTGATGAATCATCCTTTAAATGCTGCTTAATTCACATTGTTTATTATGGGTACTGTGTGCTCTACTCTAACAGGATAATGAAAAAGGAAAAATTTCAATAAAAGTTCAAATATAAAGCAATAACAAAATGATTTGATGACAGCATCACTATTAAGCAGAGAAGTCCAAACCTCCCTCTGCCCAGCCACCTCCTTCAGCTAATCTGGGGGAACACTGGGACAAGAGATGTAATCTCTCCAGTGTGTCGTGGGCCTCCTCCTGGTAGGACAGGCCCAGAATACCTCACCCAGGAGGCGCCCACCTCAACTGGCTCCTTTGGATGTGGAGGAGTAGTGGTTCACCTCTGAGCATCTCTCAAGCTAATTTCTTTAGCTTGATAATATCGTTCTGCATTTTTGCACAACATTGTTGGGGCTTCAGCTCCACCTGGTGGCAGATGAGTGCATAACATTTTGGACACAACAACTTACCGGGACTGGACATCAAATAAATGTTAAAAATTAGATTAAAAGACTAGTCATAATAGAGATTAGTCACACTCACAATCTCTAGTAGGAAGGTGACAGTAACTCATCATAGCTGAGGTGTGCAGAAGAGCATCTCTGAATGCACCACACTTAAAAATGAGGCCTTTAAGTAGATGGACCACAACAGCAGAAGACCACACCTCGTGCCACTCCTATGTAAGACTTGAGGCTGTTTTGAGGGCAGAATTGGGTCCAAACCAGTACTAGAAACATGTACCTAATATAGTGGCCAGTTTGTGTATATTAACAAGCTGCCAGAATCTGGGTGAAGCTTATTGAAATGTATATCTCATTCATCTTAGAACTATATACATTTACAGCTTTCAGCATGTTGGAATTCAGCACTAAAACCTATGAAATTAAACTGATTTGTGTTTTTGCCTTTTGTCTAGTTGATGAGAATAACAAAAGTGAAAAGGCAGCTAAGCAAGGACCTCAGTTTGTCAGTGGGGTCATCATGAAGATTACAGACAACAAGCCGCTACCAGGGAGGAAAATAATCAAGGTACTCTCATCACCTTTACTGAAGTGGACCAAATGTGGTCGGACACGTCTTCATTTCTTTCTTTATTCTTTTGTAGCTTTGCATGATTCAGAGTTCAAAGTAATCCTTCTTTGTTTTAACACATGGTGTGGTGCAGCCCCCCAGTTCAGTTGTGTATCCACATTACACGATGATTCCCGTAACCCCGCTAAAGAATGACACTGTGTGTGTAGGACGCGCTGTGTAAAATTTCTCCAGTGGCCTATGTTGACATCTTGGAAGGAGACGCTGAGGGACACATCCGCTTTCACAGCCCAGAGGAAGCGAGAGCAGTCAGCGACGTCAGAGCAGAGCTGCAGAAAGAGCATAGCTGGAAGCTGGAGATCCTCACAGGTGTGAATTTTATTTCCTTATTTTCTCTGAAACCCTTTTTTAAAAAATGTATTTTGTCTGGATTTCATAACTAATGATGGAGAAAATGCTCTGTCGGGCCATCAGGCTTCTGTGTTTATTAACCAAGGATTTGATAAAACTGTGAAAGGTGTAATCAAAGAAGTTCACTCTGTTTCTTTCTTTATTTTTAAAGGTGACCATGAACAAAGGTACTGGCAGAAGATCCTCGTGGACCGCCAGGTCAAACTGAATCGTCCAAGGGAAAAGAAGCGGGGTACAGAAAAGGTGAGCTCTACCTTACAATGTGAAATACTCAAATCTGCATACATGCTGCAGTGTGCATCGGTGCATCTGTGATTATTTATTACATTATGTGTATAAACAACTTTAAACACGCACACAAAGCTGACTTTCTTTGTCAGTGTTACAGCTAAACACTGCACCTTCATGTGTTATACTCACAGGACAAAAAAAAGCCACTAATACCTGGAGTAATTTTATCACATTAGCGCACCCATTCATACATACGCCTCCCTGTTGTCTATCTGCTATCTCATCTCATTTTTAATTTCCTGTCACATTTTCAGCTCATATCCAAAGCCGAAAAGATCATCATCGCCCGCGCCAAGGAGGCTAATAAGCACATCCACTTCGATGACGACTGACAGCTACTGAAATTAGTTTTTAACAGCCGAGCGAGGCTCTACTCTGTAGACTTAACATGATGTAATTTAAAGGGGACCGCTGATGTTGGTGTGTACCTGGAAGAAAGTGAACAGACCTTCATAAAGAAGATTAAAGGAATAGCCTTTAGCTTTGTTGTTGTTGTTTGTTTTAGTTTAGTTTTTTTCTGGCACTGGAGCAGGTAAGGTCATGTGGAATGCAGACGTTTTGGCACCATACTTTTAATTGATGGACTTTAAAAAGAGAAAAAGATTCTGTATAGATGTAAATATAACTGATTTGGAAGTTCTCTCAGTTAAGACAATGCCTTGTGTTATTTTTTAATAAAATGTCATTTCATGATTACAGCATTTGTGGTGTATTCACAATATAGTTTTGCAAAGTTAGTTTGGAAAGTGCTCCTGAGGTTTGTATGAAACACATTGAGGTCATTTAAGCAGATTGGATTACTTCTCACTGAAACAGTGACTGATTTTAAAAAAGTGTACACACCTTTTATTATCTGGAGCAAGTCCACATCTGTCTGTCTAAACCTGTTTCCCATAAAGTGCCTCTCACTTTCAAGATTACATAAGAGTGAAATTGAGACGCTTACAAGTATAAAAATAGCTGATGTTACACAATCTCCCCATTCATGGCTTTTTTTTTTTCTTTCCTTTTTTTTATTGCTGTAAAAGTAGAAACTACCTGAGGTAATATGTGGCAGGACCACACCTTGTCAGCCACCTTAGTTTCTGGCAGAAACCATGCAGCTGATTATTTGGTTGCTATGGTCTACACAGTTGTCGCCATCAGGTGAAGTCCCTCCTCGGCCCAAATTGCTGTACCAGTACATCTTGGATTCTCCGTTCTCTGTGGAGCATTCGAAGCTAGAAAGCAGTTCAGTGTCTGCAGGACTCTGTGGTTTCTGTGTGGCACCTCTGGAGGAATTACAGGCCTTGTGTATTTTGGGGTGTTGTCTCAAAGTCTTTGGGCTGGCTTTGCTGTCATCAGGAGATTTAGGTTTGCCCACTGACAAAGTGGTTCTCACAGTGGTGAAGCTTTGCGGCGAATGCCAGACTCTGTAGTCGTCCGTCACGGTACTCGCTGCATGGCGGGGGACGTCATTTATCTCGAGGGCTGGCAGGTTTTTCACCTGGCAGTGAATGCTGTGGTCTCCTGATGAAGAGAAATCTTTGGTGAGGCCCTGAAACTTGGTTTCAAGGGAACAACTGTTGAATCTCTCAAAACAATCACTGCCTTTGTCAAGGTCTTGGTGTGTAGACCAAGCCTGCTTTGGCTTGAAGGGCAGTCTCGGCTCCAGTGGGAGATCCTTGCTGCTTTGGTTAGAGTGCTTCAGCTTGACTGGTCTGGGGTTTGTTGGGTGGGGGATGTAATCCGATTTATAGCTGGTGGTGTTTGCAATGCGTTCTGGTTCCTTCGCCAGTGCGAGCATGTTGCCTAATCCATGCTTGACTGTCAAACTGTCTTTCAGGATGATTGGCTGGCGCTTGCTGCCCTCCCACTGTTTAAAATCATCTGAGGGGAAAAAACAAAGCGGATTTAACTCAGGATGCAAAATTTTGCCATATTCCTTGATATCTCACAGTAATATTCTTGAAGTTGCTTACTTTGATAGATGCTCGTGTAGTCAGTCCTGGATAGTGTCTGGTTTGCCGGACGGTTTGCAGCACTGAGTGGGCCTTTGCATCGTCTGTAGTCTGGCTCTGGCTCTGGTGGCTGTGGGACCTTTGGTGGCTTTTTTATCCATTTTTGCTGAATGTAAAATGATCTGAAACACACGACATACGATGGAAAATCTGTCATTTTTCTTTGGCAGACCAACACATTTTTACTTCATGAATGATAGAAAACGAGAAAGATGCCACACTAACAACTCGTTTCCCTATTACCATTAATCAGCTGATTTCAGAGCAAAGATTACACAGTAGTCTTTATGTTCTTTTGTGCACTGAAATGTTGTCATGGCCAGTTCAGTCTTATTTAGCTGAGAAACCATCCATCAGTTGCTGTATGCACGTGGGCAGAGCGCCAGCCAGATTTATCCCACTGTCCAAAATTGAAATATCTCTTTCCTCAGCTAACTAAAATTTAATGACATTATAAAGGGAAAAGAAAATACCTCAAAGAGGTAATCTCATGACTTGTCCCCTTCAGCGGATGGTAAGGGATCTTCTTTGTTGCTGTTGTCACGATTGCTACATAACAGGCGGGAGGAAGGAACCTCTCCTGGTACTCTGTGGTCATGGAGGCCTTTGTTTGGGGTTTCAGAGAGTGCTTCCTGGAAAGTTTATGGAGTGCATCATCACTTTAAAGGGGATCTATTTTTGCCTTTTATGCATTAGTTTCAAATAATGGTAAGACACATGACAAAATAATCCTTGTGAGGCATCAGTTTAGGATGCTTGCTGCTCTAAACGCCCACTTTCATGCCCTTTTTTCTTTATTCTTGGCTCTGTAGTGTCAGTGACAAAAATAATCCTAATATAGCCATCACAGGCACATAACTCAGGCTGTGAGCACAGCACCTCCACCCACCTGCTGTTCAGACCTTCTGGTTACGGAGGCTGCCAATCAGAAAATGGCTTAAAGGGAGAGGGGCTGCAAAATGTTTTTTGTTCTTTTTTTCACAGCCTGCATCAAGTAGAGGTGGGTAGATCAATCTTAATATCGATAGTATTGATACCAGTGCTGATATTGGTATTGGATCAATACTAATGTGACAGATAGATACTTTTCTATCCTCTAAGTTCAGTATGCAGCAAAAATAGACCTTAAACATACACTAAGAAAAATGTCTGAGCCTTTTTTTATTGGCTGTTACATCTATTTTATTTATAGCCTATAGCACATTTAAACAACAGAAATTAATCAAAAGTGATTCAGAGACAAGCCCATTTACACCTCAAGTCTCTAAAAACAAACAAAAAATAAAAGCGGTTTCAAAATAGATGAAACACTGAAATGATGATAAGAATAATAATGATCTTGTAAGTAAAAATCAGTGATTTAGTAGTCATTAAAATGTGTTCAGATTTTGCAAATTTGTGACGGTTCATGTCATAAATCACATAATCCAACATAATCTGCCTTTTTAAAAATATCGGTAATAGTATAGGTAATACTGGCCCTGTATGTATTTTTGTATTGGATTGATACCAAAATCTGCGGTATGGCACAGCAATGATATCAAGGTTCAGATAATTAAAGATTTGTATTTAAATGTAGTTTAACTCAACTTTAATTTCAAAAAAGCAAAATAACGGGCTTTTTTTTAAGGGTGGAGTTAGCATCGCCAGTCCAAATCCACTGTTTAACTGAAAAGAGTGTATCCTATAGCATAAAGTCTGCTCACACCTCTTTTGGTGACACACAACTACAAATGCTTCATGTCCGTGTATCTGCATGCCAGCAAATTCCATTAAAATTCAGTGAAATTTGAAAAAATACACGCAGAAACAAGCTAGCTCTTTCCCCCCCCGCTTTCGCAGAAAACTGCCGAGTTTCCAACGAAATAAAATCTCTCTCTCACACACACACACACACACACACACACACACACACACACACACACACACACAGCTGGGCTCACCTTATCTGTGCAGTTGGCTGCTTGTTGGTCTGCTGTCTGGCAGTTTTCGGGTGCATTTCTGCACCCTGGCTGGTTCTTGGCATCCCGCAGCTCCGACTTGTGGCAGTCCCGCTCTGTGGTCGCTGCAGGCCTAAAACATATGAATAATTGACGGCATGAACATGGGACGTGTGCTGAACGAGAGTGGCTCGCGGCTAAAAATAAACATCGGTGGATTAGTGTGTGATGCGGGCCGGTTGTCATGGCGAGGACGCAGGCTGTGAAGATGCGCGCGTGCAGCGAGACTCGAAACCTTTGCTCGAAGCGCTGTGTGCATATCACCCGTGGATTGTTTTTGCAACGTGACTCCCATCTGTCACTTTGTAACTGCTTTGAGGGCATTTCTTTCTCCCCACTCCCTCCCACACCCCTGCCCTAAAAAGCATAAAAGCATGTACACGTGCACCAACAACTACATATAAGTTGGAGTGGTCTAAAACAAACCGTGACCTCCCCGTGTGACCTATCCACAGAGTGTATGGTCCTGAGCACACGTCTTAAAAATGAGGTCTTGAATTCGTCAGATCTGGTGTAATGCTGTGATCTCTCACTAGATGGCGCCCGCACATTAAAAAAAAGACCCATGACTCACAATTTAATGAACCTACTTCACTTTGTAGTCTTTCTTGACACCAAGAATCAAATAAATTAGTTCATCCGTAATAAAAAAAAACAAACAACTTTCTAAATGGTAAATGGATTAGTGCTTATATGACACCTTTTCTACTCTTTTACTCAGAGCGCTTTTTAGAACATGACTCATTCACCCAGATTCATACAAGTACCTTTTTCTAGTGCTTTCTATCTAACATTCAGACACTAGTGGATGCATCTGAGAGCAACCCAGGGTTCAATATCTTGCCCAAGGATGCTTTGACATACAGACAAGAGTAGCCAGAGATCAAAACATCAACCTTACAATTACATAAGTGATCTGCTCTTCTTTCTCCAGAGTCACAGGACCAAGTAAAACTACTTGTTTCAGTTTGGTGCTAGATTGGTACATAACTTCAAGGCGTATAAACAAAAAGAATATATATATATATATATATACCCATGAGACCAGCACTATTTTTCCAGTCTTCTGTTGTCCAATTTTGGTGAGCTTGTGCAAATTGTAGCCTCTGTTTCTTCTCCTCAAATATTATGGTTTCGAGTCCCATCTGGCTTGCTGACAGCAGCACCCATCTGCTTCATGTTTTGATGCATTGTGCACTCAGAGGTGCTCTTCTGCGTACCTTGGCTGTAACGAGTGCTTATTTGAGTTTCTGTTGTCTTCTTGTCAGCTCAAAGCACATTCTGAAACTCTCACCACCAACAATGGCACATTCAAAGTCACTAAAATTCAGCTGAACTTCAGCAGGTCATCTTAACCCTGTCTATGTGTCTACTTGTACTGAGTTGCTGCCATGTGACTGGCTGATTAGATATTGGTGAAGGAGCAGGTGAACATGTGTACCCAGTGAAGCGGTCGGCGAGTGTACATTGGATATCTGAGGAAATACTGGCCACGTCTGGTTTCAGGTGACTCTGTCGGGTCATTGACGTTTTCAGAGTGTGAAAATTCAGAATAATAACATAACAGCATTCAGCAGTAGCTTTGCTGTAACACTGAACATCTTGTCTTTCTTCTAGAATTACACCTGATCCATTTGTATGGCCACAGTCCTTCCACAGATATTCTTTTTAGATTAAATAAACTGTTTTTTATTAATTTCATTTTATTAATCCTTGAAAAACAAAAAAAAACAAAAGAAAATTCATTTACGCTGATGTTTAATTTGATGTTTGACATGGTCTAAAGATACACAGTAAAAAAAAAAAAACACAATAAAAGATACAAGATAAAGATCAGAGAAAGGACTCATGTAAAACAAGTACAGACAGAAGCTAACTTGTGTATGATAATTGAGCATAGAAACTGAAAGCAGTGTTTTACATTCAGTCAGACTTGAGGAACTTGACATGATCATCAATCACTGGGCTGATGTTTGATATAACCAACCACTCTGCATAGAAGTTATGTAAAATGACTCTTTCCAAATAAGAGTCTTATAGTTCAAAAAATCCAGAGAAGACCACCCAACAGTTTAATATAAGGTGCAAAGATCTGTACTATAAACACCTCCAGTACTGAGCCTGGGAGTAGCATCAGAACAAAAAAAAGACGTTTTAATGAACTCGCAGCATCAGAAGAGCCTTGTATTTATTTAATTGGACACTATCAGCCTAACAGGCTGGCTAACTTAATGAATTCCTGTGCAAAGTGCCCTTTAAGTCAATACACATTAGTCAGTAAATTGGATGAAATACAAGCTGCTGACAGACTGCCCATCTATAAAAATGGGCTCTATCCCTAACACACAGGTGTCATTTCTCCCAGCTCTGGCTGATTAGACTTTCGCTCGGGATGAGGTTGGGAATTGCACGAGGACACGGGACCTCATCTGCTGATTCTAAAGTGGCGATTTTGTGCTACAAAGCTAAGAGCAGAGTAGGGAGACTTCAGCAGTTGAGGAGGCTTCACCTGAATGAACATAATCAACTTGACTGTAAGACCATGTGAGTATTTACCATGGACGTAAAATCTCTTGGATCAGATGAAGCGTTACATCATGCAACAAAACAGCTTTCCACTTTTGTTGTCACCTGATGAATTCGGAGTTTTCTAATTGGTTACTGACTCCACAAAAATAGTGAAAGCAATTTTTAAAACAAAACAAAAAAAAGATACAATCACTCTCCAAGAATGGTGTGTTTTCTTTCTCTTGAGGCAGATTTTGACAATAACTTTTTGATCTAAAAGATACAGATCTCCAGTAGTTTTAGTTTCAGGTTACAAGCCAGAGATTCGAGTGCTGATTGTGTGGGGTCAAGCGCCACTTCAGAAAACAAACTACTGCAGAAAATCCTTGATTAGTGTTGGAACATAAATACAGAAAACCTGCTCTTGAGACCACGTGTCAGATCTGCACTGATAACTCGGACATCTGCAGCTGTGCCTGTGGACTCTGCACGTTTCCTTCATTCTGACTGACTTGGAGTGGAGCTGCATTAAAATGCAAGAGAGCTGGAAAGAAGAGCCTCGGAATAAGGAGTCAGGAGGATGGGGAGGTTTATGGATATTTGAAGTCTTTTGCCATTAAGGATTTCTGACTGCAAATGAGAAAAATAATTCTCTATTCAGTATTACTCAGAATTAATTTCGGCATCTTGAAACGGGTGAGGCATGTGGAGAAATAGATTTGATGTTCATGGGAGGAAACTGGTGCACTTATCCTGCACTGTGAGTGGCGTGCCTTTTATTTAATGTTGAGCAGTATATGTTCTCGTTAACAAAATCAGGAAATATCATTAAATGAAAAAGACCGACAGTTCAGCTGTTCATTCAAACTAACAGCACTCTGCATGTCAGTGTTTCTGCACGTGATGCATAATAAGGGGAGCTCTTGCATTGATGAATACAGCACAAGTAAGCCAGATGGTGTTACCATAGCCCAGTAGATGCATTAGATTGTTACTGGATGTGGATTAGAGTTGATGCAGAGTGCGAGAAATATCAGAATGTTGATTAACACCTTATCAAAATTCAAGGACTCAAACAATCCACATGTGGAGTAGACAGTGGGGTCACGAGGTGCCATATAGTCATTCTGTTATTGGACTTTGTTGCCTTTTATTCCCCAACTGAGGGTTATTAACCCAAATCAAGTCCTGTGAAAAACTAAATACACTTAATGTTTCAATAGCTTGTAAAACCACCTTTCGCTGCAATAACTTGAAGTAACAGATTTCTGTTTGACTTTATCAGCTTCACTTCATTGACCTCTGCGGGCATTCATCCTGTCCTTTCACAGCTCTCTTAATCTCCTGCCACAGTTTTTCAGTCAGGTTGAAATCTTTACCTTATATTGATTATCTGAGTGAACTTTTTTTTTATACACAGTGGATCTTACATTTGTCTGTAAAAGGAAGTTGCTGCAAGTTTGTCAAGTTACTTAATGATGCCTGAACAAAGAGGCCCATCACGCAGCCTTTTCGCATTGTTAGAGCTACTTACAGGCTAACTTCTATGATTTTTGTAATTGTGACCTAACCAAGCACAGTCTGACAGGGGTGTGTCTGTGGATAGGCTGGGGTTTCATTTTTTCATTTTTTTGTTTATTGTGGTTTAAAAAAAGATTTATGACAATGATGTTACCATGAAATCAAAAGAAAAATAGGAAGCAGTAAAGCAGTTAGTGAAATCCATCTGTTACTTTGATGTATTTTTTTAGCACAGCAATGAAACTGAAAAAACAAGTGCACAGGGGTGGTGAGGAAGTCTGAAACCATCTGCGATGTAGATATTTCATTTTTAAAACCTTTAATTCTGCTCATATTTTCTTATGAGCTGTATGAATATTTGATACAAATACAGTTTTGTGGGTCAGTTGCTTGCATCCAATAGCTAAATGCAGAAATCAGTGCATTGAGCTACTGTATATTTTTATTGTTCTGTCGCCCCCGTTCACATTGATTATTTATGTAACATTGTCTTAGAGCCAAATGCAGCATTTATCCCAAACATAGTTCAGTCCTGAGCAGACCTCATTCATCACACAGATGTTCATCATGCTGCACTGCTGCTTGACCCTGTTTGTTCTGTTGAAGCCCACAAATGGTCCAAACCAAAAATGTGCTCACTCAAGGCAGGGGGATGTCACAAAATCAAAAAAGAATGCATACTGTTACTGTAACCTGTGACCACATATTGATTCGATTGTGCAGTGCATGGCACTTTGCTTACTTCATCTAAGTCACAATAGCAGTCTCCTCTGGAAAAAGAAAAAAACATGCCCACTGCTGATTTGAAGGTCCATTGTGTAGGATTTGGGAGGCACTGTTGCAATGGAATATACATAATTATGTTTTTACTACTGTATAATCACCCCAAAGTGTCATTTTCTCTTATTTTAGAATGGGCCCTTCATATTTCTATAGGGAGTGCGTGCTCTTCCACCCACATTTTGCATTGTTGGACATTTTGAGTTTGTAGTGGCCACCAGCTTGGAGATGGAGGGTGAGGCCGCCGAATCCTACACACTGTCCGTTTAACTCAAGTAATCATGTGGGCTATTTTTGCAAAAAGTTTCAAATGAATTTAAAAAAATGTGGCTAAATGAGTCCCTGTCCTTACTGATCATCAGTTCTTATCAACAAGCTAATGGCAACTGTAGCCCACTGGGCTGAAATAGCCCAAAAGGAGTGAGCCAATAAATTATGTTAATCAGTGGGACACGTTGGAGGCGTGTTGTTGCTTTCGTGAGGGGGGGGCATGCCTGCGCCACGGAAAGGCTTCAGTCTTAATGCTGTGTCCTCTGCGTGCGCACTGCCTCCCGCTTCCACGCTCTCCCTCTCTACTGTTGAGTGCATAAGAGCGGTTTCCTCTGCAGACCACTTTGCAAAGCTCCGTGCAACAAGTTTGCAGGAGCAGCAGCGGCACGCCGTCACGCAGGTTGACTTCCCTCGGCTGGAGCTTGAGCGGCGCTCAACTCATCCATCTGTCGCTGTCACCACAAAGTCACCGTACGTGAACGCAGCGTTGCAGGCGCACACACGCACGCTCACTCACTCACTCACACAGAGCAGAGTGCCATAAATTCGTGACTCCGCGCCAGATGCGGTTTGCTCTCAGCAGCGCGTGGAGTTGTTAGTTAAATGGAGAACGCGGTGGCGAGAGGAACATCTAAGTGCGTAGAAAAAATGGAGAAAGAAGTGTCGCCCCGGCAGAAGCGACACTACTGCCGCACGACTGCGCTGAACGTCTTCTCCTCGTTTTGCTCCGTGGCGTCCGTCGCCTTCTGCATTTTCCTGAGCATTAGCGGAGCTGACATCAAGAACCGAGTTGTGGATTTGGAGAGTGCCAAAGGCGAGCACACCTTCACCCGTGCCCCCGGCTACTCCGTGGAGGATTTCAATTCACTGATAGAGGAAAGAGTGGACGAGCTGCTCTCTCAGGTAAGATTGGCTTATGCGCTCGGCTCTCCGGCACTTTGTTTTTGAGCCCTTCACTTGCGCGTAAATGGACTCTGGTTCACTCAAAGGGCGAATGAATGAAAAATGATGCTTTTCTTTCACCTTTCAGCGCTCCTATGAGAATTTCGTCAAGATTCGGACCGCCAGACAAACATCACCTGAATGCAACTGCCCTCCAGGTAAAGGAAACTACTTTTCCAGTGCGGTGCGGGCGCGGGGTTGCATGTGGGAGAGTGAGGTACTGGCTTTTAAAGCGCGTTTGACTCCGAGCACAGGCTGGTGTGAGAATGAATGGAAGCTTTTCTCGGACAGGTTTTTTGTTTGTTTGCATGTTTGTCTTTGATTTCATTGAATCTGATGACACGTGACAGTGCTGATAGTTCAGGGGAGGTCTCCTGTGAAGGATGCGGACAGCTGAGCTCTCAATGCACCTAACAGAAAGAAAGGCATTTAACAGCCGTCTATACATAGAGGTGCTGAGAGATTGTCCGACTTGTGATGTTGCCTGCTCCCTTGTTCACATGGAGGAGAAGTGGGAGAGGCTGAAATTCACATTTCTAACCAGTAGATGGAAACATTTATTCCTCAGTGTAGCTCAGCATTCTGGTCATTTTAGGACTGAGCCGAGGTTGGGTTGCCAGTGCATCGTAAGGGGGGTGTCAAGGGGAATGTTCTGGATTTGAACTTGTGGGTTTATGGTTTACTTCTAAATGTTTGCAAGCCACTATTGTGCATCAGTGTAGGTTAGCCTTCAGGGGAAAAAAAAGAAATTAATAAAAAAATAAAAACAGCCAGTCCTGCTCTTGAATGTGTGATTGACAGCTCAAGTTTCACTGCAGTAAAAAAAAGAAGAAAAGATAGAAATTATAAAATAGCACCGACAGAAAACAGATAAAAATACAACATTAGCCGATAAGGTGAAATCCAGATGGCAGTGCAGCTCAAAGAAATTTATGAGTCCATTAGGTTTCCCTTTTGTATGCAGTTAGGTGGATATATGTTTGGCGTTTGACTCATTTCTTGTTATTTTAGCTGTTTACCAAGTTACAGTAATAAACATGAGCTTAAAGTGAAGACTCTGGGGGGCATCGGGGACTTTGAGGGGTTGAAAACGAATGAAGACATTACAAAAAATCTCTCACACCTGCCCTTAAAATTGCTCATGAGTCCCTGAAAATGAGGGACGGTGTGTAAAAATTGCTGCAATTTTGTAACGGTTAATGCAACGTTTTTGTTCATCCCCTTGAATTAAAGCTAAAAGTCTGATTGTTAAGCCCACATTCATTAAATGACTCTGACCTCAGTTCTGTTTTTTAAACAGCTACAATAATGTCACATCTCCATGTCCAGACATATACAGAGATAACAGGGTGTCAGATAAGGGCTATATACTGTCAGTGATAAATAAAATGTGTCTATTTCAACTGATTCTCAGATAAAGTGAAGGATTCAGTCTTTGCCCAAAGGTTGACAGAATATGCATTTTAGGCTAAATGACCCAGTTAAAGTCCATCCATCATCTGAAAACTGCTTCGTCACAAAACCGAAAACAGGGCTGTGTTTTCTCAGCTCCTGAAAGTGCTGACATTGTGGAGTTATGTTCTTTACAAGTAAGTAACATCCTGCGGATTTCTTAAGGCTTTTCTTAATTACCTTTACATGCTTTTTCATACATGTGCCAAATATCAATATAAGCACCTCGAGTAATGCGTTCAAAAGGTCACCAGCAAGCATCCCGGCTCCTTAATGGTTATCCGACACATGGGATGAATTGCTCCTTGATGTCAGAATGAAGTACACTGTATGGCCTGTCTAATAGCATGTTACTACAAAGCACTCTAGTAACATTTCCATGCTCTCAGTGAACCGCACGTGAACCTTTGCGCTCCTTCCTGGCACACTGCTGAACCACTAGGTAGACGGCATGCTGCGGGACGCTGACATGTTTTCACAACTTTTTAAAGTTTGATGAAGAGGGGATCAGCCTCAGTCAACTCCAGCTGGGAATGTTACACAGTAAGTGTGAACATACTGTAGGTGACCTTGCTGGAAAAAGTCACAGTGCATAGTGGTGCTTGGAAGGTTTCATGGAAAATTCTCGGGTATTGGCAAACATCTGCACTGCAGGTCTGAAATTAAGGTGTTGAATCCCAACCAAAGAAAGTGCTTTGTTGTTGACCCTCAACCCCTGACCTCCCCTTTTTTTTCTTTTTCCTTCACCCTGCCAAATATGAACAGCAACGCAATAAAAAATATGTTTATATACCATAATCAGACACGGGCACAAGAAGAAACAAGACTAGTGCGAGTGATAATCCCAAACGAAAGATCCTTAATCTTCAGTTTTCACAAGTGCTCTATCAACTGCAAATGTCTCATCTGCAGAGTGGGCATGCCTGAATTAATGAGCCAGAAGTACTGCGAGTATTAACCATAATGAGACACTCACAATCAGGCTGCTCTCTGTTCTCAATCCCTGTCATATGTTTGCTATTTATTTTCTCCCTCCACATTTCTGTAAAGGGGCAGAGAATAAAACAATGCAAACATTTCACATCAAATGAAGCGAGACGACGCTAAAAACCAAGACGGCTCCGAGCTTGATCCTGGAAGCTGGCAGCTAGTCGTGGTTTCTTATTCCCCCCCCCCCCCCCCCCCCCCCCCCTCCCCAACCCCCATTTATTTTTTGAACTATGATTTCATACAAAACACATATATCATCAGTGTACTTTGAAGAATCTGCAGCGTAGTTTAAAAATCCAAACGCTCACGCAGTGTAAGTGCATTACGCACGCAACTTTCAGTAATACTTTGTTAGTGCTTTGGAGCGAGCTCTTTCCAGGCAAATAACTTTATACTCTATGAATTCTGAATGGGCTCACTCAATATCTAGCCTCTCCTCTGTGTAGGAGACAGCCTGTGGCTCAGATGAGGTCTTTTTTTTTCTCCCTCTCTCTCTTTGAGGGGAGGACCGTAATGTGCTTTTCACAGTCTTCACTTTATTGCTGTCAAAGAAGATGGAGTGGTTACACAGACAGAGCAATGGTCCATAGCTTGGGGATATTTTATAGGTTGTTCCTGAATCATGGGAAGTTTTTCGCCGTCTTTATCTGAGAAAGTCGGCTGTGAACTTCTACTGTGTTTTATTCATGCTGATGTCACTCCTGGCGGGAAAAAAAGTGATGGGTTTGCCGGTGCTGTTTGTCATATTAACAGCGAGGGGGGTATTGCTTTGTGTTATTACTCGGTTATTACTTTCTGAGGGACAAACACCATTTTGACACGGGCTAACTTTTCCCTGCAAACTGGCACAGTCTGTAGTCGAGCTAGAGATGTGTCTCCTGGGATGGCAGTGCCTGTCAGTCGGTCCATCACTTTGGTGCAGGCTGAAATATCTCAACCAGAAGGACGTTTCGCTATGACATTTACGGCCCACAGAGGATGACTCCTGCTGATTGCTAGACTTTTCCCCTTCCTCAACCAGCGTGTTAACGCTTCTCGGATGGAATGGCATGAAATTTAATATTAATAATCCATCCACCTCCCACTACATCGCGTGCAGACACATTTGCTCCCTGTGAAAAATCACTATTTTGTCTTATATGACAAAGCCAGCAAGCTAAGACACCTCAATCAAGCCGTCAGATGAGGTCGGCATCCATGTCTAAAGGAACAAACAGGTGGGTTTAGCATATGCTATTAAATGATCCGGATAGAAACTAACTAAACCCACAGAAAGCTAACCTAGCATGGACTGCAGGATAGATTAATAGCTCAGTAAGACACAGAAATGGAGAGTGCCACGCTCTCCTATGGTTTTTTCACTTACCCAGTGAGGAGGGGGGCGAGCCTTTTCACACCATTAAGGAGACAGAAAATTACATTAGAGACATAAAAACGAGAGGGGAAAAATGTTACAGGGAAAAAGGTTCAGGTTGATCAGGGATGAAGAATAGTGAAAAAAATATATTTGGAGTGTAGAGTGGTAAAACGTGAGCTTACCAGATCTCCAAATAGCCCACGTTTGTCTGACAAAATAGCCAGCAGACAGAGTAAGTGTGTGTGAGAGTGCCAGGTTTTGACAAGAAGGTACACAGCGTGAATTAAAACATATGGATTGAGTTTTAGTGTGAGTTTAGTGTGTGGTGGGGAGCCCAGCAAAGAAACTGCAGAGCCAAATTACTCACTTTGAACAACAGTCAGTTATCCTGAGCTTCACATTGTCTGAAAACGTATTTTACACCCTCCGTTACGATTAGGGAGTAAATCAAACCTGTGAAACCATCATGATGTGAGAATGTCTCCAGTCGCGCCCACACTGTGCTCTACACTGAAGCGAGTCCCTTTATAATAATTGTTTCAGCATTCGCAGGCTGTTTTCCTTCTTCTTCTTTTTTTTAAATGTGCGTGCACCTTCTTCTTCCCTGGGATCTGCATTCCAAACAGGGCCTGTTGTTTAATGGGACCATAATAAAATGTGCCGTCAGCAAGCACTGGTGGTTTGCGCTTTCTCCTGTTTACTCACCCATACGCCTAATTCCCCACGCAGCCCCCTTTCCCCACTCTGCTGCATTTCTTGATGTTAACACTTCAAAAAGCCTGGCAGCAAAACACTGGCTGAAGCACTCTTGAGAAAACAGGAACATATTACTTGTAATGTGTGGGACTTTGTTCTCCCCCCCAAAAATACCCAGTAGTGCTTGTCAAGTGCAGAAGGGCAGCAGGGGGCCACATCAGCTGGATGTTCTGTCTTTTAGATTGCAAAATACAATCATAAGCACATGCAGCTTTTTTCCTTTCATCCTTGTCATCTCCTGACTTGATCTGATTTCTTTACCAACAGCGAAAATACACACATTTCAAACCAGTCCCAACTTTCTCCACCCAATCGCTCCTTTTCAACTCTTTGTGGCCACGCTGGTTTCCAGTCTCCCTTTCTGGCTCGCCAAGTGTGCAATCCCTCTGGCCTGATACAGTTACAGTCATGCCAATCCCCTCAGATATCCTCACCTCAGTAGAGGCAACTGGTAATTAATCACTGACAGCTTTTGAATTAAGCCCTCTGTGTGGTTTGGTGGTGGGAGGTGCACTAATAGCCATGTAATCACTGAGTGATAGGTAAAGCTAAGCAGACTTCCAGGTAGCCACTGAGGCCAGCTGCTTCTGGTTAAGTGAGTCCGGTTAGGCTGTTTTTGCGACCACGTGAGGTCGGAGACAATGTTGGAGCCCAGGAAACTTTGCCTGGAGGCAAAGGTGAACAGGCAATTATGATTTTGATTGCTGTTCAATTGCATAGAAGTATATCGCTATAAAAAAGAACAGTGGACTCCAGATAGTGAATAACATCTTGCCGGGGTCATTTTATGCATGAAAAGCCTGACTCATTCACCTCCGACTCCACATCATTCCCAATAAATTGACATGACGTGATTTATCGAGATGAATCATCACAAGTGGTACTTTTACCTTAATTTTCTATATTTACACAAGGCTGGTTATAAATGGCAGGGAACACATGGTTTCTTTATTTGACACAACAGTTTTTACGGGAGATGGTGAAGTCGCTCTGTTGAATGCACTGGAACTGACTGCGGGGCTATGAAAGGGTGACGCACTTTTCTCTTTTTAACTATACATTAAGCTGAGGGGACGCTCATAATGGAGAGCAGATCACATGATTTTTCTGTGAGCGATGTCAACAGCACTCTGCTGGAGATGCAAGCACCTCAGGCTGGGAGAACGGGGCCAAAGGAATGGACCAGAATCCAAATGCTCTTGCCTAATGGTTCGTCTCATGTGTCCTCGAAACATTTCCTGGCGGTGATCCTCAGTCGTCATTTTGTGTGGAATAAAGCAGGAAGCATGGAGATCCTGTCTTGGCTGCTTGTACACTTACTACTTGGAAATGAAGAGGTTTCCATCACCAGAACTTTGAAAGCCTGTGGCACACCCAACCACTTAATAAAAGAATTGTCTCCTTTTATTTATTTTTTGACATGCTTTCTTCTTTGGCACGTTTTCGGCATTATCAAAGCACAATGCTGAACAATGAAATACAAATTATTAAAGGTGGAGCACCCTTAGAGCAGTGTGGCTTTATGCCTTTCATTAAGGCTTCTCGCCGTGCGTGCATGAGCTCACGTGCTCGTTCTTGTTCCTAATTTGGGAAGTTAGTCCTCACAGTTTGTGTTTTTTTTGGGGTTTTTTTTAGATCAAAATGTAGGAGCAAAAAAGATTCTGCAAAGATGATTATAAAACGTCATGCTACGTTCCTGCCGATTAACCGGATGTCCGCATACTCATCTTGGTGGTCGTGATGCATGCTAACACAGCTTCTGCTCACATTGCCCTGTAACCTCCAGTGTGAAATCACTGCTGTTGGTCTGCCTTGATGCTCCCTCTCCCAGGATCCGGCAGGCTTATGTGAGAGCAGGGTGGCAAGTCATCCACAAAAGACGACTTATAAACCCTCTGCCTCGTAGCACTGGGTGCCCTCTGACACTAGATTGAAAGTTGAAGTTGTGCTCCCTCTGAAAACTACTGAAGTCTCCTTCTTCATGAGCCTGCATACTCATCCCTGACCTGCTAGTATTCAGCCAGACAAGTGATAGCCTTTCAATGCCTCTCCTGGGGAAGCATCTAAAGTAGTCATTGTTTGCCATTTGTGAAGCATTGCTGGTGGTACATCAGCGTGAATAACTATTACAGTGACATTACTGTAATATTACATTAATTGGCTGGTAACCATGTTGCTAGTGTTTCTCAGCTGCAAGCTCTCTGATTTAGATTTCAGTCTAACCCAACTGTCTGAACGAGTACATGTTTAATTTCTGTTCACTGTAAGAATGACTTTCCAGTGTCTGTCATCAAATTCAAATCAGTGTAGCTTGATGATGCCAGCCTTCATGGAAATTCTGGGCTCCAGACAGAAGAAAACTAGGAACCCCCGAGGCGCTCCCCACATGCTCCTGCACCCGCCTTCCTTGCCTGTGGCTTTGTGCCCCAGGCCTGTCAGGCCTCGCAGGCATGGAGGATGGAGGGTGAGGGGCACAGATGCCGCTGCTCTGTATTTCATCAGCCTAATAAGAATAGTCACTGCAAATAAAACAGGCTGGTGTGCCACAGCAGAAAGCGATAGTTTTGCCAGTGTGTGGATGTCATGCAAACTATTGTTGATATAGTCTACCCGCTATTTATGGGCTTTTCTAGAAACAATACATGGATGGCCTTTGCTGAGCCCCATGTTTTGTTTATATGCATCATTTACTTAAGTCCACAGTCTGATTGCAGCTTGAGCTTTTCCATGTAATGATCACTTCCACAGCTCCAAAAATGGCAAATCCTGATTCAGATTGTAGGTGATCACAGAGAAGCTTTCTATCAGTAGAAGAGCTGGTGACACTGAGACAAACAGTGATCGAAGGTCAGCAATCTTTAAGTGCTCAGAAATCAACCTAACACCAACAGTACTCAGATGGGCTGGACGTATAGTACCTTTCTACTCAACGTGAGCACTCACTGCACGTTTTAAGATGAGTCTCATTCGCCCAGTCAGTCACTCACTCACTCCGTGTCTTCCGAAAGGATACTTTGACACATTACTTTTGGAAAAAGAAGCCAAAGACACATACCTCTGTTTGCATCAGAGGAGCTGAAGTGGAGTAGGCGAAGAGTTTTTGTTCCAGTGTCAAAGTGAATCTGTCACCATCATGCATCTCCATCCTAATAACGCAAGCTTTGAACTCATTAAGGAAAACTCAGAATGCTTAATTCCTGTGTCATGTTCCTCTTTCCAGAGGAGCAAAGTATGGGATGGAAATGGCCCAAGACCCGAAGGTTCTGCGGTGGGTCATTAAAGCTGCCCAGAATATTACTGGCACTCGGTAAACTGCGATATCGATGAGCTGCATAGCCCAAAGGGAAGCCAATAAGATAATGCCTACCCCAACCACAGCTTGTTCCCAGTGCTCATATCTGGCGATCAATAGAAGTATTCCCTGATGTAACACTAGATTTCGGAGCAGTTTCTTTCCTCAGGTGGAGAGATTGATGAGTTTATCTCTAACACTTGACTACAAATAATAGCTGTATTTTTCTATTTTTATTCATTTGTCTATTTTTCTTCTCAGTAGCATAAAGGTATTACATAAAGGGTTTTTCTTTTGCACACTGAACATGCATTACTGTGTACAGAGAAGCTCAAACGTCCAAGAGATGTTGAGAACACTTGAGGAGGACTTTTATTTCCAGGGTTTTTTGTATACTTCAAGTTCAATTATTTACAGTGGTTGTAAACATTTATTAGCGCTAATAATTTGAAACGCCCGCTCATCAATTTTTAAACCATGTAGTTTCAGCACAAACAAGCAGGCAGTCCCTCAAGCTATTCAAAGACAGCGGGGAATCAGGCAATTTGTCAAAGTGGAAAAAGTGATGGAGGCAAGCTGGGTTTGCCCAGCGGCTGGCCAAATGATGTATGCTCCCAGGCGCCCCACGGGGTACGCCAAGCAGTCGGTTGGATCAGACTGTTGTGTTTCCCGTCCAATGGGCTGATACACCTTTTCTGGGTGTTTCTTAATGAAAGATAAACTCCTGTTTGTTCCTCCTTTTTACTGCCTCTTCTTCTAGGTTCATTTTAAGATATCATAATGTCCCGCATCAAATCCTCTTGGCGTCCTTGATGACAACCAGTAAACAGAGGACTTGCGTACTGTCTGGCGGCTCTTACTTCTCTGCTAAATGTGAAGTAAAATGTGAGTCATGTTGTAGATCAGGGAGGGTAATAAACACACTGAGCAATTATTCGAGCCCTTTTGCGCTCACGTATGTGCTGTTGCACATCTGTGAACACAACTGGACAGCAGAATATGCTGATATCACCCCCCTCGGAGTACAAATATGGAGACAACAGTATCACAGAAACATGCCACCACAGAGCCTTTGTAGCTTGGCGATCGGTGCTGGGAAATATTTTTATGTTATTATGTGTCCTTTCTCAATTAAGAAAGGAAGAAAGCGTGGAATAAAATGAAATGAGGCCATTCATTCTTAATCTCTGTCAACTGTGATGTTAAAAACAGTGTGGAATGCGGTTTTCTAATTACAGCTTATGTAATACTATTTTTCCACAATATTTATGATTACTTTTCCCCCCCTTTGGCATGCAATTAATCTAGAACATGCAGTGAAATAACAACGAACAGTACGGTGCCCCACGTGGCAGCTTGCCAGATTTAGCCTACCTGTGAACGTACATGCGTGTACTGCATCAATGTCAGCGAAGATGAATTGATACACAGAAAGTCGCTTCGTCGTCTGGTCGCAGCTCAGACGGTATTGCTTCGAGAGAGCCCCTCCCCTTCTATCTGATGAAGAAGAGGGTAGAAACAGCTGTGTAAGCCACAGTTAAGGCTTGGAAAACCCAGCAGTAGACAGACAACCCTGCGCACTTTAATTTAATTGGCTGGTCATACGATACAGTTCAAGCAGGCTAGACGCCTCGTTAAATGGTAATTTCTGACAGCTTGATAAACGGCATTAATGCTGCGTGGTGGCCTCAAAATAGGCCTCATTTTTAGTCTTAAATGGAGGGACTAAATTCAGAAGTTGAAGACATAAATATAATAAGTGCCCATCTGCATATCTAATTGCTTTTCTTCTGTCAGCCACTTTCAAAACCATGCAAGCTTTTTATTACTTTGAAAACTTGCTGTCAGGTTATGTGTAATATTAGGAATTACTTACAAGGGTAAAGACAGAGTTATGCATTCATGAAATAATTTTATTTGTTGAACCAGTCCCTCACACAGTCAAAAATCAGCAGGAGCAGGTATTTTGACACATTGTGAAAGGCTGCAAAACATATTGCAAAAGAACAAATGTGGGTTCGTACTTCTACTAGCTGGTTTATCACTATATCATGGAAAATAATCATTATCAAACTATATTATATTTTGGAATCACAAATGTAGTGATGAGTGAAACCACCAAATCACAACAACAGTCACCTCAAGGTACTTTATACTGTAAGGTAAAGAGCCTACAATAATACAGAGAAATCCCCAACAATCAGACGACGCCCTGTGAGCACGCATTTGGCGAAAGTGGTGAGCAAAAGTCCCTTTCAACAGGAAGAAGCCACCAACTGACCCAGGCTCAGAGAAGGGTGGCCATCTGCCATGACTGTTTGGGGGTGAGGCGAAGGAGACAGGACGAAAGACAAGACAAGCTATATACAATTCAGTGCTTTTAGTGATGTACTTTAGACATGGTCAAGATGACCTACTGTAGTTAAAACCGAGGATCAGAAGGGGCAAGAAAGGTGATTTGGTTCACTTCAGAGAACGATCTCAAAAAGAGAAAATATCCAGTGAGTGGTTGTTCTCTGGACAAAAAGCCCTTTTTGGCTTTTCTCTTCAGGTCCGAAGAGAAAAGCCAGACTGCTTTGGGTTGATAGAAAAGCAACAGGAACTTAAAGAATTCTTAGCAGTAAGGAGAATAAAAAGTATCTCTTAACTTTTCAAATCTTGACATCATTTGACATGTTGAGTATAGCCCAGTCCAAACCTGGGCTACACTTTGCATAAACTTACAATCTTCTATTGTCATATTTGACAATAGAAGATTGTCTTGGTGTTCTGGTCTGTTGAGTCTCAATTTCTGTTGCAATATTTGGATGGGAGGCTCAGAATTTGGCTTGAACAACATAAAAACATGAGTCCATGCTGACTTGTATCAAGTTCAGGCTTTTGCTGAGCATCATTCAAACACCACAGCCTATCTGAATACTGTTGATGACCATATAGTTTAGAAGATTGTGATTAATTTCAACCAGTTTTAAATGGCAATGGCATGTGAGTAATAAAGGACTGAATCTTCACCCCAGATGGGACTCGAACCCACAATCCCTGGCTTAGGAGGCCAGTGCCTTATCCATTAGGCCACTGGGGCACTGTTATTGGCTTCCTGTAATAAGGATAGGTGGCACGAGGCAAACAACTGCATAATGGTGCCTTTAAACATATGTGTTACTGTGTACATGTATAAAAGTCATAATGTTTTTAAATCTGTCCACCAATTTAAAGGTAAGAGTAGCACTCTCTTTGCTCTGGTGCACACTGTTGATGATTATCTCAGCTGAATATGCCATTCATCTGGCTTCATGCTGTTCACTCTGAGGTTGATGAGTTGCTTCAGTGCATTCGTACAGTTGTGTTTGTTAGGTTTTAATGAATCCGCCCCACTGAGTGGAAATGTTATGAGATTGTAAAGCAGAATACCTCGTGCATATTTTATACGTCTCACTTGTAAACATGAAAGCATAAAGTTCATTTGTGCCCAATGTAACATCAAGTTGATGCGTTTTTTACAAAAAGCCTGTCAAGTTGCACTCTAACTGTTTTCTAATGCTTACATGTTTGCATGTATTAATGTCGGTTTTATTATTATAGACATTACCGCATTTGTGATATTAACTAGATTACTTGTTGTTCTATGAGTTTCATCTAAAGTGTGCCCACGTGCACTTTTTTAAAATGAAGAATTTGCTTCAAGAAGAAAGCAACATATTGGTTCTTACAGCGATGCCTCGGGTGTAATGCTTTAAATCAAATCCAGCTTTTCAGACTCTATCAGCCATCGTGACGTCATGCCGGGCTTTGTCGGGATCCAGGTTAATGAGCCACTTCCCATGAGCCCTGCTGCTATCTGAAGTATCTCCAATTCTCATGAGTTTCTCGTACCGGTGCAGCAACCCAAAATTAACTCTTCACCAAGACTTGACTGTATCTTTATGTTGGCTTGAACTTGAAGTACTGATCACTTACTGCCTGCCATGGCAGCTGCATGGCAACTCAGGCACAGAGTCCGCTGTATAACTTCAACATATTCTAAAACTTAGATGCATATTCGTGGCATGAAACAGTCGAGAAATGCACTCCTGCAGAATATCATATTTAAATGTTCCACTGTTTCCAATGTTTACTCAAAGTTCAATCTTATGCTTCTGTTACAGATTTGCAGTTGTTTAATTGATGTCTTTTTTCCTCCTTTTCTATGAATTGTAAATATTTACTGTTTCGTAAGTGCACCTCCGAGTGTTCTCGCTGCTTCCCCGGTGTTTGAGCGCCGTTTCATAAATGTCATGTTTATAGCTTTGAAGCTTGAGCAGAGTAAGACTCAGTCACAGTGATGGTTGACGAGGCCTTTTTATATTAAAAAAATCATATATATATCCACTTTATGGTCATAATTCAGTTAGCAGTGTGTTGTCAAGGTTATCTCCATTGTGAGTCTGAACAAAAAAAATAAAGCCTTTTGAAGACTTTCCCTTCACAGCAGATTTACCAGGTGTCAGCTTGACTGATCTGGGGTGCTTCAGGTAGAGATAGTGTCTCTCTGTTAAAAATGGTAAAAGATGTGTAAGGACCCATCACCTCTTTGCCCTTGAACTTCAAACAAATTACCTTCCCAGCATGCTTCCCACCTGCGCTGTTACTGTGAAACATTTTAATAGCTATGGTGGGGGTGGGGGATAAATAAAAAAATAATAACGGAGAAGAAACAGGAATTAGCAGGAAGCTCGTTTCGGCTGATTAAATGGAGCGTAACGCTAGTATGTTGTGCCGTGGGATTTGGTACCAGAGATAAGATGACTTATCCAAATGCAGGTGCAATCTGAATTTAAGCAATACGGAGCATTTCGTAAACATACTGACACCCCAATGACTCGTTCAGCATCAGCATGCGTTTGCTGTCAGCTCCCACAGACTTTTCCCTTTCATGTAGCCTAAGAAATGAGAGGGAAAGTCTTTCACATGTGTGGGTTTCGCGGATCCCCAGTGTAACATAGACTTGATCATATACTTGTTTTCTTAAAGCAGTTAGTCATGCGCTGTTGGCTATCCCACCTATGAACTGGGAGGTACTTTTTTTTTTTGAGGTGGAGGTCAGTTGGCAGGAGCTGGCAAAGCATCTGCATTACCCCAAATGTCAGGGCTCAGTAATATGAGGGTGTAGGTTTCATCTGAGTGAGAACAGGGAATAACACGACATAACTCAGTGGAACTCAAGATTTAAACCAAAGAAACACTGAGTCCCACAGGAGCCGGTGTACTCTTGTGAATGTCAAACCCATAAATCTACATTTTGCCAGCGCCGGATCCAGTTGCAGTTTGAGACTGTGCTGCTGAATTAAAAGAAATCACTGAAAATTCTTTATTATTTAATATTTAATATAGCAATTCTCCGCTGAGGTGGATATTAAAGGTAAAGGTAAAAGGAGAGTATCATATTGTCTATTCAGCAAAGTCCTCTGAGACTTCCTAATAGAAGGAATATACAAAGTTGGATGAAAACTCTTCACCACCCTTAACGCTCTATATGGATTGCATTTCTATGAGCGGTGGCAAAGCAAGACCAAAATCAGTGAGTTGGATATGAAGCTGCAGTACTGCTGAGAGGTGTCACGTGAAGCAGAGTACAGTGCTGACAGAGGCCATACGGCATCGTTTTAGGTTGCAAATTTGCCCCGCGGCTCTGGTTGTGATGTTATGGTGGCAGGCTCTGCTGAATAAATGCGATCTCTGCACAGGCTGTGCACATTCAGTCATTTTTAATAGCAAGTAACATTATTTGTGGGCACATGCAAGCTTGGAAGCTGACTGAGATGCTCAGGGTGAAAAACAACATCTTGCAAGTGCAAAGGCCGGTGTGAGAACTCGTAGAAGGAGGAAAAAATTATATACCTCTCTCTCGTGCTATATCGTTCTCCCGATAGGTTTCTGACACTCTACCCCAGGTAGACTACTCCCCTCTGGCTTGTTCTCAGATTAGCATGTGTTGGCCAAAGTCAACATGGAGAGGAGTGAGGAAACAAGTTCTCATTCGCACTAAGGTTGCTAATACCTCACCATATCTGATGGCAGACTTTGAGATGTGTCACATGGACTGAAATAAATTTAAATCTAATAAATACAATGAGTGTATTATTACTTTTAGCTTAGATTTCTGGAGGGTGGAGACTAATAAAGTGCCTCTAAAGAGGAAAAGGATGTCTGGGGTTTGTGTGAAAAAGAAAAGTGTCAAATATTTGGACTGCATTAACTCTCAGAAAACTTTAGGAACAAATAAAAACTCACGTGCAACAATACACAGCGCGTGACGCGACCTGTGCATATCTATAACATAAACTCCTTTCCATTACAACGTGTGGTTTTTCCACAGTCAACCACTAAAATACCAATAAAACAAAGCTGAGGGGGAAAAAGTGTTCGGCTGTGTGCGTCTGTGGCGAACACTTGTTGTGTTGTTTCGAGTTTTCCCATGGCAGAGGCAAATAGCTTGTAAAACAAGTTACGCAAAAGTCACCAAAACATCATCACGGCGCTGCTTGCCACCGCTTGATGTCAAAATTGGGTCATGTTGAAGGCCCTTCCCAACCCACCCGTGTTTAATTGCCATGTGCTAAAGAATTTCCCATGTGCACACAAACCAGTCAAGCCTGGTGAGACCTAATAATTGTTCAGTCAACTCTTTGTGCTGCTGTCTGCATTCATGCTGCCAGATTTTTCCCCCTTTTCCTTTCTCCGAACGAGATCTCACCACGCCTGCATTGGCGGCACAGAAAGATTCGATACTTGACGGGGGTTATCTGCTCAGCAATCCCTTTGCTACATAAAAGACATGTTTAGCTACGTGGTTTCCAGGCCAGGAGCTAAGCTGTCTTTTTACAAGCAATCTTTGATTCACAAGGGACATTTATCCCTTCCTTTCCACCAGTGTTCCCCCTTGTCTGCTTTGTCCAGTTGCCTCTTTCTTCCTCTCAAAGGCTCTCTGCAGCTTCAGCGAGAGGAGCATAGGGACTCAAGCTTTTTAGGGTCTACTGAATGGATTTATCGACTGGTGAGGCAAAAAATAAATAAATAAATGAATAAAAGTGACCGAAATAAGCAGCAATGAGAAAAACAGAACTGGTGAGGGGAAAAAATACACTTTGTTTAAACCAGAGCAGCCTGTGTGTGCGTGCTGCTGATATGGATTTCCCCTTGAGAAGGTTCAGGTCCCCAAATTCCTCCTCAAACAGGCCTCAAAAAAAAAAAAAGATTTATTTGGCTTTTTGCCTCAGACTCGGAGGGAGAAAACGGGAAGCAAACTGGGGTTTTTAGCATGCGCTCTCCAAAAAGGGTTTTCTGTGACGCTTCAGAATGATAAATTATAGAAATGTCTTTGGAGGCCACATTAAATGGTTCATGAAAATAGCAGGCCCTCTGAGAGTTAACTGTGCCTTCTCTGTTTAGCATGCTTTGATGATGGTAAATGGTATACTGTTCTATCTGCTGTGGCCAAATGTCCAAGTCCTGAAATGGTTTCATCCTGAGGACTTTTGCCTTAGCGTGCCTTCTCTGTCCTGAGTACGGCAGGGCACCGGTGTGACTTGTTACGCTTGGTGTGGACTCTCTGGTGACACAGTTTCGTTACGGGTAGCTGGGATTTTACCTGCGCTCGCCAAACTCATTAGAGGCCTCTGAAACTCTAAACATGCCGCTCAGATGGAGCAGGTCAGGTTTTGCCCATTATTGATGTATACAAATATTGAATATGTCGGTTAGGTCTTGTAGCTTGGTTGTTGCGTGTATGTGTGTAGATGTGCGTGCAAAAATTCAAGCTTGCGTTAGACAGACCTTTTGGCTTGACGCCTACTTTTCACCAAGAAAGCAGCCCCTGTCAGACGCCCAAAAATCCCAAGCTGGAGATGAAACAGAGAAGAGTGTGTGTTGGTTTGCATATGTATGCACTGTTTATGTGTGTACCTGAGTCCTGTACATCTCTGGCTTTCCTGCACCCCATACTGACATTTCCAACGGGTGCTGGTGTAAATAAGGTCGTCAACCACAGCAGGTGTGGGGAGCAGTCCTGAGAGCAGGGGAGGTCTAAGCCCCTTCAACCCTAGGCCGCAGCGAAACCATCCTGGAGAAGTCAATATTTGCAGTCGGTATCAAAGACGGGCCTGTTTTTGGTATCAAAAACCAGGCTGTACAGAAGAAAGCTTGTCCATGAATTCAGATGTAACATCTCCAGCAGATCAACTGGTGTTAAATACGTGGAATTGTTTATGAAATCAGAAATCACTGCTAATGAAATCAAGTTTTTTGCAATATTAATTGTGTACTTTGTTTTTGCATTGATTTAAATGGGACTCTTTAATCTATTTATAATACTTCTATACGATTGCATGTAGTAATATGTAAATGTAGACTTTGAACAACATCAGAAATACGACTCCATTATTGCACATGTTGCTCAGTGTTAAATGGCGATATGAACATAAGACTGCAAGCTATTTTAGCTAACTTTACAATGTGGTAAAATGTGATTTTTGTAACAAATATATGATGTATTCGGATAAGAAGTACTTTTTTAACTTTAAAAATGAGCTATGCAGCTAAAAGTAATAAAATTAATGCACGTTATTAAAATACTTTTGGATAAAACTGTAACATTCTCATCAAGTTAGGTGCTAAGATCTAAAGGTGCAACTTATATGGGCTCTACTGTAATTAGCTAAGGAAGAAAACCCTTGACTCCAGCACCATATATCATGTGTACTAGTCAGTCACGCTAGTAGCTCCCCTGTTTTAGCGTACTGTATGCAAGCTAGCATGCCATCTTGGTAGAATGCTAGCACCTGTACTGGTTTATACTCAATATAATCAAAGACAGTGAATTTACATTAACAAACAAGAAGTATGTATTTATAATCAAATTTTGTCTGCTTTTGAAGCTTTGCTAGTAGCTAACGAGACATTAACTTGGTTACCATTTTGGATAGGATCTAGTGAATATGGTCCCAGTCACACAGGCCTAGAGGCTAGTCTGCAACCATCTGGCAACCACTGATCATCAGGGGAAAAATATGATTTTCCTAGCTGGTTAATGAGTGGTTGCTGGAAGTTCTGGGAACCACTTACCAACCAGTTGGGGAATACATATTTTCCCCCTCACAACCAGTGCTTGCGTCATATCTAATATAGCAAACAGCTCTCAAGCATTACTGGAAGAATATGGGGTCAAGTTCTAACATATGCTTTTCTAAACAGGCAAATCTTGCGAACTTGCCATACCAATCATAGTTTG
Organism: Pelmatolapia mariae; assembly: GCF_036321145.2. Classification (NCBI taxonomy): domain Eukaryota; kingdom Metazoa; phylum Chordata; class Actinopteri; order Cichliformes; family Cichlidae; genus Pelmatolapia; species Pelmatolapia mariae. Next base: position 84,103,943 of record NC_086229.1, on the reverse strand, counting down.
TGTGCACACTGTTTTTGCTGTGGAGTCTGTTGTAGGTACATTCCAGGTTTTGTCTTTTATACAAAGTTGTCTGCTAACTACCAGATTTTTTCCAACCTGATTTTCTTAAACTGTTCGTGCTTTTGCCTTACGTGACACTCAGCAGCAGGTCAGTGATTTTCTCTTTGTAGCACGTCTTTCCTTGACCTGCTGGGTGTTAGAAATTTTTTTTTTACTATTTTGGGTGCACATTTCAAGCCATTCACACCAAGGCATTCACAGGAGACCAGACTGCAGTAGTGTATTGGTCCATTCCTCCCTGTCTCTTGAAAGTGTGTGGAAAAACACTTACATGGCTTTGCTTTGATTTGCAGTGTGTACAGAGGGGTTTCCATCACAGACTCTCTCATGTGGGCCACTGCTCTGGCTCCTGTCTGCTCATTGAAACCCTCCTCTCAGGGGGGTTTAAGACAAGACAGTGCCTTGACTTTATCACAGACCATCACAAGGAATTTCAAGGTTGCTCATCCTCTGCAGTGGGGGAAAATCTGTAAATGTACTAAAGGAGACAGATTGCTTAGTAATAGGCTTCCAGTATAGCAAACAGACACTATTACCAAAGCATATTGTTGTTGATGTTGGAAAATGCAGCTGTGCACAGATTCCTAATGCAAACAGGCTCTGAAAAGCCATTGCTCAATTATACAGTTGTAAATAAGACCGCATGACATTACAAACAGACAAGTTCTGGGTAACATTTGGTGACACTTTATACAGTCCAGAATAAGGGCTGTGTACAGCATTAGCTTTTACACACCTTCTTTCCTGAGACACAAATCAGCCACACTTGAGCTTTAAGGTTCTACATTAGCGGGAGCTTGTGGTAAACAAGCCAAGCAGGGCACTGCCAGCCCAACACTCCTGTGTTGCAGTCTTTTTAGTGTCCTTTTATAGCCTCCTTCCTTCCTCCTCACACTCCACAGTCTTCCGAGAGGCCGTGCAGGCACGATGGGGAGTAAGGAAGTCAGCATGCTTCATTAAGTGAATGTGGCACACCACGCATGTCACTGAAAACAACAGAGGCTCTGTTCAGGAAAGAAATGACACTTAGAAATAATAGCAAGCCAGAGAACTGCCTTTAAGGAATGGCTAATGGTTATGAGGCCTCCAGCTGTGCTTCGCAGATTTTTATTTTATATAAACAAGCTGGAAGTGTTGTAACAGGTATACTTCTTTTAATGGGACTACTTCAGTAGCTTAAGCTTGAAGGCATTGAATTACTACACTTTATTTCTTGTTGTTATCTTGTAATTAACTTCATATGTTCTTTGCTTAAACCTGGATTTAAACTAGTTCTCCTTAAAAACAGATCTCTGTTCATCAAAACAAAACAAAACAAAATCAAATCCAAATGCCCTTATACTGTAAAATGGCTTAAATGTAGTTTCACCTCTGCAATTCATTTAAATTAGTCCTATCCTCATCTCTCCAGCTGCTTGCATTTTCCCACAGTCTCCCTCAGCATCTTGAGACCCATTCGCTAACTAGCTAGTTAGTTATCTTACAACGGGACAGGGTCTGTCCACACTGTCCAAGTATATGCTACCTCACGCAGAAAAGGAAAAATCTGCTCTTCATATATAATAAGAGAGGGCGCCGTTCTGGTGAGTGAGGTGAAAAAAGAGTTGTTTTATCACAGTGACTGGAGGACATTGCACCGCCACTATTAGATGCTAGCTCTTAAAGCTAAACATTTACATGTTAATTGCACTTAGAGTCACATAACAAGTTTTCAGCCCAAGTACAGTTACTTTCCCATTTGACTGCTCTACTCCTTGTTTATTCTCTCTTTGACTTAGCTTAGCTAGCGTTATTAGACATTTAATAATGTGTCGCTAAGGTAATTGTCGCTAAGTAATGTGTCGCTAAGGTGTCATACACTGAGCTAGCTCTGGCAGGCTATAGTCCCACCCTTCAAAATGATAGCTTGTGTTTGTTATGTATTAAATGATCACTTTCTGAATCACAGTTATAGGTAACGTGTTTTTTCAGCTGTGGTTTATCAAGCATTACTTCATAGGTACTTTACATTTGATTTAAGATGTTACTAATCAGCTAATATTTAATCAAGAGCAGAATAATCCTCTTTTGTAGACAGACAAGCTAGTGAACTATATATCCTGTATGGCTGCCAAGATGGGGGATTAACACTCTTTCTTTAAAATTATTTGGCGGTTGGGATCAACGTCAGCTAAGCTATCAAAAGCCTAAGTGCTGATGAGTTGATTAATTTTGACCCATTAATGTGTGTTATGTGGCAAAGGTTGCCTGCGTGCTCGCGTGTATACTCATGTTCATTTCAAAGACATTTATTGAGGAACAAAATACCCCAAAAAACTGTTTCCTCTCTCATGTTGGGTGGGTGGGGGGGGGGAGGGGCCATTTCCATAAGTCACATTTTTACTATTTCTCACATTACATTAAATGAGTTATTATTATTTCTGTGGTGTCATACAGAAACATCCCCACATTCAGTGCGCGAGCAAGCAGGCAGCATTTTCTCTGCTCTTTGTGAACAGACTCGAGCGTGGGTGTCAGGGGGGTCTTTTATAATATATCGATGAGATTAAACGAATCCTCGCTGACAGGTGCGTGTCTGTTTCACCTCCGGGGTGTCTGTGCTGGGGGTGGGTGGGGATTAGAGAAGGTGAGGGCGTTGGAGCTGTGCCGCAGGGCCTGTCCCGGCTGCTGCTGTTTAGCCAAGAGAGCGCCAGCGAAACAGAAAACAGATGACAGAGAGAGGGGGAAGCTGAAAGGCTGTTCTTTCTGTTCTGCGTCTGTGTTTACCCTTGAGGGTCGTCAATAGGATGTGGCTACCATATTGTGCGCCGTATTACCCATGCTGCGGCATGCCGTGGCTCATTCATTGGCACTGCTGTCCTGGCTATTTTATCACCACTGTTACATGCTGTAAAAACGCACACTGACTCATCACTTATTTGTGTCAAAACACACCTCACTATGCAGCTGAATCACTGCTCTGCTTCAATGAATGAATCTTTTTTTTTGTTTTAAATTGTTTACCTGTGAGGCTGCAGATTGTGCCGTGTATATAAAAAAGCTTGGGAAAATTCATCTTCGGCTTATCCTGCAGAAACCCATCTCCTTCTTAAACAGTCACTGCTGTGCTTGCTTAGAACATTTTGACAGTCCGCTCGGAGCTGTGCAGTGGTCCAAATCAAAGTGGCTCTGGCAGAGACTGACAGTCTCAATTAGGACTTGTGTGCCACCTCACTTTTGCACAGGCTAAACTGGCTCCTGCCCAAATCTTGCTGGATCATGTTCTGTTTTTTTGAGGGGTTTTCAAATGATTTTATGTAATGTTTTTTTTTTTCTTTTTTCTGCTGCCCTAGAGCCAAGACCCTAAGCTCCATATCCTTTAAGGTTCTACACCACTGGCTGCAAGAATCCTGCTGGGATATTTTTCTTTCACCAACCTGAAACAGCCTGGAGTGATTAATACCCAGGTTTGTTTAACTGGCCTGGCAATTTTGGCAGCTATTGTAGATTCGGGCACAGGAACAAGTGCTATTATTGTGCTATTAGTACTATTATTATTACTACTATGGAAGATGTACCCTAATATGCCCTAAAATGCTGATGCTCAAGCATTTTTAACCCAAATGCAGTGAATATTGTGTTCCAATCAGTGCAGTTTTTTTTTTAATTGATGCAGCTGTCTGATATTCAGCAGGCTACATTCAACAATGTCTGATGGCTTAGGTCCAGGTGGGACTGACCTTAGGTCATCACACACTTGCACACAACACCTCGCCATCGCGTCAGCTACTCAGTGCTGACAAGCTTTGCCAAAGCCAGGACATGCACGCGGTTGGGTGGGCAGGCAGACAGACAGACTCTGCTGTCTGGCACAGACAAGGCTCAGAGACAGACGGCTGAGGGATGTTTGATGACTCCCCGAGCTCATCTATCAATCGCCACCTTTCCAGACTCTCAAGGCTCTTTGGAGATGCCACAGATACCATGCTCTGACGTCAAAACTGACAAACAGAAGGCGAAGATGGGGTAATGGCGGCTCGCTTGTTTATGGTCTGGTGCCCTTAGAGTGAACAAGGCCTCTGACCTGAGAGAGCTCTCATCAGAACTGCGAGGCAGGCAGCAGAACAACACTTGAGACTAAAATAGTAAGAGGGGGTGGAGGCCATGAGATTTCTGGCCATCTGTTGTGATGCTTAAATCCCATGGAAATGGTGCTGAAAGAAATCCTAACAATACTATTTGCAGTATCTGCATTATGATACACACTTGCGAAACTTTGGACACAAAGTTTAGAGCTTTCAGTTTCGTAACAAAGAACAGAAAGCGATTTTTGAGGCATTCTCGGCTGGAAGAAGTTGGCTACAGTGGGCGCAGGGAATGAAATGCATGTTCTGCAATGCAACCCTTACAATTCTTGGAGTACTGGTGAGGTGGCAGTGTGAGTGGGATTAGTCTCCAGCTGACTTTAAAATCCTGAAAACAACCCCGGTCAACTCTGCACACCAGGTCATTTCAATAAACACCAGTGTCAAATTTGTACCTTTAAAACTGCGTCAAATAAACTTGACATATACATTTTCAATTGTTCGTGCTGGTGCGTGCAATATGTAATTTCCCCAAATGGCTCTTAAGTAAGCAAACTTGTATGAAATGTCTCCGTCAAGAAATGCCAAGAGTCATAAGTGTCACTGGTTGCATATAAGATGAAGTGTCATTTAGTTTTTTGCCCAAAACCAAAATGAAAACGTTTGCCTTGTTTGAGCATATTTTTCTTTTGCGCATGTGGTACAGATCTTGGCTTACAACGCATTTTGTAAATCTTGTGGAACCACGTTCTGCACTGTGCCTCGTAGCTGCAGGGACACAGACTCTCTTCCTTCTCAGCAGTCCAGCATTTTCCCCCTTGCATCTTCTCTTCTTACCGCTGACAAGTTACCAGCACCGTCAGGCCAAGACACACTCTTGTACCGTGGGATTGATGGGTGCCAATGGCTTCCTCTTCTTCTGGGAAACATTTCCTCGAATAAAGGCTTGCGGTGAAATGTTTACAATGTGGGAGCTATTAGCAACCTTCAGGGAGAAACAACCCAGCGTGGTGTAATCAATACTTCTTTTGTTTGCTGAACCCGGACATTCAAACCCCAAAGACTTCAGCTCCCCGGCTATATGGCTCATGGCAAATTTTGCAGTGAGGCAGCTGCTTTGTGCATCTGATTTAGTGAAGTGTAATACTAGAGTTTTAAGAACATGTAAATGGGTTTACTGATGGTATCTAGCTTAGCACTGAGAACATGACTGTAATACTGGAATGTTCTAATCAGGTTCTTGTTACTAGCACCGAGCTAACCGGAAAGACTAACCAGAGACACGGCGTGTATTAAACCTTCTATGTCTATAAATGCTGTCAATTGAAAGTATGATCCTCCGAGGCTGACTTTGTGCAAATCTGGCCTCAGAAACAGATCTCATGAGGGAATATAGGTGATAATGGGAGAGATCAATGGAAAAAAACCATGAGCCGAACACTTCTGCATTGGTACCCTAAGTTGAGCACTGGCATCTCTCTAGCAATCCCTATTTGTGACAGCTGCACATATGTACAACATGCTCATTTCCGTGTGGGGACACATGCATGTAAGTCATGTATGCCACAAAACCCAGGATACAATCAAGTGAACCAGATCGGTCCCCAACACCTGCTATTGGAATTTGAGGATCAACACTCACACTAGCAGCTGATTCCCCTTTTTCTCTCACATCCCCAAATGAATCCGGATGATTGATGAGTTGAACACATGCAGAATAACTGTTTATCTCAGGCATCATCTCCCACTTCCTTGAAATAAGTTTCCCATCTACCTTTGTTTAATTTTGTTTCACGCATGCTCTTAACTACATCTGCACTATAAAAAACCCAAATAGCCACGCACCTGTTCTTGCTTTGGCTCACTCCAAAGTCCACAACATTTGGTCTAATGCAGAAGTCTTTTGGGAGCTTCTGTTGTGCCTGTCAAATATCTCTTAGCAATGTAGGGATTTTTGCTTGTGAAAAACTTTTAATTGAAATGCAGAGTTTTTTTTAAGGATTACAAATAAGTCTAAAGGTGTTAAAGAAGCAATTTCATGGAACGGCACAGAGTTCACACCTGCTCTTAGGTTTTCAGGAGCCTTCAAAGCAGGCACATGGCTTATGTTTAATGAGGTAGTCATTGATTCAGTCTTGGCAGGAAGGTTGCCCGCCTAGTTAAAGCAGTACAATTACCCTGAACGTGATTTTATTCTTCCATTCACTCTCAGTAAAGTCATTGTGTCAGGGTCAGACTGTAGTTATGTGTATAAGAGAACACTACAAGACAGACTGGATTTCAGCACCAGGTATTCAATAAAAATATGCAACACTTACTTTTCACATTGACCTTTGCTACACCTGTAAAATTTACAATGATTCCAGTTAATTAATTAAATAAAACTTGTTGCAGCCTTTGTAAATTATTTGAATTAAACCTGCTGAAGAGGTTTTGTACAAGCTGTTTAACATGCTGATCTCTGCCAACTAGGCGCGGACAGCTGTGAACATGAGAGCCATAACAGTAGCTTTGGACCTTTCCTTTTTTAGCAAACTTGAGTTTTTGATGCTACAGCCACCTGGAGCCAATATTCATATGGGCATTGGGGCATCCAAGTTAAACTGTAATTGTAACTGCAATTAAATCTAAGCAGTTGTGTGCAAAAAATATATAGATTTTATATACAATATTTTTTTAATGACAGATTAGCATTTTGGGATCGTCAGATTAAACCATTGATCGTAAATATATAAAGGAATGCAAGTTTGTCCTTCAGTCAGAACTCTACTTTGACATTGTGCCACTAACTTTTTGTCCTCAGTAAATGATGGATACCATTTCCCTTAATCTTTAGAGACATGTCTCCATCTTTTATTCTTTTCCATTTATCGACCACTTGCATGCAAAAAGTCCAACATGGTTGCAGAAAAGCCAGTCTTAAAACCGTTGGTCATTGTCTAATGATCTAGCTTTTTACAAATGTATCTATATTAGTTAACAAAGACTGGTAGACAAAACAGTAAGTACTGGCACATATATCTGCTACCTGTGCTGTATGCCCAGAAAAGTTAGACTAAGTTGGCAGCTTCTTCTCAGATTGTCCTTCCCCTTAATGTAATTTTCTTTGTTTGATGTTAACTGCTCCTCTTTCATTTACTTAGCAATGTACACTGTTATTGAATGTCTGGTTGAGTGTCTGAACTGTGCACTAGTGCCAAATCAATCAGCAGGCGGTCTCCAACACCTTGCAGCTGCTGACAGGTGGTTGGCTGGTGTATGACCCGTGTTTAAAAGAACAAAGCACATGTGATTATTCATACAAGTAAGGCAGATATGTGCTTGTTTACGGCTTTTCTCGAAGCACAACAAACCTACAGAGCTGTGCATCACCAAGTGATATTTTACAAAAGAATCTCTGTCTTTCTGGTCCGCCCTGCAAACGGTACCAGTAAATCCCTGTGTTACTTTTAATGTATTATGCAAATATTGATATTTCAGAAATGAGTCTTAAACGTTTCCCTAACAGAGCTCTAAGTACACTGTAAACAAGACCAGAATAATTTAGCCAGTTATGTGTCAACAAAGCCTCAGCCTTTCGTCATTATGACATAAGATCGACGTTGAAGGTATTAGTCAGTCCTGTCTGTAAACACTGGCACTCCAAGACTGGACAAGGCTACGCTCTGAGTCATGAACCAACTTGGTGTTGTGCTTGGATTTAAAGTTGTATACTAAAGGCAACTAGGGAGAAAGTGCCTGCTGTCTCTGACTGCATTGCACAGTTGAATACCTCCACCCAGAACACTACCTCATACTGTAATGTGCTGCAAGCCTCTTAACTTCTTTATCTGCACAAAATAAGTTGGTTGTTTAAAAAAGAAAATCGTCTTTTCATAATAATTGAAGCAACAGCAATGTCAAATAACTGATGTGGTAAATTGATCTGGTAAATATAAGTAGTACACTGAGTTCTTGGAACTACAGCATAATGAAAATACTTCAGAAACTGCATCCTACCAATGCGTACGATTTTACATAGTTAAGAGAATTCTATTTTCTGCACCTGAAAGAGAGCCTGAGTGTGGGTGTGGGTCTGGTAATGAATAAACCATGGGAGCTGATTCAGGAATGCCTCGTAGCTCACCCTTCCAGTCCCGATCCAAGCCAAGAAAGAAAATCCAATGTAAGTAGACAGTGTTTCACCATTCAACATCAGCGGTGAGAGCAATCAGTCTGTCATAATCAAGTGACTTTCTAAGCCAATTTGGTAGTACTGCGGAGAACTGTGCAGGTCACACTTGACTTATTGTAGAATTTGATTTCTTTAAGAATAAACGTTTTGGTCTTTTTGACCAGCAAAACTTAGATGCAATTTTTTTTCCCCCCACAAATTCTACTTGTGGGCTCAGTGTGGCATTCTGAAGCGTAGAGAGAGTCGTCGCGGTAAGGTCGGGCACCGGGCTGTAAGGTTAGAAATAGTGCCCCTGGGACTGCACCGAGTTAGAACTTGGCGATGATCAGATGGGTCTCAGGTTACTACCAGCTGCCCACCCAGATTTGCTGGCAGGTTAAAGTGTCCAAAACCGAATTCCTGCCAACAGTGAGCTCAAGTCCAAGCCCTGAGGAGAGTATTGTGTCTCTGGCACAACCCGATGTTCAGCTGCAGCAAAAGCCTTGACAGAGGGGAGTCTAAGCATTGATACTGTGCCTAGGTTAGGAAAGCCACAAATCAAAGGTACTCCGCCCATGGAAAGAGATGCCCCATAAAATGCTGGAAAAAACGTGTATGCAAAATCAAATATAAACCATGATGGAGAGTGTTTTGAAAAGAACATCTTTAAAGACACACAGGGGATTTTGCAAGTTAGGAAAAAAACGTAGGTTGTTTCTTGTTGCTCTGCATGTATGCTGGTCAGCTTATGCACAGTCCTGTTGCACTGGGTCTCTAAACAAAAAATGCAGAAGCTGTTGCCGTTACAAAACATGTGTAGAAAGCTTTATTGTTCATGGAGAGTAATGGAGTTTCCCAGCCAACACTCAGTCTGCCTGCACACTGATGTATTGACCCTTGGTACACGGAAACTAATAACTTTAGTGAGATATAGGCTTGATGGACCAAGCAGCAAACCTTTTGTGATTTTGTAGAATTCCTGGGTGAGTCTTCTATTAGCCTGTAGTTAATAGAGCTTGAAATTAAACAGCAAAACTGCAAGTGAACTGTTTCATGATCTTTTGCCTCCTTCTGCTATCCTTGCTTTCTTTGCCTCCTCCTTCTAAAGCAGAGAAGACTTGCCTCCTTTCTTCTTCATCACAGTAAGTTAAATCACAGGTAATCAAGCATATTGTTATTTGATTTGGATTTGGATTAATAGCCTTATGATGGGCCTCTTTTTTTTTTCTTTTTTAAATTCAAGCCATGGCAACGAGTTGAAGCTCGAAGTCCGGTGGGGGTGTGTGCTGGGTGCCCTTTTGAAGCACCCATGGCCGTTCAATGAAAGGCCAACATTGTCAGCATCCCAAAGATCCCCTTTGTGTGTGGATGTGTTTGATGGGGGGCCTTGTCATCTTCATGAGACAGCATGTTTGACTCACGACGGGAGGGCCTTTCACTACAAACGGCTGTTTGCTCCACTGCCAGCTCTTCTGCCTCTAATAGCATCTCCATGCAGTCAACCCATACGATGAGGCACTGCACTTGTGACATTTTTAACCATGCTTGTGCCATGTCTCCATGGATAGTAATATCTGTCTGTCAGTTAGATGGTTGGCTGGCATTAAAATTACTCAGGAATTTGTCGAAGATGAATCCTATTGGCTTTCAGACTGCTTTGCGTTTTCTTCTACCACCACCTTGAGAGTGATATTTTAGGTTTTTTTAGTGAGATTTTTGGACAATTAGTAGATATATTGCATAGAAATTTGCTTTAGCACTGTCAAGATGTTAACATTTGTGACTCTGAGGGAAATAACTTTTGGATGAGATAAGATGATGTTTGCAATCCCTAGGGAAAATTATGGATTCCCCCCACCCATTAGTAAGATTATGGAAAATATCTAGATAATGTAGGGTGCTAGCTTGGATCACAAATGCAACTGGGAATTGTGCATGACAGTAGATTGTATTATTTTTGTATACAAGCTTGTCACGTCTCCTTTCTGATGACATCTTGAAAGACAATTTGCAGCACTGTTTGTAAGGCTTTTGTACAGTTCCCATCCTGTGATGTATAGTCTGAAGTATTCTTTATTATTCCCATGAATAGTCGCTTCAGTCACTTACCTCACAATAGTTTCCATCCTACCATCCTACTTTGTTTCGCTTAATTCACCTGTCACCGCTCAAACTTGCCAAATGTCACTGAGGTTTCATCTGTATCTGGTTTCTAATCTCTTTTCTGTCCCTTTCCCGCTTCAACTTTAGTATTGTTAAATATATCAAATTGTATGGAAGTTTCTTATGTGACGTAATACTCACATTGTTTGAGAGTTCTCCATCACATTGAATTTTGGACCCAACTGCTTGGTAAGTGGTTCCTGGAGGTTGATGGCTTTTGCTAAGTGAAACCGACTGAAGCTAGCACATTTCAAATGGTACAACTTTTAATTTCAAGGCAGATGGTCTCTGCTTCCAGTGTGTGTTGCATTTCTCAGTTTCACTACTGCTCTGAGAACAGTTCGCAAGTGTTTGTCGACAAACTGGTGACTGCAGCGATCTGCTAGTGACCAAAGCAACTGCAAGGAGGTTTTCACCAAATGGTCAGGATATCCTGTTAGTTTCTTTCTATAGTATAAAGTGCCTGATTTTGTACATTGAGGTGCTGGTTGTTGTGGTACATAAATAAACCTGAATTGAACTGAACTGGATTCAACTGAATTGAATTGAATGGTTTCCTGTGAGTGACTCACCGCCATCTAAGTCTGTGTTAAGCAATTAGTTTCACAGTGATTATCATTAACCTCCTGCAACTACACATTATCTGGTCAGGGACCATACATTTTTTACTTGCTTTCTTTTAACCTACTGATTGCTAGATGGTGTCTTTTAGTTAGTGGTCACATGACTGCAAAACATCAATACTGGATCCTCATTGCATTTAAAGGAGATTTTGGTGTGAATATGGACATTTCTATGGCTGTAGCATAATCCCAGGCAAGCCAAATTTAGAGTGAGGATTAAATTGATATAGAGGCATATCATCAGACTGAAAAAGGACAGCCCTGAAAGAGGTGTCACAACCGTTGTGAGACGGTCTGCCTCAAACTGGCCACTGTGGAATTAAGAGGTCTGCTGGAATCACTTGAAACTTTCGTGGAGTTATTTGTGTCTGCCCTGATCCACTTTATTTGCAGTTCAGAGTATCAAGTGTTCGGAGTCTATGCAAGCATGTGTAAAGGATGGATTTAACAGGGAAGTTGAGATTTGGTCTGTCTTTGCAGGGAGAATTAGTTGCTGCTGGGGTACGAGAGCAGCTGGTAACCGCATACTCTGTTTAAATTGTCTGGCGCTAAACTCAGAGAGGAGTCCAGCCATTCATTTCGAGCTAGAGCAAACACGTTCAGGTCAGTATCTGCCATCACGGCCAGTGCACTCCTTTTTACCCAACCCCTCTCAGAAGAGGGAGATTTGGACTGTCTACCTCGAGAGCACATTACTTTGTGTTGAGACTAAGACTGTCCAAAGAGGGGGCCTGTGGGCCAAATTTGGCTCTTAGCAGAAGTTTTCATTGGCAATCCAAAGACTTAAAAAAGTAGTTTTCTTTATTTGGTCTAGTTAAACATAATTTAGCAATATTCGAAGTGTGTTTTGATTTCCTCAGGCATATTAACAGGCATTTGGGAGACCAAGGAAAATATTCCTAGTTTTACATTTTAAGATTATCAATGACCAGAAGAGTTCCATCCTAAGGGACCCAAAGTATGCTAGAGCGCAACCCTCAGCATCCAGCGCAACAATCTTTTTCAAGACCATATATCATTGGATAAATGGACATACAGTAGGTGCTTTGACATTTTTCTAAGCTCTAAAGTCATTTAACCTATTGTGCACCACACAGCAAGCTCCAAGTACGCCATACAAAGTACTTCATATTTGGAACTGGCTGTATCTGCTGGCGAGCACTACTGAACCTAAGAGATGCACAGGCCGTCACATTAATCTTCATGATCTGTAAGACTCTTCCCATCTGTCAGTGCAAGGGCTGCTGTGATTAATGGTGAGGAAATTAGCCCCTGTTTGACTGAGTACACTAAAACTGCCTGATCGACTCAGGGCAGCGTAGAAGGCCTTTAACTAGTTTGTCTTGTGTCACACCGTAAATGAGGCCATTAATGGAAAGGCCACATTACTTGTCTGGTTGAAATCTACCCAAATGAAACTGTTCACTCTTTGCAGTACATTTCTCATGACTTTGTGTCTCAGACAGTTCAGATCACAGGGTAATGTCAGATTGTTTCATAAATCTTTTTTCATTTGGGCCTATTCAAGTGCACTCCTGTATCTGTGAGGTATGTGATTTTTCTGTGATGCTAAAAGACCCTTGCAGCAGGCACTGAAAAATTCCAGTCCTTTGTTCACTGAACACATTCAGGAAAAAAGGGTCATTTCAAAAGGAAAGTAGAGCAAGAAACCTTTAGCTGCTTCCCGTCATTGCCCCTAAGGCTAAGAGTGGGATTGACTGACAGGGTTTTCAGTTTCAGGCCCCTCAAAGCTGTCAACTTTAGACCTCAACTGCCAGTTGCTTACCACACGGCCCACTGGTAAGCACAGACGCATTTCTTCTTCAGACCGCAAATATTACCTTTCTGTTCTGACTCGCTTTTTGTTGCCCAAACCGCTGCTCATATGGGGCTCAGGGGGCTTGTCCCAGAATTCTTCAAATCTGACAGAGGAGCAGTTGTTTCAGAAGATCCTTTCCCTTGAAAAAGCCTTTGCCACCACTCAATAAAATGCCAGACATGAAACCTCTGCAGTGTTTCATGTTGTTCTAACCAGCCCCACTCTGGTTTTGTAACAGTTACCCAAACTCACAGGACCCGGCTATTACTCACAAATGTCACAACTGAGCCCAGGTCACAAACATGTGTAAACTGAGCATGACACTCTGACTGGCATCAGGATACCAGAGCTCCTGATCTTTTTCATCACCGCCATTGCTGACACTAACGACTACGGGTTCTCGAGAGAACTGTAGGGTTTGATTTATGACGAAGTGATTCTGTTACATAGACTATGTTTGCAGCATGTATTTACTCTCAAAGTGCTGTTGCTGGATCTACATCAGAGGGCAGAGTATTGGAATAGATCAGGGAGGATGCTTCATAGGCTGAGTCAGCCAGCATTTACACCTGTTATTTAGTGCCATATTAAATTCATAATCCTGTGTACCATCATTATACAGCATACCAAAACAAATCCGTGGATAGTTTCTTGATCCTTTAGACCAAAGGACAAATACCAATACTGATCGAAAGATTCTTATATAGATACAAATTAGGTCACCCAAATCCTGGTGTTGCATTTAGTCAAGACATTAATCAAATTATCAATATATAGATAAACACATTTTCGTTTCTTTAACAACACAGCTTTTATTAACGGTGTCTCTGTGTCTTTGCAGTCAGTGCCTTTCACTTGTGACATATAGTGGGCAGATGGTGAGAGTGAGTACAGATGGCTGTCAGGGTTCCCATGTGCCAGTCCTGACAGTGTTATGCCACTGCCAGACAAGGGCATGTATTATATGTTATGGTAGGTGCCATGTCTGAACCAACAGCTGACCCAGCGCTCCTGTTTAGTGCAGCACTCGTCTGGAGCACAGACAGCTTTAAATGTATATCCGTGAATGACAGGCGGTGGTTGTTATCATGAGAACACAGAGTTATTTACTAGCCTCACCTGTGCTGGATGTTTGTGTGGATCCGTACCCAGGCTGTAGCCATGGAGTCAAGATGACGAGAGACAAAGTCCCGAGTCTAAGAACTTTTAATTTTCACAGTAACAGCTTCTCTGCAAAATGACACACTGACATTAAAGTAACCTTTTCATGCCTGTGCTGCTGTTATAATTGGTATGGTGTTAAAATAATAAGTATCCCAGCAACAGATGATGGGATGTCAGATTCTAACTTTATGCAAAGCTGGTGAGTGGACTATACTTCTCTTCTGCTTTTCCCCCACTTTAAAAACATTTAAAAGTAATAAAATAGTTTATGAGATAGCCGTACACACAACAGTGTTAACAGCCAGTCACATGACAACAACTCAACACATTTAGGCTTGTAGACACAGTAAAGACGACTTACTGATGGTCAAACTGAGCGTCAGAATGGGGAGAAAAGATGATTTAAGTCATTTAAATGTGATGTTGTTGAAGTCTGGGTTTCCTGAAGAACAGGAAACTCAGGCTGCAGTTCACACAGGCATCAAAACTGGACAGCAGAAGATTGGAAAAACATCGTCTGGTCTGATGAGAGTCTCAATTTCTGCTGCAACATTTGGATGATAGGATCACAATGTGGGGTAAACTCAAATGGCTACTCAAATGGCTTCCACATTTGAGTAGATCTTAATCCAATGGAGCACCTTTGCTACGAAACGGGAGATTCAGGTCACAGATGTGCAGCCAACAAATCTGCAGCAACCGTGTGACGCTGCCAGCATGGCCCAAAACCTCATTTCCAGCACCTTGTTGAATCGATGGCATGAAGAATTAAAGCAGTTTCAACTGAGCACTAGAAAAGAGAACTTAATGAAGTGGCCAGTGAGTGTATATAAGTAATTATCAGGCTCTGCGCAGATAGGAAGGACTTGACTGCGTAGGGGTTTGAGTGGTGAGTTTGGTATCATTAAAGAAGGTGATTTGGTGAACTGTTTGCACCACTGGGGAGATACCGCACACACTATTTTCCTAGTTAAGGCAATGACACCACATGCTCCAAACCTCCAAACCAGGGTTATTTGTTTGTAATGAATTGCCTCGTACTACCATGCTGAGTCTGGGAACATACTTTAAGAGCTGAAGTTACCCATATTCAACTATAAATTAAGTTTGGGTGGTCACAATAGACTTTTGTCTCCCTGTTTATGAGAAAGAAAATGAACTAAGTTCTATCTTTATATTCCCTTTTGTTGAGCATGCTTATCAACCTTGGACCCAGGTTGACTTATGCATGCAAACGAAGCTGCCATCAGAAGAAAAAAGTTTCTTTACATTTTCATTTGTACCTCCTGCGCATGCCGTTGACGTTAAGTGAAATTTTGAGGTCACCCACATGTAACTTGAATAAGTATTGCCTCGTGTGCCAGGAAAACAGATAAATCAAAGTGGGGAAATTCACATTTGTGCACATATACTGTACACCATCCAATTTCCTCAGCTGGTATGCTTGCGGAAAGTACAGTATTTCCTCTCCATCGCTATCAGTATTAACTGAAAAACACAGCACGGCTTCATTTCATTTTGTTAAGAAACTGAAATGCTTGCAGCTGAGAGAGGGCTATTTATTTCTTTTGAAAAACAAATATGTAATGCTTTGTGAATCGATTCTCCAAGTTTCTTTGCCTCTCAGCAGTAGGAATAACTTGTGTGGACAGTTATCCTTTTCTTGTGAATTTCAATAATTCATAGCCATGAGACTGCTGCTTATTAGCAACTACCACGTTTTAAGAAGCTCCTGGCCTTTATGAACTGTATAATGTAACTCAGTTTATTTAATGGCTTGAGGAAGTTTCAGTTACTTTCCAGAATCTGGGCAAGAGCATTACAGTATATGTCTCTTTTCCTTCCTTTTCTTTACGGCCGGTTTTCTTACAGTGATGCTCTTTACCCTTGTCAAGTAGAAAAAAGTAGACCTGAGTGAATATCAGCCAAGTATGTCCTTGGATGCCCTGTGCTCATATAACAGTTTTCCACAGGAGTAGGTTGCAGTATGTCTCTGATGATTAATTGTGATGATTATGACATTACCGTATAAAAAGCAATATCTGCCACCCAAGTGAAATATAATGGAAAAATTTATTGAGAGTCTACCTTCAGAGTTGCGGCAAAATAATTCACATCACACAGCTAATATAATTCATAGTGTCTACATCTCAATATTTTGAAGGTATACTCGTATTTTAAGCTAGATGCTTGTTGACTTATTGTGGGGGTGTTACATTAGATGAGAAAATAAGTTTAGCTTACTTTACCACAAAGAATGGAAGCAGTGGGAACATTAGCCTAGCTCTATTAGGTTCCTTCTTAACTTCCCCGAATACCCTCACCTCCACATTGCATTATATATAAATGGCTACTTACTTAAGGCCTGTTTCAAGAAACAATGTAGGCATTTCATAACCAACACCTGTGCAAAGTTGTTCAACATCCAAGTTGAACATTTTAGTACATTTGCAGATTTTGCACATAGTCTGTGCTGTAAACTAGCTTTTTAGCTGACATGATTCAACATGTTAGAGCTGTTAAAGTAGATTTTGAGGGCATTCTCTTTTCCAGGTTTGCCGTTTTTCCCGGTCTACAATATAGTTGTTATTAAGCTAGGCTATACAGGACAGTTTTTTGTGTTTGTTAATTTTAAGTCTTTTGCAAACAGCTCTCGGTAAGAAAACTGATATTTTTCAAAAATCTGTGTGCAAATGTCGTGAATGTTGTAATTGTGAAGCGTGATAAGGCCCATTCCTTCCATAAATACTTGTGTTTTGGTTGCTAACTCCTTTTGTTGCTAAATGCATTAGCAGCTAGCTACAAACTATGTGTCTCTACTGTTTTAGTAGATTTTTTTCAGTACAAGCATTTTTCAGTTGGAGATAAGGTTGATTAATTTAAAATTTTAGGATGAAAACGTCAAGACAGGTGGAAAAAACAATACTTTAATCCTGCAGTACGACCGACTGTCCACTGTTGGTCGTCATCATGGAGTAATTGTAGTGAGTCAGTCACGTGACTGAGAACTATGCATTGAGTGGAGGGAAATGAAGCTATTTTCTAGGTTTCTGTGTTCACTACAAGGACTGAGAGACCTCTTTTATGTACTGATTAGTGCAGCTGGTTACACATTTCTCAGTGTTTTTCCTGTTAGACCCTTCTTACAAGTAATTTAACCAGAAAATCCTGCAGTTTCTTTTGCTCAAAAGTATCACCTGCGATAAAAACATCACTCCCTGCTCTACTGGGAGCTCATTTTTGTGAGGCAAGAGACACACTGAATGTTAATCATGAGCTTGTCTTGTTATAATACTGAAAACATTATGCAGTGACTTTTGTTTAGAACGAAGGAAGCTGTTTGCTGAGGTTCCCCTTTAGTTGTTTGCTTATTTTGACTAATCCAGAAAGCACTGGGACCACAGAAGTGGATGCTTGACAACTGCAATACAAAGATAATAAACACCGTTTTATTTCCTGCAGAATTATTATTATTTTTGTTCAAAGTATTTTTTTAATGCTTTGCAAGAAAATTATTGCCTTGTAGTTGGCCCGGTGAAATGTTACCGTAAGAAAACAGATTTTCGAAGCTAAATTACATTTTGTTGAAAATTTGTAAATTAGATGGTAACCAACATCTGGTGCACTTAGCCTCCACTGATGAGTAACTGCCATTTTACAATATTTTGTGGAAAACCACAATAATGTGGCACCAAACAGCAGGCTGGGAGTAAAACTAGTCATTGTGATTATGTATAATTACAATTAAAATGACAACAAGACTTTGATAAATTGGCGTTTTCAGTCAACTTGACTTTAATCAATAAAATACACCAGCAGGAGCCATAAATGGAGGTGAATGAAAAACACCAGTTAACTATTGAATCTATTACCCCCCCCCCCGAATTCAAGCCAGGATCTTATGAACTTATAGGACATATAGCTCTTCCCCTTGTGGGCCATGGCGGTATTTCGAGCTACAAAATGAAAACATGTAATTACTTCTGTCAAAATATTGATTGTGTGTTTTCTTAAGTTAAAAGCTTTCATTTAGTCCAAACACTTTTCCTGTTTAAGTTATGGGGGACGGAGTTTCAAAAGCATGTCTAAGCAACAGTAAAGAGCGTGTAATTTGTGTAGGCTACATTTCCCATCCTGCCAATCATGCTCTGCAGTTAAATCGCATCTTCTTGAAACGCTTACAAAAGACTCGCTTAGGAAAACAGATGTATCCGTTACATGAATGGTGCACAGAGGAACTAAGTCTTTCGCTGGTTGTTTATTGTGTATGCAGTTTTCAATTTGGGATTCAGTTATGTTTTTTTACTGGCAGGGATCATCGGTTCACTTCACGATTGCTAAATGAGTTTGCAAATTTCCCCACACCCACAGTGCATGCCACCTAATCTAGCTACTTTCTGGCAGTCACACCTCTCATGGTGGCAGAGAGGTCAGCTGTGAATGACCCGTGACCGCACATGTGCAGTGCAACAAGTTTGAGAAAAAATGATTGTTGATTCCTACTTTTTCTCCTGGAGATTGCATAGCCATTGTCTTTAATGTATGGCTATGGTGATTTGTTCAAACACTGATGCGATTATAAAAACAGGGCCTTTGAAGAAAGTGTATAAAATGAAAGATGTGCCTTTTTGAGTGCTATTACCACAAAGTAGTGAAAGAGCTTCCAAGTGTCTTAAAACAACACTAATTATTGAACTTTTCACAGTGTGACTCTTCCCTCTCAGCTCATGTGTTGTTTTTCAGGACTCTAGTGTCCGGCACTAACATTAAACCTCTCCTCTCCCCGCGTACACGCAGTTTCACTTCCCAGAACATGTTTATGCTTTCTCCCTCCTAACTCATTACTCGTCCTCCACACGTTTTCTGATGTCTCAGCCTCATCCGAGATGCATGGGGCCTTTGTGTGCACCGTGGAGATGAAAGGCCCCTCGGTGAAGCGGCAAACCGCACGGAAACAAAAGGATTCTTTCTCTTGCGCTCACACATTGGAGCAATCTCAAAGACAGCTGTTGCTCTCTCGGGTGTCCCAAATCCTCTGACTTGTTCAGGCTCTCTGTTTCCATCCTATCCACCCCACTTGGTACTGATTTATGAAAATATCAGAAAGAAATGGAAGAGGCCACCAAAGTGGTGCCGCGGAGAGGGGACGCGCTTAACCGGGGCCCCTCCCTCGTTCTGTTTACTCTCTCCTCGGCTCTTCTGATGCTCCTTCCAGTGCAGATAACTGGGATTCTGGAGCAATGCCGCGAGCCGACCGCTGAAGATGCTCTGCTGTCACAAGTTTCCCAGCTGATCAGGACGGATGACTTTTCAGCGCCCACATATTTAACCCGCAGTAGGCGGGTCCGTGCGTAATGAAGGGATGTAAATTAAAGCAGTGTACTGTAGCTGTAACATGTGGGTTTGTGCTGAGGCAAAGGGCACTCCAATTACTGACTCCGTCACCAGAGCATGATGAAAGTCCACTAAGTGGGGAGAAGTAGTTGCTCAAACATGACGCTCAACCTTGTGTTATAACTCTTTCCAAGAAAGGACTGAAAAGATTCATTTGAGAGAGAGAAAAAGTATTTTTTATTGCATGTTATCACTTTTTCAATGCCTTCAGATGGAAAGCGGGCTGAGGGGCACAATCAAATCCATTTTGCGTGGTAGTCCTCTGATAGAAAGTGTCATAATTGGCTCCAGAGAGACGAGCGAGTCTGTGCAAAATTCTGTGACTAAATTGAGTTGCAGTGAAGTGCACAGAAAGGAGTTACAAATTTAAAACATTCCCATGTCTTATGGGATGCCTTTAGTTTCAGAAACTCTCCTCACTCTAGTAAATTGAAGGACAAATTCAATCTAAAGTTGAGCAAGATTTTCGTTCATTGGAGACTCCAAAGACTATGAAATATGAAATATTACAACAACAACATAATGTCAGGCTTACACGGTAGAATAATGATGCTTTTAAACTTCGGCTTCGCTTAACTTATTTTCATATTTAATCAGTGTTTTCTGCATTAGTTACATTCCTGGATCCCGTGCCTCTCACGAGTAAGGCAAATAACCAGCAGGGAAATCAGGTGAAAGTCAGGCTTTGACCTGGCAGTTCACCACAAATCCGCTCTTAAGTAAATGGAGATGGAGTGCAGAGCAACTTGCACCCTGGAGCTTGGAAAAGTGCTGCCTCCGTGCAGAACCAGAGCGGGGCAGGTTTACTAGTCATAAACACGAGAAAATATTAGGAATCCAAACACTGGATTTATGGTACTTTTTAAAGGCATCTGGCATCCCTGAACTTTATGTGAAATGTGTAAACACTTATGTAAAGCACAAGTACGTCTGCAGCGAATTGGCCTTTGCTAAATTGAAAGTTGTGTGGTTTTTCTTTCATTGTGTCTGCCCACCGGCAGCATAACTCATCTGATCCCAAACCATGGAGGCAAACACAAGGCTGGAAAGACTAGAAATCTGATCTTGTTCTCGAAAAGTTAGATTAAATACCTGTATGTCTTTCTCTACCCTTTGAAACCTTGAGCGTCATGAATGAGTGTTCAAATCCCTTTGCACACCACTGTTAAATGCTAAGTACGGTTCACTGAAATTTACCATAAATACTCGCAGCGATTTATTGTAGCACAGGGTTGCAAGTTCAGGGAAGTCAAAAAGCTGCTGATCAGGAGCTTTTACCAAGGACCGGATAGAGCTCCTAAGTTAAGAGAAGGGGCAGCTGCTGTGGATAACCGTGCACGAGTGCAACTGAAAACTGGTGTCTGTGTTGGTAAATTAAGAATTAAGTATTTAATCGATATAGCAGAGTAAAAAGCTGACTCGTCTTTGATTCAGGGACCAAATATAAATGTATCCTTCGACGGCATTTATATGCAAATATACATACAATCAAATTTTTTTTAAGTTAAAATAGCAGGGTTTAAAATTAGATAAATACAACCTCAAATTAACATCAAAACATGACACAGTGTCATGATTTGTTTAAGAATAATTGACCAAAATGTCTGTAAGCAGTGTGTGAAAAACCAAGTCCACCCTTACTGCTTCCTTAGGAATTAGAAAAGTAAGTAGCAGCCAGGTGCTGTTAGTCAAATAAACATGATTAGCAGCAAGTGTGTGTGTCTCTATAAAAGCAGAGGTGATCTGGATCATTTAGGTGTGTTTTAACACAATGCCAGGAAAGAAAGACATTAACAATGATCTTAAAGAAGCAACTGTTACTCTTTTTGGGAAGAGTTATAAAGGGATTTACATTTCCAAACATTTGGAAGTCCATCATTCTACACTGAGAAAGATTATTCACAAGTAGAGAACATTCAGGACAGTTGAAAGTTATCCCAGGAGTGGAAATTGCAGCAACTTCACCCAGTGCAATTCTCTAGGAAACTTTTAGAGCTGTATCTCAGACTTTACAGGCCTGGTTAAGGTTTCAAGGAATGTGGCAGCACTGCTAAAGTTTGCAAAGTTGCATCTGAACGAACCACGAGATGTTTGGATCAATGTCCTGAAGATACACGGCACCATGTTTGGTGAGAACCAAACACAACATAGCAGCCGAACTCCAGGCCTCGAGGGCTGCTGTCCTGCAGGTTTTAGATGTGTCCTTGATCCAACACAGCTGATTCAAATGGCTAAATTACCTCCTCAACATGTCTTGAAGTTCTCCAGAGGCCTGCTAATGAACTAATCATTTGATTCAGGTGTGTTGGCCCAGGGTGAGATCTAAAACCTGCAGGACACCGGCCCTCGAGGCCTGGAGTTCGAGACACCTGCTCTAAACTTAAACAATGAGTGGGTCAAAATTCCTCCACAAAACAATTACTTTAAGTTATTGCTGCTAAAGATGGTTCCACAAGTTATTGAATCATGGGGCACACTTCATTTTTCACACGCTGCTTCTGCATTTTGGCTCAAGTTTTGTTAAATAAATAATAATAATGCTTAATATGTCATGCATTGTATTTTAGAAGTTGGTAACCACCTGATTTTTAAATTTTTATTATACCAGATTATGAAAACAATATTGATTGATTGTACATTTAAGCTGAACTTCCAATGACAATGACACACCTCACTTGTCACAAATATGTCTCAAAGTTATCAGTTACATCAGGTTTTATGCTGCTAACTAATATCTGCACTGGTGTCTTTGCATTGCTGACAATCTCCAATTACACATGCACAGAAGAGCGTTCAGGCCAGAGTACATCGTATAGATCTGTGTGTGAAGTGCCTCTGCAGGAAGCCATACATTCTTTAAAGCACAGCAGTATGAGGATCGATCAGCTTGCTCAGCCCAGTGGAAAACTGCATGAATCTGAAGAAATACTGTAGCTAATTTATTTATTGCAAGCATAGTTTGCCTTGTAAGAACAAACCTAAATAATTAGAATTAAATAGGGCAGAATAAGAACTGGACATAAACGTGCAAATGTTCAGCGAGTGTAAAAACACTTGTATAGTGAGAATGTTCCTCTCGCATTTACAGTGTCATCAGATAATGAGGCACTCTACTTGGCCACTCTGGTACAACATGTACCAGCAGGAGTGAGCTGAGAGAAACGGGCTTCCCTGCGCTGAACGGAGAGGATTTTTATTTATTTTTTAATGTGTAAGGTATTCTTTGTGTCCCTGCATAATGTATATCTGGCACTCATCAGATGGGATTGTGTTTGTTTTTAGTCAATATTCCATGTATTTATGAATGCTGTCAACAGCACGGCCACAAGGTCCTGCCAGCAAGTTAAAAAAAAAAGTGTCAACAAATCCATCTGGATAGTTTGTTCAGTCAGGTAATATATCCTGGATGTGACACCCCTTCTCTCGCCCCTGTCCAATCTGCAACTGTTTGCATATGCACGCTGCAGCAACGGCTGAAGCAGATATTTAACTTGGAAGACTCGTGGTCCTTATCTGTTATGGCAGCGCTCAGAAGACGTCAAAAAGTGATGAATTGTAGGAAACGGCGGAAAACTAATAGTGAACAATAATGGTTGAAAGATGAAGTCATAAGTTTTTCCATTTGGTGAATCCTCCATTTGGAAATGGATCTGAGGAGACATAGTTTTGACTCTTAAGTGTTTTTAGACCAGTCGCTTCAAATATCATTCGGTGGAATACCAGTGCATGTTTTTATACTTATTTGAATGGTGCTGACAGCTGGAGAGTACTGTGTATATGTTTAACTGACAGCATCTTGCACCCTAGCTGGTCCGAATTGAAGATGTCAGCCTTTAAATGATATCAGAGTTGCTTTACCATGAAATAAAAATGTATCGAGCCTTGTGAAAAATAGTAACGCTGCTCTGTTTCTCTGTTTCTCTCTTCATCGCTCTCTGCGGGACCGCCAACTTGTCTTGGATTGCCGTGAATGAATTCAGGTATGTCAAATCTTTTTATTCCATAACTAATGAGATTACCTCTCTCGCCGAGCCTCTCTTCCTTCAAGTAGTAGTTCAGTTCATGTAAAGCAATGTCAGCGTGAGGCGTTAACAAAATAATGCACAATGTGGTGCAGAATTCCACTTCTGGAAACACCCAATTATTACACCCAATTGTGAAACTTGGCAGAAAGCTGAGTTGGCATTTTGTAGCATATAATTATGTAAATGCATAATGCAAGCGAACACTAAATCAGTCTTTGAAGTGGTCAGCATGCCACATACACTTTTAAGCCCCCTGCCCCCGCCCACCCCAGTACACCACATTGTAGAGTCCCCCTTTAGCTTTTGTTTCGTATCTCCGTATTGTGTAACTGGCAATTTGCACCCTACTTTTCAACCAGAGAACAAAGACGAAAGTGTAGTGTGCAACCAAACTCCCATTCTGCATCCCCCTCGCAGTGCAGGAATGTTTTCTTAAATGAAGGATCTGATTTATGCAATAACACAGAAACGCCAAGTGGAGACGGTCTCGGCTGTATTGGATTCCCCTCACAACTCTGTCTGTATTTCCTTTGCAGTGTTTCACTTTGCAGTGGACCTGTAGTTTGAATTTAGTAATAAAGAGCGTGAGGGGAAAACATACAAAAAGATGGACAATCAGAATATTAGCGAGGCGATTTGCTGTAATGCTGACAAGCGAGACTAAGGGATCAATTCAAAAGACTTCTAATCCCGGGGACTTAATTGCTGCGTTCTGGCAGCCATTTGAGACAGCAAACAGCACCAACTAGGGCAATCAGAATATAATCTCATCAATCTGCTTGATATGGTCATTACAGTGTGGATTAGAGTAATGAATATGATCCCTTCTTACTGTAGGGTTTTTAATATAATTCGATTTCGATGTTCCGTGATGTGGTTCCAAATGTCCAGGATACAGCGCTGAATGCTGCAGGAAAAAAGCTGTCCATTTTTATTGGGTCCTTCTAATCTTCCAGCGTGGACAAAACAAGAAGTGAGAGTTTGTGTGGTGCATATGACAGAGCACCAAGTTATTTATGTTTAGTCTGAGTAATTAGCAGACAGTAGTATTTGCAAGGCAAAGCTGGTTATTGCTAAATATCTGCCTCCCGTCCATACCATCGAGCATCTTTCCACATGATTTCTCCCTGCATCATGCCATTGCGTCCTTCCATTTAGCTTCTTTTCATCTTTGTCCTCATTTTCTCTCTGCGTGTTTGCATGCCTGACTTTATGATCACGTTCCATTTATAATATTTTGCCTGTTTTCTGTCAATATCTGTCCCTGCTTCATTCCTGGCCCCTGTCCCAGTCTGGCTCTCTATAAATAATGCCACCTGTTGGGCTTGGGCCTTTATTACACTCATGCAACTGTAAATAAGCGTGGAGGGCCAACGAGAGTACCCAGGCTGGGATAGTCATCCCACACTGGCACAGAGAGCTATGCCTGGCACTCACTGACTAATGCATTTGCTAGTGAGGCCAGAGGGAGAAAAGCTGTAGTAATGAGGCCAAGGTTAAAACAACCTCTGTTTCTCTGCAGAGGGAGCATTTATGATAGAAACTTAAATGGGTTTATGATGACCATAAAGAATCCCCAACGATTTGTGCTTTTGACAAGAGGACCGACGTCCGCTCTGGGTTTTTGTCAGCCCGGATGTGTTCTGCGCGTAGCAACGATGATGAAGCTGCAATCTAATATCGCCTCTTAAACAAGTATGAGGTGACAGTGATCTCAGAGGAGGAGTAAGGTAATCGATACACGTTTCACACTTTAAAGCCAAAGGCACGGTGCGAGGGTTAGGGGGTCGAGCGCTTGAAAGCACGCACAGTGGGACGCGATCAGGGTGTGGGATGATGGGGTCAGAGGTCAATTCTCTCAAATAGCCTGGGTGAGTACAACGGGCCATCGGCTCCTTTGGCTTTGAAATGGAAGGCGGTGGCTGCTCTCGCATGCTGGACCAGCTTTCAGCATGCCACAGCCTGTCATCAGACACACTTGTCGTGTCAGGTGTCTTCCTGGGAGTGGCTATTTTTAAATGATGAACGAGGGATTTAGCGTAGTTGATGATCACATGCTGTGTACCACGCACAACTAGCACGTTAAGCCTCCATATTTTGAAGTGGTGCAGTTATTACATTTCCACACACAACATACACAACTTGTGCACCTGATGATGATCATTTCCACATTATGCAGACATATATGAGTGAGAAGTCTTGGCTGCTAAATCATTTGAGTAGCTGGAAGGAGAATATGTGGCTGGTTAATTAGCCTGTGCTACCCAGCCATAAAGAAGAAAATGCCACCCGGCTCCAAAGGACGGAAAATCAGTTTTCTCCTTATATTTGACTTGAGGGAACTTTTGTTCATCTGCTAATTACTGTCTGATACATCAGCAAGGAACAAAACTGCTTCCCTTTCTCCTTCAAAAGGACACACCATGTCATCCTGTTCTGTATGCCAAATCAATTAGTCATCAGAAGTCCCTCGGAGAAGAACAGTTAACCTTTATCTCCATCAATGTTTCATTACTTTTACCCCCGTTTTCAGCCTCACATTTTCTCCCTCGTCAAAATAAAAGCAAAGCCCTGTGACGATTATAGTAAATAAAAACAAATGTGATCATTAGTATTCTCTCTTTCCTCTCACAGATATTTAGCATCAAAGGGGAGGAAAAAATGTTTTAATGTCTCTGAGCTGCTTGTAGTCTGGATTCGGAGAAAAAGTGTTATGCTGCTGAGAGTGTATTTGCGAGACGGTAATGTACAGTAATGTTTTTGTCTCACTCCTGCAGAGTCAGGCATTTGCAACAATGAATTCTTGATGACTCACACTGGAATAAACAGTGCATGGTCCCCAAGATGCTTTTTTAAAAAAAATATTATGAATTAAATGTATTTCCAAGGTTGTGTAAAGTAAAAGCAGTTTAAGATATACCCGCTAGACAGACAAGTTAAGGGCAGTCACATTTCAGCAGAATGACATTTCCTTCTTCCTTGCCCCAAAGTTAAAAAAGCTACTTACCTTTTGAGTACAGCAAGCATTATACTTGTATTTTTTGGCTCCTGCAGTCACTGCAGTTACAGTTTGATACTTTTAAATTGTGTGTTTTAACTTATAAATATGTCTCATTAAAATATGTCTTTTCATGGCGCTAGCATCTTAGCTTAGCTTAGTTTAGCATAGCTTAGCTTAGCATAAGGATTGGAATTAGCTGCTAGCGTGTCTGCTCACACAAAAAAAGGTGAAGAACTTAACATCGTGCTTCATATCATCTTAGCTAAGTTTGTACTAAATGTTGCATGATGAATTCAGCTAGCTACATGTTCAGCTATATATGAGTAGAAATATAAAAAACCTGTCACTTGGAGTGAGAGGTGGCTTTGTTTTGGGTGTTTAAGCTTGTGTTTTAACAATAGTCGCATTCCTAGATCCAAATTCCAAAGAAAACGCTGTATTTCAGCTTAATGAATAATATAAAATCAATTAATTAGCCGACGGGTGAATTGATTTTATGTTGCAGACAGTTTCTAGTTTCAGATTACAAAACATTAACTGACAAATTGGGTTAGAGATGGGATTGTGAGCATGCAGCCTGTATATGCCCTTTAGGCCTTTTTTATTTTAATTGCCTCCTCAGAAGTGTGACAGCTAGGTGGAAACTCCCGCTGGTTATATTTCCCCCTTACTCGCTAAGCCCAATCTGCAAGGTCTCACTGGCTGTTGGGTTTCTGTCCCACTCCATTAGAAAACCTTTGACAATGGACACAAGCGACAGCTCCGGAGAAGAGGAGTAGGAGGGCTGCCTTCCTCTTCCTTTCTGTCTAGCACGGGCTAGTTGGGTTAGGTGGCAGCCAGACAGACTGCAGCTGGCTGTTTCTGAGTGCGTCTAATCACAGCTCTGCTTTTCTAGCATTAGCATAGGCATGTCCTTATTTTCGCTATATTTTCGCTACACTACTTATAGCTGACATACAATATGAGTGGGCAACATGGGGGCTGAGGGGCTGGAGAAATAAATTCTGACAATTTCAGCACATACATAACAAGCTAAACCATTTAAAAGTGGGATAATAGCAGTGCCAACCAGTTCTAGAAAAACAGCGATGAGAAGTGGTTGCAGTTCATCTTATTCTAAAAAGAAATAACCATACTATTAAAGACTTTGGAGACAATCTTGTTATGTCTGCATTAAATACCTTCACAAATAAAACAAAACTCCTTTGCCAATTACGCGGATGTCAAATTGTGAAAGTAGCAGCTTTGTTGAGTGCCTTGTTGTTCCACCATAATATATTAAGCATAGTATTTACATATTCATGCTTCTAAAGTCGTACTTTTACAAAAACACAAATGCAAACAGTAACATGTGATAATGGGATGCTTTTGTCATAGATATATTACTAGACTGTATCGCATTCCTGCAGTTTACTCGCTTAAAATTAATCACACAGCACATTTACTGGTGCAGCCGACAGCTCCAAATGTTCTCGAGTTGGCTTCGGAGCACAGATACAGATGGATTGATGATGACAAAACACCTCTAGTTGTTTATGTGTGAAGTCTTTGCGGTACGACTGTTATGATATATTTGGTTTTAAAGTCTAAAAAATATGCCCCTGCACTTGAATCCAATTTTGTGTGGAGAGAATGTGAAATTGTGGGCTCTCAGATGTCAAACTTTTAAGAATTACAATATGAAAAGCATGTATTGCTTTTTGAGTGGCTTGCAAATGTTTGCAGTTTAAAAGGGGGCAGCTGTGACGGTGAACCAACAGTTAAAATCCGGCATTTTAGTCAGATTGACGTGATTTGTTTGAGATTGTAATTTTCAACATTTCCCAGTCTCACTTGTTAGAATTTATTCAAAACACAGCCAGCATTAGCTAATTTGTATTTATGAAACGGCAGAAGTGCAATGAATCACTTGTTGTTAATGCAGGATGATTTTGCTACACATAACAAATCATTAGCGAGATTACAAACCTTTTTCTAAAGGAAGGAAAAAAACACCTGGAGATCAGGTGTTGCAGGTGTGGGCCCTTCCTCCACAATCTCCTGCTAAACTTGGCTAAAGAGCTTGCTGTGATCAAGCACAAATGACTGTGCACAGTCGAAGGTTTTCTGCTCCTTTTCATCTTGGTATTGGGCCTGCTCTGGCTCATTAGCAGCAACACAGTTTGGCAGACAGAGGCAATCATGTGGACCGGCAAAGGTTCAAACTGATGGACTTTGTCAACTCACATTAATCCTGACAATGGTGATTGGAAAGAATCCCCCTGCCCAAAATTCCTAATGACTGGAATGCTCGTCTTGATGAGATGAGCATTGCTTTCTTTCTCTTTATGCTGCTATTGAGTTGTCTTCAAAGTACATTTGCACATTAATAACATGCCCATAGCAGCAGTGTGAGAGGCGGGAATACAGTACAACTGTGGTCGCGCACTTGACAAGATTAATGAATCGGACCTGACGGGGAATCCCCGGCAATCGCAGAGTAATGATGGCCCTTTTGACGGCCACTGCCAACAGTCCACAGAGTGGCTTTGATATATTCACTGTTATATAAGTCCTGCGGCGTACCATGCAGCTGAAATCCGAGATCCTGGTGCTATCAAATAAATTCCAAAGAGAAAATGAGAAAATTGCAATGCAGTCCAAACTTGTGCAGTTGTGATATAGTTTGGAAACAGTAAACATTTTCCCGTGAAAGACGCTCTATTTCATGCTCATGCACAAGGCTCATGACAGTTTTGTTCCTGTCACAAGCAGAACACAGTGTTCCCATCTACCCATTTGTCACAGCATTTCAAACTTGGAAATATTCACCTACCCAAGACTGAAACAGCCTCCAAAACTTTGAAAGCACTACTGTAAGTTGGAAGTTTACTTTTCACGGTCAGCAAATTGGCCATTTTCAGAACAAAGACCATGTTTTAGACTCATTTTTGGGTGGCATGCTTGCAGAAACGAGGCTTCATGGTAGGGCGGTCGATTGCTTGCAGCACAAGTCTGTGAGCAGGATTTCTTCATGTTGGTGAGCATCCTGGCCATGCTGCCTTTTTTAGGGGTCCATGCTTGGCTGATGTTATTTAGCCAAGCACTTGGGAAAAGCTGTTTTTACCTCCTGTGGTCAATTAATTGCATTTTGAATAAGCTGCTCATTAGGACGAGCTGTCACAGTTCTGCTGGCAGCGAGATGCTCAAACATGAATTGTCTCCTGAGAATGCTGTTTCAGTGGAACATCCCCTCTTACTGTAACTGACTTGTAATGCCCACAGTGCATTGAAGCACAACACATTTTCATCTTGTGAAAGCACGTTTTTTTCCCAAGGAAATGTCTCTTCAGGGCTTTATTGCCACAGTACATTAAAGGTTTCTTCATTTAGTTGAGCAAATAAGCAAAAACCAGTGCTAATATTGTTTTTCTGATATCCAAGACCTTAAAGGAGACGATAACAGGACAAAAGCGCAGTGAAAATGGTTACACGGAGAATTGTGAAACAACGACAGCCTCTCATTTGGGGCTTATGGATGCTGTGTGGTGTATGATCATCAGTGGGGAGCCAGTTCAGTGGGGTGCCATCGAGGACCCGTTTGTTCTTATTTGAAGCCACCCCAAGCGATTCATTAAATTACATCGGTGACCCACGGAGTTTTTGGGAAGGAAACCAAAACCGCAGGCATTCCCACCACCCATTCCCATCAGCCATTCCCGCTTAGAGATGAGAAATTCTTTTGCTGGAGACATGCTTCAGTGGTATTCCCAACTTCATTCTCTCCCTTTGTGCTAAAATCTATAATCTATAGTATAACAACAACAAAAAAAGCTACAGCTTCCCACAGACATGTGTCCAAAGAAATCCAAAACCAGAGATCTGTCTAATCATTCTAACAAGACGGTGAAAATTATACAAACACGTCGCCATAACTGTCTCTTATCCGAGGATCACTCTGTGCTTTTTTTTACCTTCAGAAGTAAATGCTGCATCAGCTCGTAAAAAAACCTCACCAGCAGAGTGAAAATGCTGCTAGCAGCCCCAGACTCTAATCTAGTCGTAACCCAATCCATGCACAAGGCCTTTTGTGTACAAACGAGCCCTCTCAGTCACTTCAGCCCTGGAGCTTGTGGTCTGCATTCCGCCTGTCGTAGACACAAGCTGTCTAAATAAATGTTCGCCGTTGCTGCTTTATTCTGGTGGCAGCTTGTGTTCAGGGGGCCTCTGGCGCTTTTATGCCAACATCCATGCTGCACACATGCTCGTGAACATCCGCAGACCAAAACAGTGGCAGGCTACCAGGCTAACACATAGCAACACACAGCAGACACCAGCTGGGGACCTGTTAACAGCCAAATAACATCGGTCTGTCAGTGAACAGCTTGGTGCTGGTGCTGCCTGTTCGTTCTTGCGCTGTGCCGCCTGCAGCAGTCAGCGACGGGCTTTCAGCTGGTGCTCACGGCTGGTATCACATGTGCTAAGTGTCACTGCCAGACCCCTATGGCCTTGTGCATTCTGCTCAGACTACACAATCAGCCCGGAGGCCCGGACCTCCAAGTCTGCAGACAGCATCTGCTGGACTCCGCTGGGAGGAAAGTGCTCTCACAGCCTTTTAATGAAAAATTCTGTTTTGGTGGGTTCAGCGATACTTATGAGTAAACCTGCTCACTCATTTTAATGGTGTTTGGAAGCCTAACTGGTGTCCTGAGCCTGCGTCTTTATGTTTTGCATCTATTTCCGATGATTCTCGCTGTCTCTGCCCTAATAACTTCCCTCCACACGCTTCCGTGTGGTCCTCGCAACATCCCTAATCCGAAAGCCAGAACATGCCAAAGATGTAAAAGGATTGTGACAGGAAAGCTTTTCATTCCATCTGCAATAATTACCACGTATTCAAAGAGAGACGAGACCTTCATGCCTTTCGTAATGAAATAATGACAGAAAAGTGAGCCATCCAAGAGACACTGGATATGATTTGCCACAGATGTTCAGGTCTAAATGTTGACTAGATGATAATTTTTCTAAAATACATCTAAAAGAGCCGGAATCACACCGTTTCAAATCTACCGGCATGACATATATAAGAGATGGTCACACATGGGACTTGTAAGGGCTTATTTTGCTTAGTAGGATGCTCTTAAACACTATGAGATGACACTATGATTCAACATTATCTATCTGAGGGATAGCATGGTTTCTCTCTGAGCCCCTTCTGACTTTTATCCCTGACCACTCCAGTTAGCTCTGCAGCGGTACATGAAATTTTTAACATCTCTTCCTGAAAATGACGAAAAAATAATGAACCCCTTGTGTTTGGCTACAGCTTTGAGCGAACACAAAAGTATTAGTGTTTGTAATTCTCTACGTATCTGTGACAGTTCAGGCTTACGCTGCTTAAATTACCAGCAGACTTTTAGTGTCTCTGACGTTCTTGGTCAGCAGAGATACGGGATGCGGAGGAAAAAGACTTTCTGGGGAACTTTAAGGGTGCGTAATTCTTTTTTCTTTTTCTTTTAAAGGCTGCAAAAAAGAGCTCCAGAAAGTTTGTTAACTTGGACTCATCCCCATTCCCCCTCCTGTGTCAGACCGCAGAAAGAGCCAAAGCCTTGGTGAATCAAAAGCACAAATTGACCCCGTTCCATCTCTTGTCATCGAG
This sequence comes from Pelmatolapia mariae, assembly GCF_036321145.2. Classification (NCBI taxonomy): domain Eukaryota; kingdom Metazoa; phylum Chordata; class Actinopteri; order Cichliformes; family Cichlidae; genus Pelmatolapia; species Pelmatolapia mariae. The sequence continues at coordinate 84,071,839 of NC_086229.1, read as the reverse complement.
TCTCATTAAAGGCTCGGTTTTTCGAGGCCACAAGCATCTGGGGTTTAAAAATAGGATCCCAAAGTGCCTTATTGTGTCCTCATTTGGTTTGTTTATTTATTTCATGTAGGCTGTGCATCATGCAAAACATTTTTTTGGGCGCCCTTTCTTCATTATACTTGTTTGCACGTTGTTGCACTGTGCAAATACCTTGGTGAATCAAGCCCAGATGTCAGCACTGGAATGGCAGAGGTAGGCTTTGGCAGAGGGCGCTTTGGCCACCCTCCTCAGCTCAGATAAATACAGTCATGTCAATTATTCCTGTCTCGGTGGCCAGAGTCAATATCCATGCGGCGCACTGTCCAGCAATTACACATCTCAAAATTAATTTTATTATAAATCTTGACAAGGAAAATAAAACGGTAATGGTGGTGAGTTTTAAAAGTGCCTACTAATGACTCGCTTTAAAATCCGTCCCGCCCCCAGGCAGCATCGTTTCAGCGAGCTGCTTCAGAAGGCGCCAATTGAAATTCAGCAAATATTTTTTTATGACAATCATTACCGTGAAGTCACCACAAGGTCCAGTGAACTCCAGTGATACTGTCAAACAGGAGACAGGAGCTTGGACGTGCTTCTGTGTTTTCCTCCCTCTCCTCTCACACATATATGTGTCTAATATTTTTGGCACAGGCTAAAGAAGTCAACGGGTGACAATGTGGGAGCGTTGGGTAATAATCTGAAATGCAATTTTTTTTCCAGATAAATTGTGATGTGCTTCGCTCTGTGGTATTAAAAGCGCTGGTCTGGATGATGTTTTTTAATTCCAAGTATTGTGCTATGTGAGAAATATACATAGTTGGGAAAAGTTTATAGTTTGACATGAGATCCAAGTTTTTTTTAGGTATTTTTTGGATTTACTTTTGTCGGCTGTTTTCCCAAATTGGGATTTTTTTCATTTTTTCTCAAGAAAAGCCACAAATCGTTTTTCATCTAGATTAGCTTTATGTCCCTGTGCTGGGAACAGTCGTGACCAGGGGCCTTATATGTTTGAGTTGTCCATCTGTTCATCCCATTCTTGTAAACTTAATATCCCTTTGAGGGAATTTTTTCAAAATGGGACCAAAGTTCACTTGAACCCAAAGATGAACTGATCAGAATTTGATGGGTCACTCTAACCTCTAAACTAAATATATGTGTTTAATTACTGTGATGCAATAACACTTTTTTGTTTTTACCACAATTCGATTTTTCCTGACAGCGAAATGGTGAAACTAATCTTTGTTGCTCACCTACGAAAGTTACAAAACCTAAACGTTAAAGTTCCTTCAAAACCTTCAGCACACATGGATCCAAACTGCAAGCTGGCAACGACAAGTTGCAGTTTGTTGTCAGGGGAAAGCTGCTTCTGCTTGTACTGTTTTTTTTGCCTTTTTACCCAAGTTGTCACCCCAGACTACTTTGCAAACCACATTGTCGGAATTGAAAGCTATAGATTTTGGAAGCCTGCTCTTTTAATGCATCAGCAGTCTGATTTACGGAGGGTCAAAGCTTGCTTGCGTTTTATGTCAAACACAATTCCCCAAACCTGCTTGTCTGTCTGATCTCAGCTCCATTTCATTCTGCTCAGCATTTCTTCTTTTGAGAATAGTTTATGTTTCCATAGGTGTTCATCTTACAGATCCTTGCCGCGTATGAATACAGAACAGATAGCAAGCAGCGATATGAAAAGGAGTACGTATTGCTGTTAGAGGCATCTGGGAAGTATGTGCAAAAACTACTTAGAGTTTTCCCAAATTAGCACCTTTCAAGATTTCCCTCCTTTTTTTTAGTTAGATGGCACATGGATGGTTGAATGTTAGCGTAACTGCTGTGGCCTATCGAGGGGGCTCAAGGGTCACCACAGAGTTATTTGAGGGTTACGTACCCAACCTGGCGCCTTGCTGCTAATGTCAATCAGGTTAACAATAGCCCACTTATTGGGTAATTATAGAAAATGTAACCAGCAGACATCCGAAGGTCAAGCTGTGCTGTATAGGAATGAAAATGTGGAAAAGTGAATACTTTTTTTTTTTTACAGCACTTTAAGTTCTGAGTGCTTTGCCCTTTTTTTAAATTTACCTTTTGTTTTAGAATTAATGACTGATATAAATACACTTTACTCGTTATTATAACTTCAAAATGCAGCTGTTAAAATCACATACATGTTATCAGCCATGCAAGAGGCCAAATCTAGGTGGATATGAATGGAATAAACAGATGTGGCAGAAAAAAGTGGAATTGCTTCTTCCTTTTCCTCATGCTTCGCCTCTCCAGATGTATTGAAAGGCAGACAAAAGGCACTGATCCATCACAAAACAATAATGAAACACGCACTGTGTACACAGACACTTATAAGTTAGGAAGTGTTTGTCGCATTCATTCTTTTCCGTGCTGATGAAGTTCACAATCCTAAATTTAACTCTAGAAAGTAGCTCTTTCCACAAGTGCTCACTTGATCATGCTTAGCATTTCAACTGCCTGCTATATTCCCATTTCCTCCCACTATCCGTATGATGCAGAGGTACTCGAGACTATTTCCTTAATGATCTGCAAACTACCCTGAATTTAAAGTAGACACTCGCGTAATCTCTGGGCCAGAGACTGAGTGCTCAAGGGCAATCCGCGCTCCAGCAGACCTGCCTGTCGATAATTTCCCAATCCCCTTCTCACTTTGCAAAGTAAACACACGTCTGCTCTCCAATTAACTACTACAGTTCCTCGAGTGTTATTGGTGTGTGGGTAAGCGGGGGCCTACAGATATTCAGTGCACTTCAGAGTCAGCTCCCAGCCCATATAAATAGTAGAATAACTTTTTTTCCCCCTGCAATTATCACGATGGACCCGTGAGCAAATTAGGACATTTCTCACTGTAGGAAAACTGACCTTTAGAGGGGGGGGTTTGACTTGTGAGCTTCCAAACATGTTTGCAGAACATCTAATACGTTTTTGATGGAAGGAGTAACGAATAATCTGTGCTTACTCTGCTACCCAGTGCAAACAGACACGCCGCTACGTCTTAATTCATTATGCCACTCGTGTGGTGCAAAAGCGTTGTTGCTCCACAACAACCCACATAGTGCATATCATAGTGAAACGCCTTTTGTTGCATTGGTGGAGAAAGTGGTGGTGCTGTAAAAAGCTGCTCTTTTGTTCTGATTCAAAGAACAACATTGTGAGGCTTTTTGTCAGACTGTAAAACAATAAAATAAAATAAAATAAAAGCGCCAACACGCAGTCAGCAGTAAGTGGGAAGCGGATGCCTGTGTAACTGGTTCTCTTCATGCAGGGGTGAGTTTTTCTGCACTGTCACCAGCTGAGGGTAAGCAAAGTAGACGGCGCAGGTTGGACAGGTAAAGCGAAATAGCTCGAGTAGCGCAGCTCTTCAGGAAAAGGAAAAGTGAGAGGCAGCAGGTGGTTGTAATTAGCAAATTAGTTTGGGTTTTTGAAGGGAAACAGTCATTAATGCGGTGCTTTGTCAGAGCCGTTTCCTCTTTCTTCCCGCTGCCTCTACAGGGCTCTCTTCAGATTTATAGCCCCGCTATTTGTTTTTCTTCCCCCCCCTCTGTTTCTCCTGTCAGATACAGTCACGAAAACACAAAGTCAGCCGCATTATTGTGGTGCTTTCAGCATCACCATGGCGCACTTTAGTTAATTGTCACGTTTGATAGTTTTGGGCTAATTTGTTAAAATTAAAGCCTTACTTCCCTCCATTTAAAAATACATTTGCGGTTCTTTAAATGTCACAAATCTTCTTGCATTCTCTTATTTCCTCTATTTTTTTCATTGTGAGTAAGAAAAAGGGCTGAATGTGCCACTTGACTTCCATTTAATTCAATTTCTCTTCCCTCCACGCACCCGTCATCATGTCATCACCAGTATCCTCTTTGCAGCAGGAGACCATAGTTTTTCTCTCTCTTCAATCAGAATCCCCCTCTCTTAGCCTCTTGTTTACCCAAACTCCTTCTTTCTGGAGGCTGCCATGGCTTAGTAATGATTTTTCCCCTCTTAGCCCTCTCCCCTCAAATCCCCCTTCTCCCGTATGTTGTGGGTGGCAGGCTCAGGGAACCCTTTCCTCCTCACATAGTAAACAAACAAACAATTAGTGCCCCAATAAGCATTTACCAAACAAATTTGGGGATTTGTTTACCTTCAATACGTCTCATCCCTTTTTCTTTATTTAGTGTTTATTTTATGAAACGAAAAGTATCAAGTTAGAAAGTATTTTTTTCTTAAATTTACCCCAAAATAATAACTGTAATTTGTAACATGTGCATAGCGATGAACAAAGACAACTGTGTTCCCCTATCCTGTGCCGACTTGCCAGTCATCTCTGTTAAAAGAGGTTGCCTCATTTCCCCTTATTATTCTGTATTAGTAATTTTGATGAAAGGCAGGCGTCGCTGCTCAGAATGTGAGAAAACATCTTTGGTGGTTTTCCCTCACTGTAATCGATACACATGCCTGGATTTAATCACGCTTGCTCTATCGGTGTTAACACGGCAACCCTTAATTGGCTTCCTGCGCTAGACGGCAAAGTCTTAATCTTTGCTGGCAATCACACTTTTGCCAGATATTATTTAAGTGACGTCTAACATACAGTTACACTCGGGATCAACTGAAAAGGTGTCGCTTTGATGTCTAATTTTATTTCTAATCTGTGTTTAAAACGGTCTGTGGCTGCTGGGCTGATGAAAAAAAGCATCAAGCTAACTAAATATGGTCCAACAGTCGTGCCTTTTAAAAAGGAGTCATTTGGTTGAAGAGTTAAAGGTGAAAAGTGAGGGTTGTTACTGCTTCAATGAAACAACACGTGTCTGGTTTAATACAACAACAAGAAGCGCTCCAAGACCGCAAACCTCTGCCAAGCCAGCTCACGCTCTGGACAGCGTGTACTTTTAAGGGACTAGTATTTGTTTTTTTTCTTTGCCCTTCTTAAATGTACTGCAGAAGGTTGTAGTACAGTAAAAATCAGAGAAGGGAAGCATGACAGATGTTTACAGATGCATATATATTCTCACTTTGACTTTCAGATCAATCTATCGACCTTGAAGGTGAGGTCAAAGGTCAAATGTGACATGCTTTTTTAAATGTTTACACAGTACTTTCTGTATGTTGACAATACACACCATCCGCATAAGAATCAAGCTTTTAAAGCTTTCTGTCAGTTTTCAACCAATAAATCATTAAGCTGACCTTGAAGTCCTCGGTGGATGTAAGACAAAATCTACACTCTACACTCCTACAAAGTTTTATCAGAATTCATTCAAAACCTTTTAAACTTTCATGTTTACAAATTAAACAACAACAAAAAAAGACACAGAATTACGCGTATGCTACCAAAAACATAACCTTCTTGGCAGAGGTAATGATCAATTTACATACACCCACTCCAGGTAAGGCCCTTTCAGTCAAAACTGTTCTCCAGTGCTTGGGGATTAGAGTGGTGCAGTGGTAAGCATGAATTGCTCCCAGCAAGGAGAGTCTGAATCGGCTGATTGACAGAGGTGTTGAGGAAAAACAGACTTCTCTTCATTTTTTAAGTCAACTTAGCTGTAAAGGAGACATCTTGTTTTGTTACAAAGTCAGAACATAGCCCGTCACATATGACATCAAATTTAAAGTAAATACGTGCAGATCAGCACATTATGAGCCATCATATCGATGATCACTCCTTATGTATCCAACTTGTGAGGCAATGTAGTATTTCGCTCTATTTGTGATGTGGCTACCCTTTAACTATTCACTTACAGAATCTGGCTTCTGTAATGATGAAAAAGGCCTGCATCACTGCTGACATCACATCAGATTCTTGTTCTCCTACCCGCGACCCCACTGGTGCTGCTTTGAGGACACTCAGCAGGAGAATGGTGGTGTTTGTGCCAGGCTCTCTGTTGCAGAGGTTCAGAGACTTCATTATCTGCTGCTCAGTTTCTAGTGGGAATGGCAACGTGCATATCTTAAATTTTTGTCCCCAGTTGGATTTCTTTTGACATACAGTCTCAGTCACTGACAGAAACTACTCGCAGAAAGTCATGCAGTGCAGGTCACCTAGCTCGTCTGCTGCCTGCTGTAAGTTTAGGCATTACGATCCTTCATGATGTTTGTTTCAGCGATGGGGAAACTTGTGTTCATACTTAGCCGCAGCGTGCATTGGTTTTTGCATATTTTCCTATTGTGGTAACGCTGCTTTTGTTATGTGGGGGAGATTTTGTATTGCTGCAGTGTAAGCAAGTATGTTGGTCATAATAAGTTTCTCTATGTTCGTTTTATAGATGTAAACACAACTGCCTTTTTTCAACAATACTGCCTTTTTAGAAATTATTGCTTGTCAGGGGCAAAAGATCGATTTTTCCCACAAAAATCATTTGAAAATATTCTGAGAATTTTCTCTGCTAGTCCTTGCTTCGTAGAACATCTTAATGGCTCAGCTTTCGTGGATTTCACTGCTGCACCTCATTGCTGTGGATTGTTGTGACGTTAATGTGCCTCACTTAATATTTTTCTCACACAGTGCTGACATATTTTAGCAGCATCTCAAGTGGAATATTGCAGTGAGATGTATCCATCTGTGTTCGCAAAAGAGAATATTACCTCCAGCAAACGTAGTTAATTAGCAAATGCCAACACATATTTAGGCCTCATCACACACACAGAGACCTAGAGAATGATGGGTAATCCTCTGGTAACCACTGGTCAGTTGGTAAAAATGTGTATTCCCTGATCAGTGGTTGTGAGCAGTTGCTGTGTAATTAATTGCTAAAGCCCCATGCAGGCCAGTCTGCGTAGAGACCAGTCAGGAAGCCTCTAGTAACCAGCAGCTGCTAGGGAAAAAGTTCACAAAGAGGTATACGGTGTGTCCTGTGATTGCTGTGATTGCTACAACATGGCAGCGGTTGCCTATAGCTTTCATGTAAGATGCCAACTTGTCTGCAAACACTTGCAGTTTGCTCTCCAGATTGCACTTTTGCTGCGGTACTTTCTTTTTGACCAATTTCACCTGGCAACAGCCAACAGCCCTAACCTCCTACAGTTGCTTGTGAATAACTCATTTTAATTACTGGAAGGTGCAAGAGGGTCACTGACTGGTCTCTTATCATTTGATCTTTGATCTCAGTAAACATTTTCCTTTAGTTTATGGTCTCAGTTATTATAAGTTATGGTTATATTACACTCAAATAAATGAGAACTCTCAGTTTGTTAAAAAAAAAAACAAGGGTGAATATAAACCAAAATAAAGAATTTGAGGACTAAAAATTAAATTGTTGTCCAAAACCAACACGTTCTCCTCCAAACACGTAACATACCGACGAATGTGACAAATCGTCGGTATGTTATGCGTTCGGAGGCATGAGAGCCGGTTGAAATAAATCTATAAATGTAAATGTGTTTTACCTTTTGTTCCTCAGTCACTTTGGAAAACACTATGTAATATGGTTAGGGGTGCAATAGACTGGAGCCTCTGCTCTAAGCGTCTTACTGCCACGAGCGGCTTTCTATTGGATTCAATTAAGAACCCAGAGCGTTTCATAAGGACGTGGAAGGGTACCTTTTGTGTTACCATGAGATGCCAAGGGGCGTGACAATTCGTCAGTATGTTACGTGTTGGTAATGATAATGCTCTGCCAAAACCTAAAAAGTGACAACCTGATGGGTCCATCCATTTTTTTAATACACTCTGTTCTAATCTATTAGGAAATGGCAATGCCAGAGAGCTCAATAAATCCTTGGTATTTACCCCGTCTGAAATGTTAATTTCCAGAATATCCACAAAACAGCAGTTTATGTTAATATACTCTTGCCTCAGTGAGCTGGTTGATGAAAACGTTTTAGTCCTAATTTTGTGGAATAGGAGGAGAGTAAGACACCTCATCTCTACAACGCTCTCGAGGGGACAGAGCTGCCTCATTTGCAGATTCATAGCCATCAGAGGTATAGTGTACACCCTTCGTATAATGTCACCCTAACGTTTTGATCCCTTTTGTGGCATTGGAAAGGATGGTTGATTTGGCATGTTATTATGTCAGCCAGGAAAGCTCATGGCTTATCTCAGAAAAAGCCAAAGACAAAATATAGCAATTACCCTGGAGAATTGAAATGTCAAGGCAGGTTTAGCATTTCCAGCAATCGAAATTGGATTTCAGACACACCTCCAAACGTTAATAAAGTATTGAAGCTTGTACTGCATTTAAGTGTCTAAGCATATTAGAACGTTGCTTGTCTAAGAAGCTTTAAGTTTCTAAATGTCATTTGTGGTTGATAATCAGCACTTGGGCTTTATTTATTCCATCTTAATGTGACTTAATGGTTTATTACACTCAAAAAAATGAAATTGGGTGCTTGTTACATGTACAAGATTCAAACTTTTAATTTGAACTAAATAATTTCATGTTTCTATGGTGAAAGTAATTAAATCATGTAGCATCTGCATGAAATTCAGCAACTTAATTTGTTCTTGTTGAGATGATATGATACACTCTAGTAAGAGTGGTTAGTTGCGTGGACTCACGAAATTCACAAGATCACATTTGATGTCAAACTGCAGGAGTTTTAAGAGGCAGATAACTACACCCACACCACGTGTATGCAATCGCTATTTATTGTGGTTTAACCTGTCAAGGACAAAAACGTACAGAAAATTCTGCATCAAGCCTTGTAATCATAGCTTTCCTAGTTTTGCTAAGCCTGGATTGACAGCTTGGTGGTGTGATGGTTAGTGCTGTTGCCTCACAGCAAGAAGAGCCTGGGTTCAAATCCACAATCTGTCTGGTTTGCAGTGTGTAATTAGAGTTAGGTTAATTGGTGATTCTAAATTACCCATGAATGTAAGTGCAAATAGTTGTTTGTCTCTATGAAATCATCAACCCCCATATTGGTTCATTAAGCACGACTAGCAGTAATTGCCTTGATTAACATAGTAGTTGTTCAAACAACAAGATTTCATTGCGTTTTCCTAAAGTTTTTAACTTGTGTAGAATGAAAACAAATTTCACTCTACATACTTAAATAAATCACTTCAAGTCAATACAAGTATACTACGTTGATCCAACATAATCTGATTACATTAAATCACCAAATGCCAAATGTGTTGGTTTGACATGGTCAAAAATCGGTTATTGTACTTGGTTAAATCACGTGGAAAAAGGTGCCATGATTAAATTTTGTTCATCCAACAACAGATTTTTTTGAGTGATAGGCATGCTTCTGAATGACCTGATGAACTTTCAGAGTGGACCTTCCATGATTTTTCTTACTTTCTGGCACATGTACTGCTATTATAGTGGATCTATATATTAAACAGGGACACAGGTTAAAATAAAGAGGTCAGCGTATTAATCATAAGTATTAAGTCAGTTTTTTTCTACTACTGGGATGTAGGGGATATCCTTACCAATGTTATTTCTGGCACAAAGGATGAACAGAGGAGCTAGACAAAGACTAGAATGAAAATTTTTGTGTGTGTGTGAAGGTATTTTGTACACCAACTTCTTTTTACTTAGTAATCAAATGTGTGGTTATGGTGGCTGAAAGGGGCCTAGAGAATAGAGATTAATTAATTTCTAAGGACTCTGGTTTTAATGGGACATCTTTTCTTGCTGTTTTATTGGGACATCTATAATTACCTTAGTAACCGCAGCAAGCAGTTCCATTAAATTCTGTCATGGTTCAAGAGCAGCTTGAGAAGAAAGGTACTCTTCACATCAAAAATGATAAGTCTGCTCCTGTCAGACTTATAAGAGTTGGAGAAAAAGGCTTGAACTTTGAGAAATACAAGACATGCTCGACACTGTATAATGAAAAGATAAATCTTACATATATGGGAAAATATGTCTGCAGTAGCAAAAACCAGGCACGTGAAGGAGGGCCGAGATTATCATCACATAAGCAACTAGCAAGCTTAAAGGTTTGAATCCACAATCCACCCTGTGCCTCTGAGAGACTTGAAACCAAGTGGAAACTCCCTTTTGCTTACATGCAGCTGTCACCACCTGCCAGGGAATTCAGAAAAGCAGAGTGGTGAAGTCAAAACAGCTCCTGACCTTGTCTGAAGCATCTAACCCTCACAGGTCTCCGGTGTACTACATTTTGCACCATGGGAAGCACCTGTCTCTGCGGCTTCCTCTTAATACACTCAGGATATCACCCATCACTGTTCAATTACCCTTAAAGGAGTCTTAAAAAGTAGCCCAGGAGCAGAGCGCTTGGGGAGGCTTCTCTCTGTCCATTTGGCATATGCTGAGCCATTAGTCGACAAGACAGGAACAAGGCATTTTCAAGGAGGAAAATTTAGAGGGGAAAAGGAAATGTCTCTGGTATGGGAAATGTCATCTGCATGACATCTGCTTTTATGAAGTATCATTGGAGTGCTTCCTGTCTCAAAAAGCATATTATTCAGAAATATAATGAGGCAACTTAAGACGTTTCTCAGGTTTGGATTATATTCGAAGGTCAGATACCGTCTACCGAACTTGTTTTATATTTGTACCGAGATTTTTGAGAGCTGTAATTCGTACGCTGTCTGATAAAGTGCCCTTCAAAGAATAAGAAGAGCGTCCCAAAGGGACTGCCACTCTGCAGTGATAAAACACAGATCCGCTCACATCCCTTCCAGTCTCTCCACAGCAGCTCCAGAGCTCCTCTCTGTGTCGGTGGGGTGAGCATTGAGTAAAGACAGGTTGCCAAGGTTGGAGACTCATGTTGGGCTCTAAATTCCCACACCCTTCTTCTGCCTGCGCCTTCTTTTTTCCTTTGCATCATACGCCTGGCAGCGGCACAGCCTAAGCAGCGCCCATGATGTAACTTCAGCTACCCACTCCACAAATCACACACACACAGCGAGCAAAGGGGCTTTTCATACCGGGGGTGTATTCCTGCCCTCTGTGGTAAAGTTTCACATGCGTAATGTCTTCTGGCAACGTCACGCTCATGTCCTACATCGTGTTAAGTGACAGGATAACAACTGAGCTGTTTACTGATTGTACAACAACTGAACAACTGTGCTATTGTGTAGGCTACACATTTACAGTTCCAGGGAGCAGCAGACAGACACTGAGGACTTTGGGATAAACGTATCCCTGCATCGGAGAGGCCTTAGGGCTGACTGCATAAACATTTCAATGCTTGTGCTGTCTGTTTTATCCATCAGGCTCTCTGGAAGCTAGCCAGTGATAATATATTACTGCTACTTTGTTGCTGATTGTAGATGTGAATATCAACAATACTCTGTTACATGTGCCAGCAAATAAAAGTCTACAGCCAGCAACTTTTTTAGGCGTGCTTGGCGTTAAGAATTCAAACAGCTAGACTGTGAACAAAATCTCAACTAGTCCCAGACTGCATCTTCTAATTTCCACACTCCAGTTTTTATAAACCAGACACACAGAGACGCATTTTAGCCGCAGCTAGCTGCTATAGCTAGCTGCTATAGCTAGCTGTAGCCGCTGTGCTCTGTCTCTGAGTAGCATTTCTGTCAGGCAGACATGAGAGCAGCATCTTATCACATAAAATTCTTCAGGAAAATTCTCCTATTTGCTCACTTGCCTCGTCATAATAGAGCATGCCTTATGTCTATATGGTTTATATTCAGAAGGAAAAAAAGCTAGATGGTTTCTATCCAGAGGATAAAAAACAGCCTATCTTGGACCCGATAATATATTTTTTATTTAATGTGCACAGAGCAAGTGTGAAAACAAGTTACAGTTTTACTCACGGTTATAATGTGCTCCAAATGATTTCTTACCCTCGCACATGAACTTCCACAAGTCTCCACTTATTGCCTTACAGCCTCACGGTGATGACAGGACTTCAAGCAGATTTTGTTACCTTTGGAAAGAACTGGAACAGGAAAGAACAATTTCCCTCCATTTCCAGTCTTTTTGCAATCCTGAGCTAACCAGCTTCTGTTGGTAGCTTCGTGCTTGCTATAGAGACATAGGGGTGATAGCAAGCTTCTTGTTGAACTCTCAGCAGCGGAGCAAGTTATTTGTTTCCTGAGGTAAAACATAAAATTAGGTCATATATTTTTTTTACCAGAATGAGGAATTTAGAATAAGTATAGTTTACTAATCAAAGTCATAGTAATGTTTAACACTACTGGAGTCTCCGTGTGTTGTATTTAATGATTTTGTGAGTATAAAAATCCTATAAATGCACACTAGCAGCACAGTGAGGTAAAGTTTGGCAAAGGCCATCAGGGACCACTTATTAGCCTGGTCCAAGCCTAGTTATGCCCAGAAAGGTCCATTGAAACAAAACTTATGTGGAAACCATTGTTACAGCATTATTGTAGTGTGGCTGTAAATAGTGTTTAAGGCTCATTATCAAAGGGGCCTCCCTGGCAGAGCTTTGGCACAGGGGAGCCTGACAGGATGGGGTCTCTCCATCTGTAACTGGGGTATGGAAGGAAAGAAAAAAAAACAAGTGCTTCCACTGTGTACATGCATTAGAGAACTTTTCTCTTGGGTTGAGGCCAAAGCTTGAAAAAGTTTCCCTAGCGTTGGAAACGGTAAAATCTTTGAATACGGTGGATCAAGCTGCAGGGAGGAGTGACATAGCAGTTATGGAGCAGAACGAGGCATATGGTGGATCAGCAGTAGTGGGAGTTCAAGACCAGTTTCCCCACAGGGTCAGGAAAGTGTGATGTATTTTTGATGTACTTTTTTTTAAGCAGTACTATTTGATAATCTGGTAGTTCTATTAGAGGTGCGAAGAACATGCCATATGTTGGTGCTGTGCTTTTAACATGTGCCATCTTTGGTTACATGACCATGACATCTATTAGAGTATCTTGTCTGTTGTCTAAGAAAAAAATGCTGATTTTTTAAAGGAATTAATTGGATTTTTTTTCTTTTACATTATGTTGTGGCTTAAAAAATGGATTCAGCCTGCAGCGGCAGCATAGAAGAACATGTAGCTACTGCTCATGTTTGCTAATGTTAGCTGGAGGTGAACAAGGGAATCTGAGACTGTGAAGTGTTGCTATCTGGATAGTTTGCTGAGAGTTTTCAGACTCAGCTTGGGGATTTTCTACCTGTCTGTTAGTTTAATCAGTTGACTGGGACCGTTTTTTTTTAGTTTTTTTTTTAATCTGTGATTAATAACTCTGCTCTGACAAAAGCTCTCACAGACTTGACAACTCTGGCAGAGACAATTTTATTGGTTTGAAAGGAGTGGGTTGCCAGCCTCCAGTAAATAGCATGATTAGGCTGAGAGATAAAAACAAGATATGGCTGTGTTGTGAGGGTTTTCCAGAAAGTGATGTCTGCATCGATTCAGGTACGGCTTTTGTCACAATTTAGGCTGTCTGAATCGATGCAGTGCTGTTGAATATAAACCAGCCGTGCACGTGATATGATGGATGCCCCTCTAGTGAACATGCTGAAGTTGTCAGGTTGTGTCCAAGTTCAACAAAATCAGTGCCTGTAAAGATGCCATTTACGTTAAAATGCTCCATTTTTGCAGTTAATCAGTACACACACATACACAAAAAATTACAGTTATTAGTGTCAAAACTTTTTTTGATGGCTTGAGCATTTAAAGTGTTGTTAATCTCAATCACTGAATAATATATACAGTTGGGGAACTACTCATTCAGTTCTAGTTCTACTTACATAATGCAACACCATCACAAACTGGTCTGTGTAAGTTTAAAAAAAAATCAGAAATAAAATGTTAGTATGAAACAAAACAAGATATTTGATCAAATAATTACAATCCTGGATCGGAGAAGCAGTCTTCAAGTTAAACTCGATTAAAATTTCCATCACCTGTTTTTCATAACACCCATCTGCAAATGTTCAGTGTTTACGTAAATCTCAACCGCCTTAGCATGCATAAAATGATCCACCAAAATTACTGCTTAGGGCCTCTGTTCAGGCACTTTCCCAGTAATGATTGATAAAGTGGAGTTCGTGGAAAATGCACGCTGCCAGAGTAGGTGTTACATGTACAGTGTTACGTGCTGTGAACCATGCTGCACATGCACACGACAACCCTGCCCATGCACAAGCCTTGTGCCGCGCATGACAGCCACTGTGAGAACGGGGCATGTTGGAAGGCAGATAGATGGAGCACCCCTCGGTTTTTGAGGTTGATAGTTTTCAGAGAGAGTCGTCAAGGATGGCTTGGTGCTGAATTCGGAGCAGAACGTCTTCACACGCAGGCTTCGAATAATTGAACTCCTCTTTAGGAGTACAGTAACGCATCGCCTCTCCTTTCAAGTGCTTCCAAAAGTGCAAGTTCTCATGGAACATAGGGCGCAATAAACAGCGTAACATGGCAAGTTTAATGTGAACAGTATGCTGCCACTTGAACAAGTAATTGACTTCAGCAGACCTACAATCAGTGCCCTGTTTGCAGAAATCAAGCCCCGCTCTTTTCCCGTAACAGTGCCCAATATTAAGATGAAGCTTGGCTTTTCTCTCTTCATAAAACCAACTTAAAGGTAATGCAGTTTGATCTCAGTCAAACAATTCAGATTTTTGTATTTTTCTTTTAGCAGACAGCACAAACAACAGCCAAAATGTATTTCCCCTTCTTTAAGTAACAAACATTAAGAAGAACCATCTGCTATCATTCCATCTCTGACAATTTGTGTTTCTGTAAGTGGAAAGTGTGTACGTATCCCATGTGTGGCCTTAGATGATGCACAAACGGTCCCCAGCATTAAACGTGGAAACACGCACACATATGCTACAGCACTAGCTGTCTAATCCTGTTTTCATTAGCATTTAGAAATTGGAACAACGGGCGACTCAAAGAGATGCCACTTACATTTACTCGTCACTGTTTTTGGTCAGACGGCCAAATCTGATCTCCACCCAAAAGAAGTTTCCTCAGTGTCATTATCTCTAGCCCAGTTCTGTCTTGTTATGAAGCAACCAAGAAGCTTTGTAGTTTGATTAAACAGAAACTTTGTGAAAGGTGACATTCAGTGCTCTGTAGTCATGAGAGTCTTATTTAGAGGGAAAATAATGAACCAGTGCATTAAAAATGCAGCCACAGTAGAAAAAGACTTGCTTTGGTGTTCATTTTCTACATGGCAGCTCGTTATGCCATGAAGGTAATCCATAACAGAATGCATTTTTGGGTCCTTCTGGAAACACAAGCTCTAAATAAAAAGAGGTTTTTATCACTGCATCACACAACACATTGTATTCTGAAGGTTACCGTTTGGCTTGGACTCGGGTAAATGGGTGGCCTGAAAATAGCATCCAGGTCTTCTTGTAAGCACCGCTCCTTTTTTTGTGTTTATCTAATAACAATCTGGACCCCTTTAGTTTTGGCTTTGCTTATTAGTTTGTTTGCCATTGACTGGCACTGAGTGCCTCCTCAAATCGCTTTCATAAATACCTCTCATACTGTGCTCAGGGTATCTGGTTTGGTGTGCAATTTCCGTGCTGCCAAGGTTAAGCGAGCAGGACTAATTGAATCTTCTTGGATGTCTTCTTATGATTTATGAAAGAACAGAGTAGATTCAGAGGCTTGATCTGCTATAATCTCTCTCATTGCGACCGCTGAAAGAGGAGGTGGTTGTTCAGCTTAATTTAAGACATCTGCAAATTTCTCATAACCCCTTTGATTCTACACGTGCTCCATGGCTAATTGTTCTGTGCCACTGCCAGATAGACCCTTTTTTTCAAGTTAGGTGCTCACTACTTAAGAGATAACTTGTTAGGAATACTTTAGACAAAAGTCAGCTTTTCTATTTCCACCAGTGAGCTGAGGTGGAGGTTGTGTTTTAGTACTGCTTGTGTGTTTGTCAGCAGGATGGCACAAAAACTGCCAAATTTCCAGAAACATGGCGAAGAGATGGAGGATGGGGAGAAAAAAGGAGAACCTAGGCATTTCTTTTGTGGATTTGGCGTACTGAGCAAACATCTTGAGCTACCCCTCATTTTTTAAATAAAAGTGATAAATAGGTGTAGTAATTAAAATGTGGGAAAAAAAACCCTTTACATCTAAGTAAAGCATTTAAATCAAAAACTAAAGATAAAAACACGTCAAAAGACCATCATCTACCAGTTGGAAGGTCAATGGATTAAAGCCCGGTTCCTCCTTTCCATGTGTGAAAGCATCTCTGGGCAGGATACTGAGCCCCGCGTTGACCCCCCGTGCATCTTGCAGAGTGTGTTTGTAAATGTCAGATAAAAGTGCTCAGATATAGATAAAGCACTGTGTGACTGTGTGAATAAGATGAAAGTGCCAATCAGACAATTTCCAGATGGTACTACATGGTGGATCAAAATCTGACAAGGTCCCCAACATCACTGGCTGAAATGCAACTGGAAACCATGACAGGGAATCGACTGTGTTTGACAGATGACTGTACACACTCAGTGTTGGCTCTGTACATAATAAAGATTATTTACTTCAGCCTCCGGGACCCTTATCTTTGGAACCAGCTTCAAGTTTGGATTCAGGAGACAGAAACTCTCCCTGCCTTTAAGTTTAGGCTTAAAACTTTCCTTTTTGATAAAGTATATAGTTAGGGTTGATCAGGTGACCCTGAATCCTCCCTTAGTTACACTACAATAGGCTTACTGTAGGCTTCCAGGGGCTTCCCATGATGCACTGAGCATTTTTCTTCACTCACTATGTATTTACACACCACTCTGCATTTAATCACTAGTTATTATTAACATGTTAAAACCGATGGGAGCGCAGGCGAGGTCAAACTACTGGAACTCTTGAACCATTGTCACAATTGAAAAATTCCAACGGTTCCTGAAAGCATCAACGCTGTTCTTCTTCTGTGACATTAGGGTCATTACAGTAATCCCAGGCAGGGCGCCACATCCAAATCTCAGCAAATAACACACAAAACAATTAATTATTACAATCTTTTTTTTTTTTATTGGAATTTTTCAACTAAGCAAATGGTTCAAGAGTTAGGGGAGTTAAAGATGTTCATTTCTGGCTTATTTCCACATATCTTCCTCCCATCAACCCCCAACGGGTCGCAGCAGATGGCCACCCCTGCCTGAGCGTACCCTGGGTTTCTTCCTGTTAGAAGGGAGATTTTCCTTTCAGTCCGGTTCTTATGTAGTTTGGGATACCTCAGCCTTTTCTCCCTGTTTCCCTGCCTTAAGAATGGCTTCTTTACAGCCACACTTCCTCTGAGGTGATTTCTGATGAGGCTTTGGCAAAATATAAATAAAGGTTGCTCAAGAAGTTTTGCACAGACTTTTTTGATCACTTTAGAATGGCTCGGGTGTTGCACTTTTGACGATGATGCACACTCTGGTTATGTAAGTGACTCATCTTATTTATTCTGCTATGTCCTGGGTTTAATTAGTCCCATCCCTTTCCTACTGAAGTAGCTGAAGTACAAAGATCATTTGAAGAAGAAAAACAATCATCTAAATTATTATACAGACTTGCTTCTACAGTACTTTTTATGTTATCCTTTGTTCCCTTTGCCCTTTCTGTTAGTATATTTTGTTTAAATCTTTCTATAGTGGGAAATGCATTAATCTTAGGGTCCTGTTTGTATTATAAAATAGGTAACCTATATTATAATATGACTTATAATATGACTGTAATATGAACATGCATATATTACTTTGATTACTTTGACACCAAGAGTAATTTACACAGAAATACAAAATATTATAAACCAAATGTGTTCTGTCAATTAAATATTTTTACTATTTTAATCATCATTGGAATGATGGAAACTGCATTTTTCAAATATATGCGTGATTTTAGAGGGAAATATTTATTTCAAGGCACCTAATGGCTGTGAGATGAGGAAGTGGGGAAATGTTTGTGGATCCTTTGCTAAACCTTTAGGATCAAAACCATAATAGTAACAATATGTCATGATGGAAGGGCCGGGGCCCCACTGCCAGCTTTGCTGTAGCCCTGCAGCCACCTGAAACTACAGGTCAGGATTATAAATCATCCCAAGAGGATGAGCTCCCCTCCTCCTCCGCCCATAACCTTTGACTTGGTCAGTTTGACTGACACGTAGAGAGGAAACATGATGCGGAGGGACTTTGCCCGAACACTTTAAAAACACTCTTTGTTTTTACTGTCAAACTTCAAGGGCTTTTGAAAAATCTCCTTTAGTTATTTCTCATGAGGCATTGTGTTACCGTGTCTGGCATTTCTCTGTTAATGACAGGAAAAAAAAAATCCCCAGCTGGCGGGCATCACATATGATTTGCCATATTTTCACTGGGTTGATGAGCTAGACACTTTGGTATCTAACGGTCTTCTTTGGCACCAGGTATTTTGGTTAATACAATTACACTACTGCATTCTAATAATACATTCTGCTTTCCAGATGTTTTTATTATATTTGTGTGCTGGCGTGTAATCTAATGTTGATGTTTCTTAGATCATGAGAGCAGTGGACACCATGGTTCACAGTCTGTGTCACTGGTTTTACGTAAAGCAGTTGGGGGCAGATGGTGCTGTGATATTAATATCACGGCTCATGAATATGAGTTTTATGGCGTGTTGTCTGAAGGCAAAAATACCTGATTCGATTTCATCTTGCTGGTCTTGCTCAGTAATGTCTTTTTTATTACTTTTAGGTTTAATGTGTACATTTAATTAGAAACACTAATCGGAATATTGACACAGTTTGAATGCCTGTTGAATTGATAGTGAGAAAACCTTTACTGTGGTATGGATAGATGTAAACCAGACAGGCAGTGTTTACTGGTGGTTTTCTACTCTAGCACGTCCTTTTTGCCTTGTACACTCATTTGCACACCTTTTTTTTTATTTTGCACTTTTGAGCTTTTGCATGCAAATACTCACACTGTACTGATGCACTGGAGGGCAACCTTGGGTTCAGTACTTGCCATAGATATTTTTGACAGGCAGATGGGAGAAGCCAACTGACCTTTCCATTAGGAAGCTACATACGTAAGCTAGGAACTATGAAAGGTAGGCTTAGTGTATAGAATACAGCATTGCACTGCTAACCTCACCTACAGCCTCTCTGCAATTATTGCTCATCTGCATGCCACTTTGCAACCCAACTCAACTCCAGCTCTTCCTTTTCATATTGCCTGTATTAATCAATGTCACATCTATTATGTATCAGGGTCTTACTGCTGTACTTCATCCCAGAGGCCTACACTGTGTGCACCTGGAAAGTTTCTGCAGGAAAATGAAAAAGGATTTTCCACCACAGTTGTCAAGTTTCTTTAATAGCAAGGATTTTTCCCCAAGATGGAAGCTTGACCTAACAACTGGTGTTCTAATACGGAAATAATTTTCATTAGAAATCCTTCTTGTAGCTTAAGCAGTAATGTGAGTAGGTTTTATCCAATTTATTTTGATTGGAAATAAGGTAAGAAGAAGGAATTAACTCTTATAAAGAGTCCCCTGACTCAATGCAGCAGCATTGTTTTTACACCAATTACTGCAGTAAAAATGAGCGAGGTACGTATAAAGCTTGTAGTTGCCGGCTATGACTCAGCTCCGGAGGAAGATCCTTAGGAACTGTGAGTGCTTTGTGAAAAAATTGCCCTCATTAAGGGGAATTAATGGCTTACAAAAGCAACTGAAGGTGCAGTGGTTTGTGTGTGTTTTTTAAAAGGAAAGATTTGCTGAGGTTAGAAAAATGTGAGCTTTGTTCATTTGCAGGCTGCTTTGGCTTTCGTACCAATTCATTTCCCTTCCAGCTGAATGCTTTGCGCTATGATGCATCTACTTTCGCTCACAGCCCATCATTTGAAGGCCGTAGTGGAAAGATCACCATGATTTGTGGCTTGAAATAATCCCTAATAAGAGTGTTTCATTTAAATTTAGTTGTTTTGGTCATGTCTTTTTAGAGGAATGTTGTATATCCCTGAGCATCCAGAGGGGTTTCCTGGGTTTGGGAAAATAAACTCCCTACTGGCTGACTTTCAGTGAGTTTAAGACTGACAGCCTGATGATGACACTTTATTTTTGTTTCCACTCAGAACTCATTCACGGCTGGGAGACACTTACAGCTTTCAGCATTCTCTCCTGAGCTACCCTGTGTTTATTTTGGTCGGTTAGGAAAGCCTTGAAATTCTGTTGTCAGGTTGTTTTCATCAGTCTTCTTAAGGGATTTGTGATACGACGGTCCACATAATATCGGATGTGTTGCAGATATGCACAGGACTAGCCTCTTATCACCGTCGTTTTTAATCATCTCAAGTTATTTGTTTGATTTTGCTTTGTTTTTTTTAATGCCGATTCCACTAACTTCACCTACCTGTTCCCACTCGAGTATCAACCTCGCATCTCACTCTGTCAACACCTGCAGGTCTGGTGAGAGGAGGCTTCTCTTCAAATTGCACTTTATATATCTGGAGCCGATTTGACATACTGTGCCATTATTTTATGATTCACTGGAGTGCTGAATGGAAAAATTGGATTGTATTTTTTGCAGCTCGTGCCCAGCAGAGGGCTAAATTGGCACTCATCTTTAGTGAGGCCAGTTTTGAGAGTTCAGTGGAGCATTTTCATTTCGATACATTTCTAGTTTCAAGCCTTGATTATACGAGTCGCGCTCATTCTTTAATCTTAAACGATAAAAAATTTTAATGTCAAGTCTACATAGCTGAAATGTAACAACCGTAATATCTGCTCTGACTGAGGAGTTTTATAAGGGCAGTGAATTCAACAACTCCACGCAACAGGGTCAAAAGCATGTTGCTCTAGACTGTAGACTTTCCATTTTCCCCTTAAATCTTTCATCCCTCTATTCTACTAAGCGATCACCTTTGTAGCCCACCACACTCACAGCCTGTCTATCCTATATTTTCCTTTGCTGCTGACAAGATAGGGTATCTGTGACATAAGAGACTGTACCCGTCATGCTTGCGTGCTCAAACTGTTGCAGGATAATCCACCAAGCCTGAACCCTCACGTAAGCACCAGCTTCAGACCACCGAGGTTGGCCGATAAGTTGAAACATAGTGAAAGTAAGTCCCTTGGGAGATAGAATACATTAAAGAGTGAAGGAAAAAAAACAATACCGGAGTCCCAACCAAATCAGATCAAAGGGAATGGAAACGTCCCGCACATAAGTGAAACTGCAGCTTTACTGACCAGACAGTGGGATTGTGTTAGCTTAGATTTGAGGATAAGTTTGCCTAAATTTAAAAGGAAGAGAAAGAAGAAGAAGAAAATATATAAACACTTTCTTGTGCCAGACCAAATCCAAATTCCAAATCCAAAGCTAATAGATTCACAGTGATAGAAAAAAAAAGAGAAACTCAGTCAAGTTCTAGGAATCCTCATATTTTATAAACTTGAACCAGAAAAATTGAATTTTTATTTTCCCCTGAAGATAACCAACTAGATTGAACTGGGTCATTAAAGAATAAAATTGCTGCAAAGCTGCTTATTGTGACTGCTAAATTATTTTGTAATTTAGTTGAACCCTCTAACCATGTAATATTTTTTTCAGTACAAGTAATGTTGGGGATTGTCAGAAAGGGAAAGGGTCATTGTACAGAAAGTAATACGATTCCACACCGAACATAACTTCATGGTACTGGTTTCATTTTATCGATAGCTGTCAATATTGATCAATCAAATCTTTGGTGTAAAGAAAGTAAAGACCAACGGTGGTTATGGCTTCTTTTGACTCCCGTCTGAACTGAAAGGCATTTGCTGTGGTAGCGTCTGTACAGTTAAAAAAACAAGAACAACCACAAGCAGTTAAAAAATAGTTACCTCTGATTGCCTCAAACCATGCTAGTTGTTGGCTAGACTACAGTATCCAACCAAACATGACACTAATGTAATCAGGATAACGAACTGTATTCTAGTTTATTAAAATAGCTGAGTATTGTAATAGCATTTTGGACTTGAGCGCTGCTGGCTTTTTTCCAGTGACTTCATTGGTTTGAAGAACTGTCCTTGAGTAGTTTGGGGCCCTGTGGTCCATATTGTATAGGCCAATGTCTTTTAAATCCAGCCACACACACATATACACACTCACACACCACAGACACATACACATTGGCTCTCACAACTCTGGTGTTGATAAGGTCAGCCAGCAGTCATAGCGTCCGTTAGCAGCAGGTATAGGGTTACACGCGATTCCAATGTGACATTTAATAGCCACAAAAGTCTTAAACACAGATAAAGTATTTCATTTGAACTTGAACAAGAGAAGGATCATTTGAAGCTAATCATGCACGTTATGTCCCAGTTACAGAAATCCTCTTGTGACTATTTTAGCAGCTCAAGCACACACACAGAAGAAGGCGTGGTATGTATTACTATGCATGTCGCCATCACTATGCTCGATACAATGGTCGCCAAACACGCCCTTCATAAGCTTTCAACGTATCTTCTGGCTGATCCCCTGAAGAGCCATTTGGCCACGTCTCCATGTGTCCTCAGTTTCCTTGGTGTTCAACAGGATGCCTCAGAGCTGCACTTTAAAAGGGTAAATTTAGACTCTCCCAACCTGAATGGTCAAATCAGTTTAGAGGTCAGATTATGTTGAAATAGATTTTCACTAGAATCCAATATTTCACATTCGAAAAATCACACAGCACAACAAAAATGTCACAAAATGCATATTGATAATTTTTCTCCGCGCACCAGGCACAGCGGAATTGGTTCGGTTTGTCCCCAGTATACTTTTTTTGCTTTCTCATGACCGCTACTCATGCTAGGGCCTCCGTTTGGGTCGGAATTTTCTCCGGGACCCAGGTCAGATTCTTTTCAAATATTTATCTATTGGTAGTACGTACTGTGTCGTCTCACAGTATGACCATTATGTAATTTGTTCTTTGTCTTCTTCAGTTTTACTGGCAGTTGGCAACCCATTTAATTGGGGCAGGTAGTTGTACTGTCCTTTAGTGGAAGAGAATGTAATTGTTCTGCCCATTACTCACGCCAGTTGCTTAGAGCAGTGGTCCCCAACCTTTTTTGTGCCACGGACCGGTTTATGTCCAACAATACTTTCACCGACCAGCCTTTAAGGTGTCGCGGATAAGTACAACAAAATAAAACCAGTACCGGTACCAAAAAAAGAAGAATTATTTATAACACATGGGAAAAGACCCAGGGAAACTGAGTTAACGATAAAAACGATAAAAACCCTGAAAACCATAAATTTCACACCCGAGCCTCAACTCTCGCGGCCCGGTACCAAACGACTCACTGACCGGTACCGGTCTCTGGCCTGTGGCCCGGGGGTTGGGGACTGCTGGCTTAGAGTACTAATCAGGTGGAACCAGATAACCTTCTACGGCACACCTGGCCATTTCTCACGGCACACCTATGTGCCACAGCACAGTGGTCGGGAAACACTGGTATATGCCGAGTCAAATAATTAACTCTTGGTCACCCTTTGTCCCTCCTTAACGCTGTTATTTGAACAGACCAGTGTTGAAATGAAGGCACAGGTGGATGAAGCTGCAGTTCAGTGAAAGTTGACTAGACTGTTGGCTCTAGACGGCGATTTTGTCATGACAATTAGATTAGGTTTTATTTATCTGGTAGATTGGGAGCCCCTGTGCGATCTGGGGGGGAGGACATGCCAAGATATGACTTGGTTAACACTCAAAAGAAACCATTCATTTCCACTGTGGATTACACTTCACCGTTGCCAAGCCAAGCTGGGCTCATCCTGGCGTTTTTATTTTTCATTTTCACAAGATGAAACGGTATAGCTAACGATCATGATGTTACCCATAAGTAACACTCCCTTGAATGCAAGCATATGTTTCCAGGAATGTCCTCGGGATACAGTGAAGGTTCCTGATAGAGTCGTCAGGAAGGCCGACTGTGCCAGTTTAACTCCTTGCATTAAAGCGACGCGACTTGGCCGATCGATTGGCTTATTACTGACCTCCCCTCATCAGGGAGCGTGTTCTGCTTCCATCACGACCGCAGTCAGTTCTGTGGGGAGGATAATTGCAGTGTGCAGCTAACGGGGTGGGTCTCAAGTATCCCAGCACAGAGCCTGCTGCCAGAGGAAAACACATTGATCTCTGAAGGTGATGAAAAGGCTCTCTCTCAAAGGCCTTACTTCCTCTTCAGGAGCGTTCAAGCCTTGACACTGAACCGAAGCGAAAACGTGGATGATCCACGCATGCTTGCCAACCATAGTCATAGTCACGTCATGTGTCTTCTGTGACAAAGCTGTTGTTCGGTTCTGTAATGATTTTCAGTCCACGGAGCTGGGCGTTAAACGTGTCTGAGTGAGTGTACGTCTTTATTATGAGGTTACCTTTGAAAGACGACTGCAGGACTGTCCTAACTGACAGTGTGCTGTAAAAAAGAAAAAAAAAGTTTCTTTGCCTTCAACTAGTGTAACACTGGGAGACTGTATTCATTTTTTTTACTGTGGCACAAGGAGAGGAAGATGCATTTTTTAATACTGGTTTCAGTCTGCTTGACGCAGCGTTAATGGAGCCTGCAGCGATAGACAGTTCCTCACATCCTAATGGATTGATTGGTTTAATGAACTGATAACTGGCATCTGGACAAACGCAGCGCAGAACCCAGCCAACGTACACACACCACATTCACATACACAGGCACAAAATTGCCTTATTCATCAGGGATGGATGGAGAAATGAATTCATTTCAAGCTGATAACAACATACCCTGACCACTGCTGAGGGTGTGCAGGGATGCTCCCAGAAAACATGCCTCATTAAAATAAAAAATAAAAAATCAGGATCTGCTTTCTGCGTTGTAATGAATCCTGGTTCGTGTAATTAGTTTCCAATTGCTTCGTGGTGATATCTTGGGACTTTCTGACATTAACCAGTGGGCTGTTGGTGCTGTGAATTAGTTTGAACTTTAACGTAATAACAACACAACATGTTTTTCATGGCGTCTTGTAATTAATAATGACAGAACTGAGTTTCATTAGAGTTTATGAGGCGGGCGTCGCTGTTCATTACTTCTCATGACTGTTCAGTAGATTACATTTAGGCTGTAATCAGTGAGATGTTTTGCTTTACTGTAACTTTCCAGCTAAGTGATTATACTGTCTTGAGTAGCACTCTGTAAACAAATCTATCTGCATCTAACAATGCATTTGTTGCAGAGACAATACAAAGATGTCTGTGTAATGGCTTTTGATTGGCACTGAAATAGATACAGGAAATGCCCTGTAGCATTGCAATGGACTGGATAAATAAATACAGTGCTCACTGGAGAAGATTTTCTGCGGTGACAAAATGACTGGACAAAGAGAGGACAGTAAGTAAATGTAAAAATCAGATACAATGTGCCTCTCTTTTTGGGGCAACGAATTAAATATAATTGAAAATAAGTATTTAGGAAATGACTATAATCATCATATTTATTCAGGGAATCGTTGCGTCGGAGTTAATGCAGTTGGAAATAACGATAATGAAGATATATGCCACAGAATCAGAGAATAATGTGAAATATCCTTTCAAACACTGTTTTTCTAGGTCGGGCTGGGATTTAAATGCGGGTCTGGGGAAAATTAAAATAGGCCCCCAAATTCTTTTGCAGAGTTTGTTGTTTATATGAAGTTGCCAAAAACCTTCAAGAAGCTGTTACAAGAAAAAAAATGTAAAGAAGAAGAAGTAGTTGGGGTTTAGGGTTAGTAGCTTAGCACTCTCTAAACAAGTTAACAAACCTTTTTTTCCTTTTACCTGCACGTGTTACAGTCTGCCGCTTATTTTTGGCTCGCAAGAAAAATAACCCCAACAGTTTGAAGGCAGTTAAAGAACCGCTACCATTAAACATGGCTGATAATAGGGTTGCTCTTTGAAAAGACGTAACTATACACGCTGACCATGCTGTAGTCTGTTCTTTGTATCAGATTGCAAGAATTTGGAACCTTGCCTCTCATTTCCAGGACTTGAACTTCTAGTGACACAAGTGAAGCTTGCTATGTGAATGCGAACTGCAAGCTGTACGTCAGAGTACGCACATCCAACCATTGGTACAGTTGGCATAATCCATGCAACTTTTCTGTTCTTTGAGTAAGCCATTAGACATGATAAAGAGGGAGTCCACCTGACATGCTGCTGCTAATGTTTAGAGTGTAATATGGTCATTTTGGGTTTTGGAGCCTTTTAGTGCCTAACAACCTTCTCTTTGACAAGAAGCTCTTTGTTTGACTTATTTATCTCTCTTAAACTGAACGATGTTGGGGAGGTGATGGGGTTAGTAAAGGTAGGTAGGGTCAATGAGAGTCCAAGGACTTCCTTCTGGGGCTAACTTAGCCGATCTCAAGTTTGAGAGGACTTTCCTATTTCACTCAACAATACCCGTGAGTGATGTTCCCAAGAGGGGTGTAAAACTGATGGAGAGACAATCCAGATCTTCATCTATCTTTTTGTACCACTCCGTTGACTCTTCAGAATCAGGTGTTTGTGTGAGGGGAGCACAGATGCACTTTAATGTTGGACTGCATCTGCGTAACCTCACAGACTTCAGGGGCCAGTGCAGTAGTTCAGCAAGCTGGATTGAATTTGCTCAACGTGGCGCAATATGGAAGATCCAGATTATTAAAAATTTCGACGTGATCCTCACATGTGTCTGTCAGGTTTGACACTGAGCACTTTATTATTATTCTTTTTTCTTTTTTAGCTCGGTAAATTCGCTGACTTGAGGTTTTTGTGAGCAGCAGTCTTCTGCGTCTCTGTCTTTGCTTTTAGATTTTGCATTTCCCATTTCTGACAACAATACACAGATGAAGAGAGCAGTGACATTCATAGACAAGGATGATTGTAAAATCGTGGTTAAATTTCCATTTTTTTCTCCCTTGGACAGTGGACACATTGTTCCGCGAATTAGCATTTCACGTATTGATTTATTCATTGTCATGCCGAGTAATGAGGATCTTGGATCAAGAATGTCTTTGTCTTTGCCAGACGTTTCCACAAAAATGTACTTGTAAAGTAACAGATGATTGTACAGTAGAAAGCCAGCTTTTGTGCAGCTTTAGTTCCTCTGACCTGGATACCCAAGGGTTGCCAGGTTTAATAAACTCATCCATCCATGTTGTGGGATTAAATGGACTATATTAAAGTCTGTTTTGACCAAATCTTCCTAAATCCTTGGAATGCTTTAGACATTGATCATAACAGTTTTTTTTTTTGTTATTAGAAATATTCCGAACATTTCAACTCAGCTTTGAGAGCCAAGGTCTGAGGCTAGTTTGGGCCACACTGTGATATTATAGTGTTTATCGACTCAACAATGAAGCACAACTTTAGTCACGATGGGACCTGACAGTCATGACAAAGCCAGTGTCACTTAACATAACTGAACCAAATCCCACAAATTTTGTTCACGTCAGTTTCTGAATCATTACCATCTGAAGTAGTTAGAAGTACTGAACTAATATGACATTTATATTGGACATTGTGTGGACATTATTATGAATAAACAGCAAGGTCAGTGTGCCGTGCTTTTGGTATCCAAAGATTTGCCTGCTTAAAATTTAAATTTATAAGTAGTCTTAAAATGAGTCATGGACAAATGGCTTCATTACTGTGCAAAGTATTGAGCCACCCCTCAGTTCTTTATATTTTACTGACTTTCTTGTCATTTTTAAAGTGGTTTTGAGAAACAGTTCTGAAGGTCTTTCACAGCCTTTCTTTGGATATTTCTTTGAATTAATTTTCATTGGAGTGCTTGTACCTGACCATATTCAGAGCAATGTTTTTCATTTGTTAAGCCACTTAACACTGACCTTTGAACATTTTAAGCATAAAAGGCACCTAACTCAATGGAAGAACCCGTCTCGTGTCAACACATAACAGACAACTTAGCGAAGAACTCATTTTAAACTGTATGCTTTTGTGGCAACCTGTCACAAAAGCACATGACTTGTTCCCATTTCTTTAGATGAGTCTATGAAAAATACTAAAAATGCCAAGATAAATTTGATAGAGTTTGATGGACAACTATGTAGGCAGATTTTGATCCATGATGTACAGGGTGGGCCATTTATATGGATACACCGTAATAACATGGAAATGGTTGGTGATATTAAAGTCCTGTTTGTGGCACATTAGTATATGTGAGGGGACAAACTCCTCAAGATGGGTGGTGACCATGGTGGCCATTTAGAAGTCGGCCATCTTGGATACAACTTTTGTTTTTTCAATAGGAAGAGGGCCATGTGACACATCAAACTTATTGGTAATGTCACAAGAAAAACAATGGTGTGCTTGGTTTCAACGTAACTTTATTCTTTCATGAGTTATTTACAAGTTTCTGACCACTTATAAAATGTGTTCAATGTGCTGCCCATTGTGTTGGATTGTCAATGCAGCCCTCTTCTCCCACTCTTCACACACTGATAGCAACACCGCAGGAGAAATGCCAGCACAGGCATCCAGTATCCGTAGTTTCAGGTGCTGCACATCTCGTATCTTCACACCATAGACAATTGCCTTCAGATGACCCCAAAGATAAAAGTCTAAGGGGGTCAGATCGGGAGACCTTGGGGGCCATTCAACTGGCCTACGACGACCAATCCACTTTCCAGGAAACTGTTCATCTAGGAATACTCGGACCTGGCACCCATAATGTGGTGGTGCACCATCTTGCTGGAAAAACTCAGGAACGTGCCAGCTTCAGTGCACAAAGAGGGAAACGCATCATCATGTAGCAATTTCAAATATCCAGTGGCCTTGAGGTTTCCATTGATGAAGAATGGACCCACTATCGTTGTACCCCATATACCACACCAAACCATCACTTTTGTTGTTCCAACAGTCTTGGAGGGATCCATCCATTGTGGGTTAGTGTCAGACCAAAAGCGGTGGTTTTGTTTGTTAACTTCACCATTCACATAAAAGTTTGCCTCATCACTGAACAAAATCTTCTGCGTGAACTGAGGGTCCTGTTCCAATTTTTGTTTTGCCCATTCTGCAAATTCTGTGCGCCGATCTGGGTCATCCTCGTTGAGATGCTGCAGTAGCTGGAGTTTGTAAGGGTGCTATTTGTGAGTAGCTAATATCCGCCGAAGGGATGTTCGACTAATGTCACTCTCCAGTGACGTGCGGCGAGTGCTACGCTGTGGGCTCTTGCTGAATGAAGCTACAGCCACTGATGTTTCTTCGTTAGTGACAGTTTTCTTGTGTCCACATTTTGGCAAATCCAACACTGAACCAGTTTCACGAAACTTAGCAAGCAGTTTGCTAACTGTAGCATGGGAGATGGGTGGTCTCGTAGGGTGTCTTGCATTGAAATCTGCTGCAATGACCCGGTTACTGCGTTCACCAGATATCAACACAATTTCGAGCCGCTCGTCACATGTTAACCTCTTCGACATGTCAATGGCTGTGAACAAAGAAAAACTTGTAAATAACTCATGAAAGAATAAAGTTACGTTGAAACCAAGCACACCATTGTTTTTCTTGTGACATTACCAATAAGTTTGATGTGTCACATGGCACTCTTCCTATTGAAAAAACAAAAGTTGTATCCAAGATGGCCGACTTCTAAATGGCCACCATGGTCACCACCCATCTTGAGGAGTTTGCCCCCTCACATATACTAATGTGCCACAAACAGGACTTTAATATCACCAACCATTCCCATGTTATCACGGTGTATCCAAATAAATGGCCCACCCTGTAGTACCATCTGGAAAGTGTGCAGAGAAAGTATACCTGGATAGAAAAGCACACTGTGGAAAATTATCAGTCATAGATTGGCCTCCCCAGAGCCCAGACGTCAACATTATTGAAGCAGTGTGGGATTGTGTTAACAGGGAATGGAAAAAAAGACAGCCAACATTAAAAGGAGATCTTTTAATGTCCTTCACGAAACCTGAAGAACTTTTCTTGAAGAATGAGAGAAAAGTTTGCCTGTTAGATTTCAGGCTTTTTCGAAAAATAAAGGTGGTCATACCAAATGTTGAGTTTAAAGCCTATTAGAATGGTACAAACTCTTTATACACATTTGTCCTTATATACTGTATTTCCAATTATGCTTTCAGATTTTTGAATATATGAGTGGCGGGCTGAAGACTTTTGCACTGTAGGTTCAGTTCAAGAAGAAGATCTTGCTTGTGGTATTAACAAACGAGTCTTTCAAAACGGCTGATTTTAGGCTTTTTTCCGTCTTTAACAGAAACCATTGATGCATTTGAATGAACACTCAGAAGTACATTTTGCTTTCCTCTTTATTTGCAATTAAAGAGACCACAGCAAGTGACACAGACCGTGTTGAAGATCAAAACCTTTAAGCTTCACTCGTGATGACATTTTAACAAGGGGCATTATAAACTGTGTATGATTTCGGGCTGCAGTTTCAGAAAACATCTCAATTTGTTCACCGTACCCAGGAATGGTGCAACTGGGCTTACTGTGAAATCTAAAGCCAATTCTCGTCAAACTTGATTTACTTTGGAGGTTGAAGCTGGTACCCTGTTTGCTATTTCTGGCATAATTTTCACTTTTATTCTCAGGGACCGCTTTATTACTTTGAGAGGGAAGCTTTGAATGGTTTGATTATGTATATCATGCTCAGTAACAATGCTGGTATTGTAAATGAGTCCGGCCGGGGCCTGGTTCACTTAAAACTGATTGATTTGGAGAGAAAGGCGAAATGGATTCTCTGTGCTGTTAGCTGTGCCGGACCAATCTGTATTTTATGGATGGTGGGCAGTGCTAAAAGGCAATTATGTTTCAATTCCATGAAGTATAAACAAGAAATTTATTATGTCAAACAATGCATAGCTTTGAAATAATGTTGTAATGAATGGCATGAGTAGAATTATTCAAAAACAATATAGCCATGGCTTAAAACAGCATGTTTCACAATGCTGCCAATTACTTTTTTTTTTTTGTTCCAAATAGCTTTTGAATGACTAATAGTGTCAATATTTTGGACCAATAACACTCTGCGGGGTGTAAAAATCCCACACTGCGTTGTAAGAAAGCAGAAAATTATTGTGCTGATGGTTTCATGCTGCTCTCACAGCTAACATGGTACCAATCAAGTCACAGTTTATATCCATCAGTTTAGTTAATACAATGCCGTCGCTGCCGTAGAGAAGTGATTATCGTGTTAAAGCAGTGTTTCTGCTTTGACTGGCACTGTCTACAAATGACAATTTGACAATTTTAGTGAACAAAGTTACTTTTCACAGTGTGTTTGATTATATCGCATATGCACAAAAACAAGGCTCAAGACCAAAACTGTTAATTTTTTAAAGCTTTTTTATGTTAACTGAAATTTAAAAACTTCTAGATTAAGATGCAAAAGCAGATTTTATATGAATATTTAGATTTTTGTTAACTATTAATGTTTAGCAGTAGTGTAAATAGTTGAATTGTCTGTTGTAGCAGGTTTGTGAATGATATTTTCGATAAACTACTCTACTAGCCTAACAAGAACATGTAACCATTGATCACAGTCCACATGATGTTATCACCACAAACTAAAGAAAGAAAAGTCGCTAGCACTAAGGAGGGAAATTTTGCTCGCTGACTGGCCAGGTCACACCGCTTGGCCTGTGTGAGTGTGTTTTTACCTCATATCAGAGGTTTGCTGGATAAGGATATAGAGCAATAAAGCACATTGTTTATTTGGATTTTATGCCACAGAAACTGTTCAATAAACTGTGTTTTTCAGACATAGCTTTGAGAGATATTTGCAGTTAAGGTAACAAAACTGAGATACTCAGCGAGATTTTCCTTGAATGGTGGATATTGCCAGTGATATTTAATGTTTTATTCTAACAGTGTACAGCAGCCATTGCTTATTTTGTGGTGTAATTTAGTGTCTTGATTAGCGCATGCTGCAGTTAGTGCTAATACTCACAGTCGGTTGCTGTTTGTGTCTTACAGCAAAAAGATGTTACATCTATCAGCTATGATTCTGTAATTGAATAAGATCAGTGCCAAGTAATTGGATCAGTAATTGGAAATTAATCTGGTTGTTTTGACATGTTGAATAACTGGGATAGTCGCAAATCTATTGTCATCGATTGAAAATCTGTTACTGTGTTACATATACAGAAATTGTCATTAAACAGAAATCCATATTAACTAGGTACATTGAGTCCAGCCAGAACACTGAAGGTACGAAACAGAAATTGCTCCATAATATGTATATATATATATATGGGTATATGTTCAAAATACAACTTTTTGAGTCGAGTATTCTGTCATAAGAATAGGCAACACAGATAAGCTGCGCTCACTGGTGTAGACTCTGTCTAACTGACTGCTACTTGGTGGCAGTCTGCCTGTGTTTATAAATTATTTGGCTATTATTGTCAGTTATTATCTGTCTGAGAGTGATTGCAGTCAGCCCGAGTCAGCCTGTGGTTGTTTGGTTACCTTCTACCAGGTGATATGTACAATCACCTTGTGATCAAAGTGGCTGTCCAGAGGTTGAGGGCCCTGCACAGACAACATCTGGTTGGTCCGTAACGACCTTAACTACTTCCCGGCAGACACTGGAAAATCACAGTTTTCCTAGTCAAAAGGCAAATGCCATGCTGTTTATACTCTAGTGTGATTGAGCCATGAGTAAGGTGCATCCATAAAGTGTAATGGTACATCACACAGACAAGGATATTAAGACAAAGCTATTTAAAGTAGTGCACTTTTTGGCACTCTAGCTTTAGCTTAGTTTTTCAGCCCACTTTGGACATATTTGGTAAATTTATGGTCAGCTGAAAAAATAAGCTTGTAATTCATTATATAAAGATGTGAGGGGATCACCGCAACCATTAGGATAAATGTGAGTATATCTACAGTAGTCACTGAAAACAAATGGACTGACATTACCGTCAGTGTAGCCTAGTAAAAAAAGAAGCCAAACCGTAATCCCTGGTTGTGCATTGTAATGTGGCTCTCTGCTGCTTCCTTTCTCAAATATAAAAGCCACCAAATAACACAATGTAAAAACACAATATTCGACACCACAGGGTCCATTTTTGTTATGTCTGACCAAAATCTTCGTCTGGCCAAACATTTAATACGAACACTAAATTCACTCTGATTTATTTCACTTTCAGTTTTAAAATCTGCTGAAAAGTTTTCAACAGATTGTTCGTAGTTAGTGACCCACGTCATGACATTCCCGGCCGCATTTTTTTCCGAAACCGCTGTACACGGGATACTGTGAGAAAACAGCGGGCCAAAACAATGTTTTTGAGCAAGAGTGATGTTTTGCCTTAACATGCAGCCTAATGTCTCCCCTCGTCCTAGAATCCAGCTGTTGATTTCATTTTTTAAAAAAGGTTCTGGTCACTTTTTTTTGTCTTAAGGAAATTTGAATACATCTGAAAACGTGTTTGGACTGGCCGTTATAGAGATTGTTAAGTTATTCTTTCATTAATGTTTCATAAACTGAAATATTGTTGTTGGCTTAGAGCACTCTTCACCAAGTTTTTCAGTGTATAGTCTGGATTCTATGGCGATATCTCCTTACAGCCTATAATCTGAATAAAAAATATTGTGATGAATATTAGGAATCATGATGATATCTAAAATTCGTGTAGGGTATTTCGTCTGGACCACACACTCCCACGAAGGTAGTATTTTCTTAAAGGTTGTCAGAAATATCCTACTGAAATCAGAAGGATGTCATCTGGTCGTACAGAATATTCCTCTCTGAGGTGTCATGTGTCATTTCAAAGTGAGCAATAATGACGTGACTGCCAAACACAGTAAACCCCCTTCTGTTTCTTTTAAAATACAAACCTATGGAGAACCCAGGGTTGATATGAACCACAGTAAAGTGAGAGTCAGGCTCCACCTGTGGTTTCATTCCTTAAACTTTGCCTGGACCCTTCACTGGCAGCAGCTGACATTATCCTGGAAAGGGTTCAAAAGGAGCAAAGTTGGAAGTGGAGGCTGAGCCAAGCAGTGGTATCAAATTGAGCACTTAGCATCATACAAAGAGTTGTGCAACATAATCCTGCGTTTTGCACCCTAATGACACATCTGGAATGTCATAAATCAGCCAAACACAGCATAAACAGGATTTTTATTTTTGTTTTGCACCATACTTACAGGCATGGATCTGGTTTGCACGCAGGGTATGAAGGTCAATCTCAGCAATTTAGATTCGTAATTAGTATGATTGTTTTGCATACTTGCATACTTTAGCTGAACATGAAAGCCTAGTCACAAAGTCATTTCATTTCAATTAATTCTGTGCTGTGCGCTCTCTTCAGAAACTTTCACCAATTCTATTTATTTTGTTAAATTCAATACAGTTTTATATACAGCACCAAATCACAAAAAAACTGCCTCAAGATGCTTTATACTGTAAAGTAAAGACCCTATAGTAATACAGAGAGAATTCCAACAATCAGACAAACCCAAATGAGCAAGCATTTGGCGACAGTGGGAAGGAAAAGCCTTCTCTTAACAGGAAGAAACCTCCAGCACAACCAGGCTTAGGGAGTGGCAGCCATCTGATTGGGGGTGAAGGGAGGAAGACAGGGAAGAAGATCAATTATAACTAAAATTTAAATGCAGAGCGGTGTATAAATACATAGAGAGTGAGGATAAGGTGAATGTAGAAGAAACACTCAGTGCATCATGGGAAACCCTCATCAGCATAACTGCAGCGTTACCAAGAGAGAGTTCAGAGTCACCTGAATCTGTTTCATGACTGTGATTATCTTGAACCTCTAACATGATGACTCAATGCAATTTTTTGATTAAATAGGGTTTAAAAAAGAACTCATCAATTTATTGGAGCCTATCCCAGCTACCATAGGGTAAGAGGCGGGGTACACCATGGACAGGTCATCAGTCTGCCACAGGGCTAACACATAGAGACAAACAATCATTTGAACTCACATTCACACCTATGGGTAATTTAGAATGACCAGTTAACCTAATCCCACTAACTGCATGTCTTTGGATTGTGAGAGGGAGCCAGAGTACCCAGAGAGATTCCACGCAAACACGGGGAGAACATGCAAACTCCACACAGAAGGGTGAAATCAAACTCAGGACCTTCTTGCTGTGCAGCAACAATGCTAATCACCACACCATTGTGCTGCCAGATATAGCAATATCTGCATTTATAATGGCTGATAACTGAAAATTAAAAAAGTAAAGAAGACTCAGGGGAGACGTTCTTCAGTCATGTTATGGCTGTTGACGCTGTTAATTATGTCCACCAGTGGACACGTTGCAGTTTCTTTGTTGGCAACACCCATGTTTGAAATACATAACTACACAGAACAAGTGTTAATGGAAGTCTATCTATGTTTCTTGTGCCTGGAAAAAAATATCAGCTAGTATATCAAAATATTGAATTTTTAAATATCGATAACAATATCGGTCTCAAAAATCCTATATCTGTCAGGCTTTTCTCAAGTTCTGCTTTTATAAAAACACTCCTTTATTATAGGTGTAGCCACTGATATGGCACATTTTCCACTGCCTGAGACTGATGTTCACCCAGTTTGTTAAGTCAGAATTTGGATGGTTTTGAGGAGGACACACTAGCTAGTGTGTTTGTTCACAACTGCTAGTCAAGCGTAAAGAATACCACTGCATACAAACACACTTCTCCCGACCCTGTCACGCAAGTACTGTGACCGTCAGTTCCTCCTCCTTGAAGGCAACTCAGGCTGTTAATAAGTCATTCGAACTGGCACTAGAAATGAGTTTAGTTTAGATTTGTCATACAATTAGTCCAGAACGCTGCTGCCTTTCTACTACTGTCCCAGCACAGACTACAGTGGCCCTGAGTTTGGTAAGGTTAGTACATTAATAGAAAATAATCAAACTGTCGATCCTGGCGGCTGTGCAATGCAAGTGATAACCTATATAAACTTGGTTGCAGGGCTCTTAATGCTTTAATGTTAAAAATTTTAACATTCTGGCATTTTACAGTGGAAGTGACAACAAAAAGCCAGTAACAAGAAAATTTGTTTTAGCAGCTGGTCTCATGAATAGACTAATTTTACTACTTCAAAGTCATTTTATAAAGGAAATTAGAGATATTTACACTTTTTCTTACTTTTTTTTGAAGCATTACCTGTATTCTGTATGATCTAGTCAAGCCTTCAACGTGTAAAACCTGGCTAAGCGTGTAATTGTTTTACTCCTCCAGCTGAGCTTTAGCAGCATGATATACGCTAGTTAGAAATACGCTAGAAATACGCTAGTTAAGATAAGCAATTTTCAAACCTGGGCATCTGTGCTGAAAGACAACCTTTAAAAGGAGAGAAAGAAATAAAAAAATGACAGCATGAAGCAGACCTTGGAGTTCTTTCTTCCACCTCGACTTATGCCTACATATAAATAAAGCCTCAATGCTTAATAAGCAGTGAGGCTGGAACGTGTTTGGTTTTCCAATGTGAACTTTTCACATTGGAGGTTTTTCCTCACTCTGGTGTGTAAAAGTGAGAGCGAGAACACTTGTAGAATATGAAACTTACACAAACAAAATGACAATCGCATTGTCTTCTCTTTTTTCTCCAGGACCTCCGGGAAAGCGGGGAAGAAGAGGCCGTAATGGAGACCCTGGTATGCACATTTGTGTGTTTGTGTGTTTGTCTGAATCAAACAGAGTTGTCTCAATCCAGAAACGTTTAAGGAATGATTCAGGAGGACATTAGCAAATCATGCTGCACTTACAATCATGTAAAAAGTACACTGTATATCTGTGGAGGCCAAAATAGCTTATAGATGTGTAATTTGTGGCCGGTTGGTTTCAGCGTTCGCTTGGATTGTTTGAGCTGCAGTCGCTGCAGAAACACTGTATTTTCCCGGTAACAATAATAAAACCTGGTGGAAGCTGCTGATGTCCGTGCTTACAATCAGCGTGGATATGTTTATATGCTGTCCCGAGCTCAACCCCCTCCACAAACTCAGCAGCGACTTGTTATAATGTAATCAGGATCTCCAGTCTCCCCCTCTCCCCTTCCTCCATCTGTCCCAGCTGAGGCCTCGGGCATCTAGGCCTCAGCTGGGATGTGTCGCGCGGTGACACTCCCCGGCACGGGAAGTGTCACCGCAAATTGAATTCGCAGCGAGAACACGTACTTGGCGCCGAGCTGCGTCCACGCTCCGCTCACCTGATAGCGGGAAGTGATAATGGAATCTGGAGTGTGTCGGCCTTCTGCGTCGAGAGCACAGAAAACAGAAAACACTTTGGAAAAAAAGTATTAGCTTTGCGAAAGGAAGGCAGAAAGATAGGGCGAAGCAAAGTCCCCAGCCTTAGTGAGGCAGACTGAAAAAGAACAGCTTTGGTTTCGTAGACTGAGAACCAAACACTGGAATTTGCACAGGAAGTCAGAGGAATTCAGCTGAATCATTTGAGAGCTGCTTGTTGAGTATTAGTATTTTTACTTCCTGTATTTCCAGTTGAATTAAGGCTCCTGCTTTTGTTTCGAGATGTGGATCTGCTATACGTTTCTTCCTTCTTTTATGTTTTTTCCAATTTGCATATTACCATAGCGATCCTGCACACAGCCTGAAAGCCATTAAAGATTTTAAAAATTAATAAATAAAAAAAATAATAATAACAAAATGAGTTTACAGAAAGACAGCAGTCCAATGTTCCGGTTGGCTGCAGATCTGAAATACCGCCAGGCTTTGTTTATGCAGTGCTTAACCTCCCAATAAACATCCACCATGCCAGCGTAGTTTAAATGGCACCATTGTGCAGACACATTTTTTTTCGTCTCTGTTCAGCCAGAGCAAATGCGGAGAATGTGAATTGCTTCCTCTTGACAAATCAATTGGAAACAAGCAAGCAATCATGGCCACTCATGATGCCTGGGCTGGTGAGGTACAGCGGTCTATTAAGAATAGACAATAGGGAACAAATGCAATGACAGGCCACAACATTTAGTAGAATATTTGCAAACCGAAGCACTGACTGGATTGAAGTATCTTGTCAGGAGACAGATTTAACAAACCGGCATTTTATCTACATCCTCACGTGCACGCAGCTTTGAATGCTCTCGGTGTAATTGCAGATTGACGCGTAGTTTTAGTTCAGTCATTTCTGCTGAATTCCCCCAAATAGGATGTGTTTGACTTGCTTTAAAAAGTAGATTCAGCCTGAATCCCGGAGAAACACTCAAAACAAACTGCACGGGGTAGAAACTGAAAAGATATTTAAGAGACATTATTTATGCGACTGAAGAAATGCAGTCCTTGATGGGCAGGGGCATGCTGAATTCTGCACCGTAAGCCTTCTGCAAATCCAATTTCCCTCTTTTAAGTTCTCAACTCTGGTGGATGTTGAAGGGGAGCATATTTAATTCATGATTCACTTTAACCAAAAGAAACTATGCCGTCGCGAGTTTCCCATAAATTCATGCTGAGGTGTTTTGCAGTTTACTCATCTACAAAGGTAGGAGGAAGATTTCACCCACCACTTGGCTCCGCTGACAGAAAGAACAAATAGGAAAAAGAGACAGTGATGTTTACCTATGCATTAAAAATGAATGGGATACTTCATTAGGATCTCTTGTTTGTTTACCGGTAACATATGGAAAGGAAAATTGTGGCAGGACAGTTTAGGATGAAGAAGGTTTTGTAGCATTGAGAAGCCACAGGCTCAGACTGTTCTAGCAGGTGGTCAATGCTGGAAAGTGTTAGACGTTTCCTCGCATATTTTTTCCCCGTGTGAATAATCAGGTCTGTGACTCCTGCGCTCACAAAAAAAAAAGAAAAAAAGGAGGAATTGATGCTTGGATTAGGTGAGCAGTTCCACTTTACAGTGCGGTATCCGACACACGGAAAGGTTGAACATTTGTGGATGAAAATGAGTGGAAGTCACGGTGTGAGAACGGAAAGCGAAACCGAGCCTTGGTGACTTTTGCTGTGCATTATAAAAGACACGACACGCTACAGTGTCAGTTAATAGTGCTTTTTGATTTTACTCTGGCCGTCAAGAAGCTGTAATAGTTGTAGACCCTAAAATCTTTAAGGTGCCCGCTATGTTCTTTACAGGAAATTGTACCTTTTCTTTCCTTAAATCACACTTTTTCCTTTGATTTCTCATAATTACTAGCTGAAACACTTAAAAAAAAAACACAACATAATGGAGCAGGTTTATTAAAAACTAAGTGGTCCACTGTAACTCAACGATCCATAAAACAACGAGCAGTGAGGCTCAAACACGCGGCTCCTTAAAATCCCCAGCTGTAGGAGCAATTTGCAGTGGTCATGAAGAAGAAGCGTTCAAGGACATAGGACTTGTAAGGGAGGAGAGAAAAAAATCCCTATTTCAGTGTTAAAGCAGCTGGGTACCTTTTTAATAAGAACCTGAAGACCTAAAATGATTTGCAGGGTTCTGGGGAGCCCTGAAGTGCGCTGGCACCAAGTCCTTTGAGCAGCAGTAATTGGGCAAAAGACGAGTGTCACCTCACAAAAAAAAAAAAAAAAGTGCGGGTATTTCTTTAACAAGCACACAACCTCTTGTAGCAGTGAAATCGGAGCTACTCGCAAATGTAAAATGCGATCACCAGGCCCGGTGACTGTTGTTGGCCCAAGCGCGGTATGGTAAATAGCTGGGAGTCTTTTGTTCTCTGCTGTAAGGTAGAAAGATTACTGAAAGAGGCCGTCTTTCTCCCATTCCTCATCGTCAGTGAACGCATCGCGGCAAAGATGAAATGTGAAAATGGTCCTATCCAAAAAAATAATTCTCAGCTAGAGGCTGATTTCTGTTCTTAGTAATTCTGGATAAGTGGTTCCAGTGGAATATTGATGATCTGTGTCTGTTTGATCGCTGATTGAAAACACACTAACCAAAGTTTTTCCTCTCTCTTTTCAGGACCTCCTGTAAGTATGCCTGCTTCACATCGTTTGTGATGACCCTGTGAAGGTAAAAGCAGAGCAAAAGAGATGCACAGAGGTGCAGACAGCATGCCGCTGTGTAAGGTATAAGATTACTGGGGAAAAGGCACATGCAGGGGCACGCGACAAGAGCAGGTTGGGATGGTATGTGTGCTGCAAAGAGCAATTTGTGTACAAGAAAAAGAAATGGAAGCAAGAAGAAGAAGGAAATGTTTGATATTTTAGGAAAGAAAGAGCCAGGTGAGGTTTATACTTCAGGCTCTCAGGAAATAATCCTGCACATAATCCTCCTTAAAACAATTACACTGGGTTTAAACGCTGATATTTAGCATTGATTAAAGAAACGAGATGTAACGTGTTAATTAGGGAGTTTTGAAGGATGGAGGCTTCACTCTGTTCACTCCCAGTCTTTCCCCTAACATAAGCTAAACATCTATATAGATTTAGTTGATGGACATAACTGTGCTATATGATTTCATAATGTATCTTTGATAAGTTGCCTAAGTGCTATTTCTGAAATGCACTTTAAGAACAAAGTTACTTTTTTAAAAATGGGGTTTTTTTTGTTTTTTGTTTTGCTGTTTATGTAAAAGATAACAAATCACGACAAACTTGCTGGCAGAAATTTCAGCAGCTGTCTCGCTGACTTATTAAAATAAACTCTTTATCACTGGCTTACCCCTATGAGGCACCCTCGTCCCCGTCATCTGCGCAGCCTGCTTTATAAAATTCTCGCTACCAGCATCTGTCCCTGCCAGCGCCCTGAACCCGAAGAGATTATCTCACCTCATTACACCGCCGGGTGATCGCAGATTCGCTCGTCTTTCAGATGGAAAACCTCAGAGTTTCCCTAAAGATGAAGAGAGAAGCATACATACATACATAATCGCCAGAGTTTGTGACAGTTTGCAGCAAAAGCAGGTCAAGCGGGTACTCTGTGTGTGTCTGTGCGTGTGTGTGTACATGTGCGTGAGCTCTGTTAAAATTTTTTATATTCCAGAAGGCTGGTGTGATTGAATAGGTATAATAGTGTGTGCCGACTGAGCTGTAAAAGCTGTAAGTTAATCCTCCGAGCCTTCTCAGACGCTCGCTCCCGGGGTTCTGGGACATAAGTAAATGCAGGTGGTCTTACTTCTCAGCCCCTCACGCCAGGCCTTAGATCTGACAAATAAAATCATACTGTGATGTGTCTCAACAGTTGATCGGAGTCCAAGAAGCGTCGCTGAAATGTTTGTGCAGTAGGAGACGGTGGATTTGCCAATAAACGTATGGAGTGCTGCTATTACTTTATCTTTATTTAGGCCTTCATTAGGATGGTTCTTTGAGTGAGACAGTAAATCTGCTGTGCATGAGTACCTGACAGTGTTCCAGCTGTGGCCAACAGGTCACCTTCTGATGAAGTCATTTATAGGTAGCACAGCGTGCTCTAAATGTTTGGTAGAGGTCCAGCTTTTATGGCTCCGAGGGAAAAAAAGCTGTGATCTAGCAATGACTCACCCACTGCTCACCAAATCTGTTTCTGAAATTAAAAAAAGCCCATTTTGGTGTCAGTGATCTCATATTGGTCTTTTTTAACATCTGGTATGCCCAACCGGGGGATGGCAGGGGACGCATCGGCATGAATATTCAGCAGTTCCCGCTATAACTCTGGGAACACTGCGTAAATTGTACACAGCCCTCGGAGCCAAACAAACCGACCGCTGCAGAAGTCATTACAGATCTATGTGCCTTAATCGTTACTAAGCTACCGATGAACGCACGGGGACCTGTGGTTTGCAGAGACAGAAAGAGAATAGGTCTCCTCAATCAAAAGTCATCAGGGAAGATCTTCTTTGGCGGCTCCTGATTGCCTTCAGATATGGAAAAGCGATTTTCTTTGTTTTGATTTCCTCGTCTTTTTCCAGAGCCCGCGCGCATTCGTCAGCTTTCACGTCGCAGACTCAATTGTCCAGCGGCGTGCTGCTGGAGATCTCCTGTTATTCTCCAGACAGATTGGAAAAATGTTCAAATGAGACACCTTACAGATGACTTTCAACTGAGAGTACTTACACGAGGAGTGATTTGCCCGTCCTTGCCACCGAAACCAGAAAAAATGTTTCTTTTTCGGTTACCGCACATAAATATTCTCTGGGGTGGTGGTGGAGGGGGGTGGGGGTTCTGCGAATTGAGAGCTGAGGCGAAATTATCATGTCTTTCCTACTTGGTTTTTTATCTTTTCTCATCTTTCTGTGCCTCTGAAAAAGGCGCTTCATGTCAAAACATCAACCCCGAGCGCTCGCCACTCCGTGTGCACACCATTTAGTGCCAATCAAGCATAAAACACCATCCCTGAGGCTGCAGTCAAGTACCCACTAACACCCTCCACTGTGTGTATCTGTGTGTGCATGAGTGTTTTTTTTTCTCAGCACAAACTGAATGCCATACTAAATTAAAATTATACAGTCAGAGAGAGAAAGTAGCATGCTTTGAAATCTGGTCAGAAAGACGAGGGGAAATATTTGAAAGCGATACAAAAACTGGGAACATCAAACCAACTTCAGCTCATTTAAGCGTGTCTGTGTACCACACTGGAATCCCCGGCCAAGCAGCGCTACAGTGCAGCAACGAGTCTTTGTGTTAGCCATGAGGTAAATAAATCTGGTTGTGTCTGTATTTGACAAGCGGTTTCCGCCTCCCCGCTTCATTCCAGCGCTGCAGGTTGGAGCTGATCTGTCACAATCTATGAATTATGCAGTAGCGGAGCAGGGATTAGAGGCGATGTTGGAGTGAAGCAGAGGAGTCCGGGCACCCTCAACTCTTCATCCTTCATCTGATATGCGCCGCGGCTCCACACCTGTTAATAAAACATCTTCCACCTGGAGTTTGATGACTTCTGCCCTGCAGTGGAGGAGTCGTTTGTGGAGGAAGCCGTGCATTCTCACAAGTCGTGCTCATTTACACTTCTTGCTGCGTTGCGGGGTTCTGTATGCTTAAAACTAAGCGTCCATTAACAGCCGTAGCATCACAGGAGAGGCCAGGAGCGCAGACAACACACAGGCTTTGGCAGGGAAGAGAGTCCCGCCGAGAGCTGAAAGTGGATCTATCTGACATGACAGCGTTTACTTGGACTCATAAGGGCAGCGGTGCTTGAACAAGCCTACTGGCACTGGATGTGACAACATTGAGAGTTTGACCTTTTCGACGTTAGTCCTCTGCTCACGCTGTGCCCATCAGCGGCGCTTGTTTGTCAGTAAATGACGACGTGCAGCTCTCGGGCCAACCGAGTCGCGTACTTTGGCTCGCTGAGCAAGCCGAACACTCACAGGGATGACTGGATGTCGCAACGGTAGCGCTAAAGGAGCGCCGAATGAATGTTAAGCTCGCAGTTTTAGAGAGAGAGAAAAAAAAGCTTGACAGCTTTGTGATTGAAAGGACTTTTCCTCCTGCTCACAACATCAAATGATGAGAAATGTAAAAGCAGCCAGTGTGCGGTTCTGATCGAATCAGCAGAAGAAGCGAAAGAAACACTTTTCCAAGTGGAGCCTTGTCCGTTCCTCAACATTTCATGTCCGCAACAAGAATTTTGTGGGTCAGAAATTTGCTTACGTATTGCACATGGAAAAAT
The DNA here is from genome assembly GCF_036321145.2 of Pelmatolapia mariae. Classification (NCBI taxonomy): domain Eukaryota; kingdom Metazoa; phylum Chordata; class Actinopteri; order Cichliformes; family Cichlidae; genus Pelmatolapia; species Pelmatolapia mariae. The sequence goes on along the minus strand of NC_086229.1, from coordinate 84,028,516 downwards.
TTGGCCTGCACGTTTGGCTTTTCATGCTGACAATTTGTGTTAAAGCTGTTTAAATGCCTCCCTCCTCGGGAATGATGAGATCCTGCGGGAGGGAGGATCTCCTCCGTGTATAATTTGATACCACTTAAACAACGCACACACACATACGTAAATATATAACCAGTCGCACTATCGGCTTCCTCAGTTCACAGAGTCCCTGCTCCCACAAGAACATCCAAACACATAACAACAAGCATACACACACACATAACACATTAAAGTCATCTTATGCCGGCTAATTGTGATACACTGTGGATATGGGAACCAGATGCCATTCCCAAGTCAGTTTTCCAGTGTGGTTTTCCTATCCCTGCCTAACCTCTGCGTCCAGATTCCCCCGACGAGCACCAGCCACTTGTGGTCGTTCGTCCCTGCCCATTTTGCTCTGATTACTCACATCTCTGTCCTCCATTAGCTTCCCGCCTTGAAGAAAAGTTCCCCTGGGGCGCATGCTCGTATGATTGAAGGTTCCCATGCAGAACTAGCAGATGGAGGTGTACATGTTTTCACTGGATGTCCTTCTGTCTATTGGAGCTTTATGCACAGTCGAACCAGAGTGTGCTGCAGATTCTAACACCCGCATTTCAGTATAATTGCAATGTCAAAAGGGAACTTTTGCAGTGCGGAGAGCAAATGCTGAGAGCAGCAATGCTGTGTTAGTTTCTTTCCAAGCTGCAAAAGAACTCATAGATTTGGAGTAAACTGACTGGTGCTTATAAAGCGCTTTTCTACTTCGCTCAAGCACTCAAAGCGCCTCATACGACATGCCTCATTCACACAAGCACTTTTTTCTACATTAAGTGCTTTCTATCTGATATTCACACTCTAATGAGCGCATCAAGAACAACTTAGGGTTCAGTGTCTTGCACAAGGATACTTTGAATGACCTGCTCAACCTTTAAAGCTATAGCCATCCCAGAAGTAAAAGATAAATTAGGAATATGAAGTATAGCAATTTTATCCCAGCAACTAAACAAAAACGTTGAATTATTGCTTGAAGTCAGTCGGATTAAATTTGATTCTGACTTTTCGGTTTCAGTCCAGGTTCAGCCCTTTCGAACGCTTCACTGTGGCCCTCCTCCCACTCACCCCTCCTCACCTGCCCCCTCTTCACCCATCAACACTTGGTGCCCGGAGGATAGCTTCTTAACTTCCTGTGTACACATGTTTATTGATATTGTGCGGCTGTGTGAAAGGAGCGCGCGCCTGTAAAGAAGAGGTTGTAAAAGCGGTAGTTGTTTGCCTGTGCTCTCGGAGATGCCAGTGCTCCAGGGTGAGATGATTGGATCCATGTGGCCGGTAGTTCAGGCTACAGCAACTGCTGCCAGCCCGGTTGGCCCTGCTTCCACAAAAAGAGGATATTAGCTCAGTTTGATGGATTGATTTTTCTGAACCTCAATAAGTTTAACAGGTCAACGCGATGAAAACTAATACAACCGAGTCCAGACAGAGGTTGCACGCACATCTCTGACTTTTTGCATCTCGTCGGATTATGCGGATTGTCTCGCAAGATTGTACAAGCAGCTCGCGGCCAAAACCCACGAGAATCGTTTTGCTCGTGTCAACAACAGCTAAAGCTGTGGACGCGAGCCAGCCCCTCGCCTCGTGCTGCTTTCATCCATCATGTTTTGACTAAATTATATTAGAAGAGGAATGTGAAGAATGGATATTCGGTGTCCTGACTTCTATGTAAGACAGCTCAAAATTAGCCTGACAGAAAAGATGTACTTTTCAGTTTGTGTGCTGCTGCGGCTTGAGCATGGATATTCATAGCGAATGACAGGTTAAACTGCTTACTTACTGATTGCAGGGAAATGAAAAAAGAAATATGTGAAGAATAACAACAAAATTGCATGATTTATGTATTTAAATCTGTCACTGCATTCCAGATCAGGCCAAGATTTATAAACACCAAAATTAGAGATATAAAAGGGGACTATTATAGAAACAATGCAAATAAAAGCTTCCTCAGTGGTTGAAACTGTATCATCATGACATTAAAAGAAATAATTTCTTTGACATGAAAATGGAACTAAAGAAATCAAATTGACTTATGAATAAATTAGGGGGTCAGCTAATGAGTGTGTAAGTGACACAGGGTCAAAATGTATCAGAACCAGAACACAGAGCACTAACTGGCGCTCTTCCATTAAGGTCAGTGCCCTATTTACTGGTTTTAAGTAACCAGCAGACGGGTCTTCCTTCGCTTTCTCCACCAAGTTTCATGAAAACTGGCTCGACAGGCCTAAGCCGCAGTCGAACAGATGAAAAGCTTTTTGGAGGGAAGTTGCGCAATCTGTTCACTTCTTAGTAATCACCATTGCAGGAGGCGCATATGAAATATACCTCAGTGCCAGAACTGTTTTATTGAACATCATTTACTCTTTCCATCTAATATGAAGTGAAGTCAGTTACATTGTCAGATTTAAATGACAGTGTTCTCCATGTTGCTTGTGGGTTTGGCCTCAGTTCACTTTGCCTTTTTATATTTCCCCGCAGACCTTTCCATATTTCTCTCCCACACTTTTTTTAAAGGTGGCAGGGCTTTCCTCGTGCAGGCCTTTGCAGGAGAGAGTGGTCTTGGTTTGGCTTCGAATGAGAAGCTAGACATGTGTCTGGACAGGAAAAAAAAAAGAAGCTTAATCCTGATCCAGTGGTCCACCATAAACTTGACAATATCATACATACAGGATGTTCTGTTACAAATCATCTCAAGATGGAAATTTGACATAAGTTTGCCCAGCACTGAGCAGCAGATGATGTGAGGCTTACCGTCAGTATGATATGTGTCATTTTCAATAAGTGGATAAGAGCTTCTGCTTTGGGGTGGCTGCATTCATCAGCTCACATATAAAGGACATGTTTAGTGTTTTGGAAGGCCCGCGTGGGGAGTAATCTTGATCGCGGAAGAGATTTTTATGGGAAATAACTCAGAGAGTATGCCAGATTCACACAAAACATGGGAAAAAAGCAGAAAAAGTGAATACGGCATAAACAGATGCGCAAGAAAAGTAATGCTTTTAGGTGACAAAGAGAAAAGTCTTTCATTGAAGTAAATACATACATAAAAATTGACTCTGTTTTCTGAATTAAGGATCTTAAAATCCCCAAAGAGCTGTTTCTTCTTCTTAAAGTTTGATTTTATGAGCAATAATGAAACCTCCTCTAAAACTCTTTGTGAAATACTGTGTTTGAGTAATGTACAATTCAGTGTTTTCTGCTGGATATTGCATTATTTCTCCAGGGTTATTTGGCTTCAGGATATAAAATGATGCATTCAGGCTGGTTTCATAGTGACGTATCCAAAGTATCTGTATCTCTCTCACTGTTGTAAAGCTTAACCAAAGAAAAACTGCATTAAACTGAGCAGGAGGTTATTACTGCTCATGAAATTAAGCTCTTTTAAGATTTTCATCCAAAAATCCATTTTCTTCCTCTTATCCAGTTCAGTGTCGCAGTGCAGCTGGAGCCTATCCCAACCGTAAAGGTCAGGCTTTACACCAGTGTTTGGGTTGTTACTCAAGGAAAGCAATTGTAATATATTAATACTACACAATACTAATTAATAATACAGCACATTACTTTATTATTCACAGGAGAAAGTGATTTGTTACTGTACTGGTTACATTACTCTCTTGACATAAAATGATTTGAAGCTTATTTTTTCATAATCACCAGTCAACAATATAAACCTATACCTACAGTCCCACACACCTTTACAAATCCCTATCATAATGAGGACACCCGTACGATCTTTCTTTTGGTATTTACGTATGAACACGAAGCTAAAAACCAGCCCAAAGAGCTTTCAGAGTGATCTCCACGGTGATTCTACTTCAAAAACATGAACAGGTAGAAAAGGAGGCTACAAGTCTGACAAATCATCGCTACTTTCGTTACTTGTTGAAGTTCAGGCTCTGGCTGCTGGTCTGGTGTTAGCATCCACTCAGCTAATGGCGCTCTGGGTTTTTGGCTAGCTTAGCATTAGCATGCTATCTGTGCATATGCTTGCAGCGAACCCAGTGCAGTTACTTTTGTCCTGGATGCAGTTTACACATTACCATTGCGCTCTTATCCTTTTGTGCAACAAAAATAGAGTTAATGTCCATATTTCCTTTATAGACCACCCCAACATTTTCCTCCTACTGCATGTGAACTAAAATTAGGTGACTGCAGCAGAAAAAAAACACGTTTGTTCGACGTTATTTTCTTTTAATACACATAATAATAATAATAATTGATTGCACATATATAGCGCTTTTCGGGACCCTCAAAGCACTTTACAATTCCACTATTCAGTCACTCTCACATTCACACACATGGCATGTCGCTAATTGAAGAACCGTTGTAACACAAGTAACATCATAATTGTAACTGTAATGTAATTACTGAATTTAGTACAACAAAGCATTACATCACTGTGTCACTGAAAAGTGTAATGTGATTACAGTAAGCTGTTACCTTGTAACGCGTTACACGGCCACAGACAACCATTCACACCTGTGGCCAATTTGCCATCACCAATTAACCTAACACACTTAACCTTGGACTGTGGAAGGAAGATGAAGAGAATCCACACACAGGTCCTACTTAGCAAGCGTCAAACACTGGTAGGGCTTTACTGAAAAAAAGCTTTTAATTCAGCGTCAACATGCATGCATCTTACATTTTTGATCTATACAAAATCAAAGTTAAGAAAACGCAAACAACGTGAAGTGTATTTCAGTGAACTGCTCCTCTGCCAAACCTAATTAGTTTGTTATTTTAAGCTATGCATGCAGTCATTTAAGAATTAAGTGCAATCTAGAAGGTGTGGAAAGCACTGTAGAGGGTTAATCGTGTTCAGCAGAGGAACTTGCTAATGAACAGCCATGACCCAAGGAGCACCTGCTTATGAAACAGAGCCAGAGCAGAAGCAGTAAAATAGATGTGAAAAGCATACACAGGTGCTGATTAGAAAGCTTCCTCGGGGCAGACTGAAACCACAAAGCTGCAGAGACGGTTTGACAAAGACACACGCTGCAGTTCCACTGTAGTACAGTTTGCTCCTTTGGAAAAAGTCTTTGCAAGAAGGCTGTTTTAATAGTCTCTATAAAAGACCCTTGCTGCACTCGCTTAAACCTTCTGGAAAAGCTCCAGCACGTGTTGTCTCTCCAAGTGATGTGCAAATGATGAAGCGTATAATGAGCAGGTGCACACTGGGCAGCCAAATCATTTCCACATGCTTTATGTCCAGATGGAAGAGTGAAATTACTGTTTGGTGAGATATAGGTGTGCCAAAAGTACCGTTCCACTTCAGCAAAAAAAGAGAAAAAGTCTACCATAAAAAGCTACTGAGTGCAGTTGCCAAGTTGTATTTGACTGATATGTTTAGGAGTGTTGATTATCAAAAAAGACACTTACAAGCATTTAAACTCAGTTATAATATCTCATCACTTACAAGGTGTCTTTTGGTGTATGGATGCTTGCTCCCAAGAGATAGCTAGCCTGTTTTAGAAGCCTACATAATTAGGTTGGAAAAGTTGCAGGTTTATCAGCAATGAGACCGGGGTTTGCATCCCACTGGGCTTCTTATGTTGTTGACTTGATTTTACTTGGTTTATTTTTGAATTAACATTTTTACCCGAACTTAATGAAACCACGCCCCCCCAGATAGCTGACCCTCCCCAAGCCTTGTTTTGCAGAGGGGTTGGTTCCTGTTAAAAGGACGTTTTTCCTTCCCACTTTCACCAAGTGCTTGCTTATAGGGGAATCTTCTGATTATTGTGGTTTCTCTCTAATATTGTAGGGTCTTTTCCTTACAATATAAAGTGCCGGAGACGACTGTGGTGATTTGGCGCTATACCAATGAAACTGAACTTAAATTAATTTAAAATACCTTTGATAAGATGTGGAGAATGATCTGGTTTTGGGTTAAAAAATGCACCTTCATAATGTTATAACTTCAATAATGATGTAACAATAAAGAATATCTATTTACACCTCAGGATGACACCAACTGGCCCAACCAACACCTCCAGCTACATTGTCCTTATTTATTCCCAGTTATCAGAGCTCAACATGGGCTTGATAAAGTTTCATTATGTTGCTCCACATTCTGGATTTATTGTGTTGCTACATCATATAATGCTGCAATTTCCCTTCATTTACACATAATGTGGCGCACAGCAATTCAGCCTGGTAATTATCTGCGCCAACTGCATGTGTTAGTGCCAAGCATCATACGTTAAACAGGCTTTTGTGAAACGATGCAGTGCTTATATTTATATTTCTTTTTCTTCCAGCCATTTGTGTTTGTAGTAATGTCAATAGCCTCCCATTATCCAAAGGCAATTTCCTCAAACAAAAAAAGAAAAGAAAAAAGAAAAAACAAAGTTTCACCAATTTCCTTTAGCTGCCTTCCTTTTTGAGGAAAACATTGGAAACTTATTTAGCCCCTCTGGAATGCCTCAGCATCATTATAAATGTAAAAGTCACATTTGATTCCAATATGCTGCCTCTTTATTCCTCCCCAGGGAACTGCAGTCGGAAACATTGTTTTCCTAATATTCCCATTTTGTATTTACAAGTGTGTTGTGCCTCTTTGTACGGCTGGTCAAGGAACAGCAGGAGCACGTCCTCAGATGTTTGTGTCTGGATTACGGCCTGCGCTGAGGCTTGAGGAAGCCTCGTATTTAAATAAATGGGACGATGCACCGCACAAGCTTGATGTACAGGTTCACAACCCCCAAAACCAAGGCAAATTAGCCCCTGTGCAGGTCCAGTTGGGACTGCACGGACTACTATACATAACTAAAAAGTTACGGACAGTTAAATAAGCATCAAAAATAATATCCAAAGGCAGCGAGCAGGGAGAAACCTGGCTACAGCTCTCTTACCTCTCAGCAGTGTGGCAGAAATTGGCTGAGGAAAACTGCTGAATTACCTCTGGAGCATTTCAGTTTTAGACTCTGCTGATGTGTGCCAGCGCAGTGGAAGCCCAAGCCTGCTATTCTGGGTCACTGGTCCATAGACTGAAAGGAACAGCATCCAAACACAGGTTTTATACTAATATCATCAATCTATGGATTAGTGTCAGCATATTTTTGTATTTGGAAACAAACAGCGTTAGAGCAGGATTAGCCTGGAATGGTAACCACTACAGATTTTTGTGCTTAATGCTAAAACTACTGGTGAACAAGTTGTTCCTTTTACCTGAGGACCATTTTGTGGTTTTTAAAGATTCTGATCTGTTCTCATATTCACATTTTATTTATGGCCAGTGAAAGCAAACAGGATTTCTTTTGTAAGTGAAATGCAGATTAATACTGGCACAGCAGTTTCTCCAGGAGCTCAGGAACATTGTTGCTAAGCGGGTGGTCAGTTAGTTGATGATCTAATACTTGATGATCAAATGCCTGACCTCCCAAGAAAAAACCCAACATACCGGGCTTCAGCATTCAACTTGAATTTAAAAAGAAGAAGCAGTTTTTAACACGTACTCATTAAGCTCAGCATGTGGATGCACACCTCATTGTCAGATCCTCTCCTTAACCCCACGATCTTTTACAGAGCCCACCCAGGAGGTGCTGCCTGCCCACTGACGGATGCTGGAAGCTACCTCACCAAATAAAAGATGTAGTCCTCTTTTTCAGGGCACATTTTTTTACAACGTGCCTGCCAATACTTGGTTGGAGATTGCTGGATTTGATCCTCTAAGTAAACATGGACTTGATTTGGGCCTGTTTTAGGTTTTAATTGTATGTTTGCATAAGCCCTGCTGTCTACAGTGCACTGTTTCCCAGTTTGTGACAGCGGATTTTAATCAAATCGTGAAAGATGTCAGAAAGTACACAAAGTCAGTTTATTAATCTTTCAGTTGTGTCTCGCTTCTTGACGTTCGAGCCTCGCTTAGCGGCTCTGTTTGTTTTTTAACGTGATTGGTCACCCCGGTTTTAAATAGTTTTGTTATATTTCCAGACAACATCATGATTGTCTTCACAATTACAAGTGACTTGGAACATAGTTTCGTCGTTTTTCTATGCTGTAATAGTTTGAACAATCTGTTTTCTCTCTCTCTCTCTCTTTATAGGGCCCTCCTGGTCCAAAGGGTGAAAAGGTGGGTAACTGTATACTTTGGCATTTTTGTTGCACAGTTAATATGAAGAAATACTGACATCCTACAGCTTTTTTCTTAATAGTCTAAAGGCAATGAAATTCACCTAGTTAGCTATGCAAGATGCTCCCCTTGTGTGCAGCATGAATGCCTATATATACTGCACTGGTTGGTGCTGTTCATTGGAAAAATGCATCAATGCAGCAGCCATACTGTGCAGTTGCAGAACAACTCCCAATGCATGTATGTCGACTGAGGCAAAAGATCTATACAGAATAAATAATTAAAGCAATCAAGAATAGCTTAATCTTCAGTGGTTTGGTTCATATTTATGGTTGGAAGTTAAAGAAATGCAAACTTTCATATCAAATTGCTTCATCTTATGTTGGAAGTAACAGCAGGATTTCTTTCTAAATACAGTTCTGCAGCTTCTTTATGTGAATTGATAAGATATCTCCATCTTTGAAACCAGTTTTGTGCTGTGTGTCCTGAAAGAAGTCCTTCCACTCTCCTCTTTTTGGGAATCCACACACAAAGACAAACATTTTTTATACATTTGTAGCTCCAATTATGGCACATATCTACGCTAACTGTTACTGTAGGGTGGGTCCGTGTCAGTGCTAAGAAACAGATCATTTAGGATTACATAACACAACACACACAGCCTCAAATTTCACTGACAGGCATCATTGTCAGAATCTTAATGGTACATTCAATGCTTATGTTTTTTTTTTAACATAAGCTAACATTTACTTAATTTTGTGTAAGACAGATCAAAGAGGACCTGATTTATTAGCGTGTGTGCTAGCGCAAACTTAGTTTTAGTGCACAAAAAAGTAATGTTGGAATTTACAAAGAAAGCGCCGTGACAAGATTGCGTGTAACAGGTGGGAACCCAGCACTAAGCTCACACGCTACCCACTTATAAATCTGACCCTTCATGTTTAGTCAGCTTAGAATGATTGTGAAATAGCCTGTGAAATCAAAGGAAAAATCTTGTATTTTACAGAGGAATAGATCTGAGTTTATAGTCAGACCTGTACACATGTGGTTTCTGGGCTCACTGCAAAGCTAACGGACTCATGCTAGCTTGGAATTTACTGTTGAACAGAAATTAAATGAATTTCTTGAAATTTCACATGTATATCCTTAATATCCAGCCTGTTTCCATTTAAGCAGGTCAAGACAGTAAAAATCTTTGCTTTTAGTCTTCACGCCAATAATTGGTCTGTACCATTCATCATCTGCTTCTTTCATTTTGCATTTCCACTTCATCCTGACCTTAAGTGCTAGTATTGAGATTAGCCTGCAGTTCACAAATCTATAGCACAGAGCATTAAAGACCAGAAGTTTGAGCCCTTAGTTGAAACCCCTTAAATGCCTCACTGAGCACTCCTCCATAAAACAGCAGCTGAGCATGCAAAATAACCACACAGTTTCTTTATAAGTCTGCAGGACTTGGGGACAAAATGTGGGCCTGAGGAATTTACACCAAAGTTAAAGTCCCTGAATTCACTTATAGAAAAGGGGACTTTAAAGTGCAAACATCTAACGTGCTCCTGAGGAAGATTAAGACTTTAACAGTTCAGTCATCAATAAAAGATTTATGCAGTGACTTGGGCAATATCACAATAAAGGACTGCTGTGGTGTATAGCAGAAGAAATACAATGAAATGGTGTGAAAGTAAGGTCCACATACTGTGGAGCCAGCTTTTTGATTTGTAGATAGAAACTGATGATTCTTATTTGTAGGTGAATTTTTAATGAAAATTGTAATAAAAATAAAAGCATGAATGAAAGCCATATCCTGTGTTTCCTGGTAGAGCCACTGAAACCCCACATACTGGGTCTTTAACACAAGGAAAAATAGAGTGCATCAGATTGGCTTACAACAGCAGATTTATGATTTTTGAAGGCTGATTATGATAATTGTGACTAACTATGTTCCTGCTGATGAGATGCATGTTCATGCTTCTCATGTGAACCACTTCATCTGCAGTTTAATGAAATGAAAAACAACTGTGTGCATTCTTCCCACCCAAGATGAATAAAGCATGCATCAGCGCGGCCATTCACAACCGTTTTCCCATTAAATCTGGGTTTTTTGGAACAAGGGCCCAATGAAAAATTACAAAAAAATTCCAAGAGATGTTTTATTTGAAATTTGTTCAGGCATCGCATTCAAAGTTTGTTTGAGCACAATTCCCATCCATGTGTGAAAGATTGGTCGGCTCATTTTACCGCTGTGGCGAAACTGTAAACTGAGCCAACAGGAAAGCGACGTGCACCAAATGAGATGGTTTAAGGATGTTCGCTTAGCCCATTCTAGACAGATTACAGTTATATTTCACCGTCTGACATTTGGTCCGCCTCCACTCATTTCAAAATAAAATAATAAAAAACTGAGTCTAAACTTTGCTTTTGTTTGGGCTTTTACTGTAATGTGATAAAGCCACAGTTTTCACCATGCTGATCGATTTGAAACCAAATGTTTTCTCCTTGAGGATTGCGCGCTCTCTCTGCAGGGATCTACCCCCGAAAAGGGCAGAAAGCCATCTGAGAGAACTCTGGGGCATAAAATCTGGCACGGCACCCACCAAACCTCACACCACCGCTCTCTCCCTGTTCTGTCTTTCATATCCAATCCATGTCAGTCCATGTTATCATAAGTGATTTTACTCTCAACCACAATGGATAGTTGAGGGTTCCTGCATTATTTTTCTTTATCAATGTGTTCTGAATTATACCGCTGTAATTTGGGTGTGAGTCTCAGCTCGTCATTAGCGCCGCACTTTTGTATTTATGCGTGCGTGTTCGGGTATTTGTTTGACCCTTTCATTTGAAGACAAATTCTTTTTCCTTCTTTCCGCAGGGGGATCAAGGCGACCAGGGACCACGGGTATGCGGTTTGCTCTGACTTCTTATGATTAGCAGATGAATGTGACTGTGTGTGTGTGTGTGTCTCCCCCAGCAGAATTGTGGGCAAAAGGTTTGGGATGCATGAAATTCCTGGGATAGTGTTCTTCCAGTGTGGCCAAATACAACAAGCATTTCAGCACTGCTTATTTCCCCATCAAGAAAGGGCAGACGAACGTGCAAAATATTTTGGAAAGCATAGGGTGGTATCCTTTTCAAGATGCAGAAATTTTTTATATATTTTTTTACCTTGTGTCTCTAAATTAAATATGAGTACAAGCCTTTGCACACCAGCTGAAGAGCTCTGCTTAATCTCAGCAATAATCAAAAGCCAACGAGCTCAGTCGCTATAATTACTTGTGATTCACTTCAGTCTTCAACGTGACATGGCATGTTCAGAACTATAATCATTTCCAGCTCTGCCATTTGACATTTCTATAAAAGTGCTGCTTCTAAATGATGATAATGTGAGTGCTTTTCCGTGCTTGACAGACTCTGAAATTAATTACTCTATCTCCACTTAGCAGCTAGGGTAGCTCTCATTTTTCTCAAATAACGGTTAAAAAAAATGAGCCCTCTTTGAAAAGCGGCCTGCACAGGTTTGTTTAAAGTAGGCTGCATTAACCGAGGGTCCCACGCGCACGAGTCCACTTCTTCTGTATCATGTGGAGTCAGTAGTTTTGAATCCCAGTGACTGATTTCTTCAAGCATGGCACAGCAGGACAAGAGAGTTTGTCTTGTTTCAGTTTCCCAAGCGGATGTGATCCCAGTTCATAGGCGATGCCCACCCAGACGTTAGTCAGCTCCCCTCAGGGCTAAAAAAGCGGGAGATTTTCTTGTGATTTGAATGACCTTTTCTGGGAAATTTGATTAGTGATAGATCTAATGTTACACATGGGCACTCTTCAAATTACAGTCAGGTTGTAGTTTTCCAGGTGGTTTTCCATTTTTGCAATATCTACAAAAACCAAAAAAAGAGAGAAAAGAGATGAAAAATCAAGTCATATCCTCAGTTAGTTTTTGGTTCAATAAAAGATATTTCATAATAATTATAGCTGCAAGTGCCACAGTACTGAAACTCACAGGAAATGTCTTTAGTGGAACAAAATTTCCTCATTTGGATAGAATTTCTTGGTTTTGCTCCTAATTTGTAGCCTTTTAACCTCGGAAGTGGAGCCATCTGTCACTATCAGTTAAATGATTTATGTTTTGGAAACAGCAGTGTGGCCGGTGGAGTTTTCACAGGTCCTATTTGTCTTAGAGACTACATAAACAAACTGTCCATTTCACAAAAGCGTTTCATTAACTCCCGGTTATGGCAAAATTGTCCCCTAACAGGTACAAATGAACATGGTGTCGTAGTCATATGTGACGGACTGCCGGGGCATAAAAGCAGTCTAGGTCACGGCTAAATTGTATTAACTTCCCAGAGCAGCATATTGACTTTGCACATTAGATTAGTAGGTAAATGTAGTGTAGCGGTATTAGAAGGTTTTCCTTAATAAATGAAGGCATAACAGGACGAGTACTGCCTGACCTTGAGTCCATCTATCAGGCTGGAAGTGAAGCCAATTTCATGCCCAGTATTGACTGCGTGCAGGGAGTTGATTAAAGCCATATGGAGATACGTGTATACAAGAGAACATGTGAAGAGTGTCCTGTATGCACCAGTTTGGCAAATTCCCTTCAAATATAAACAGATTTAAACTTAAAATAACTTTTTTTTTGGTGTGTTTTCTTGTAACATCAGAGGATCAGTTTAGAGTCTGATCCTCTGTGACCAAAGACGGTAAGAGATTCGCCATGTGTCCGAGAGAATTCCCTCACAGATGCCTACTTCCTCTGCCTGTTTCACGCATGTCACAGTCAGCCATTTGTCTGCCCTGAAGGTCAAAGGTCATCTCCAAACATCAGAGGTTAACCAAGCAGCAAATAATAAATCGGCCAGCTTTAACAAACAAATACACAGCCAGCTCTGGAACTCCACTTTTAAAATATAATTAACAGGAGTTAGTAGCTATGTATATCACTGAGAAAGGTGTGTGGTCCTTTTGAGAGATGGCACCAGCTACAGCTGTCAAGCAAAGGTTGAACAATTCCTGGGTTCACTGAAGGGGGAAAAAAAAAATCTGAAAAATTCCCAATAAACTGCCCAAATGTGACCGATGTGCAATATTCTTCCAAAATAAAGAGGCCACGATTATATAATTTCCAGGATTTGACTTTTTAGTCATGAACAAAGAATTATTTTCAGTGTATTTGTGCATGAAATCAAAAAAGCCTTCAAATGAATTTCGCTCGAGATAAATTTGATGTATCCGATTGATGCCAAATCTGAGGCTTCAGATGAATGTGTTATTACACACTTAAATGTATTAAAGCCATCTGTGTACAGAGCTGGTAATTCACTCCATATATAGATATTCAGAAAATGCCACAGCCTGTAGTCGCTCGGGATGTTTTGTGTGTTTGGTGTGGTTGAGGAGATGCTGGATCTGGCCAGCGTCCTAAAAATGAGGATGCCTGTTGGCCTCGTATACGGCTTATTGTTTACTACAGATCCCAGTCACCTCGCTGCAGGCAAATACATGGAAACAAAGCTCCTTACCAAATAACCAACATCCGTTTCGGTTTAGCAAAGCAAAACAAGGCAGTCTGCGAATGGTTAGGATTCTCTGTCAACCACCATGTCATTATCATTCTCACACATTGACATCAGCTTGGAGGCAAGAGTAAGAGTTTACCCACACCTAGCCAAGCTTCTCTGCCTTTTAACCTCCTGCACAGAAAGCCTGAATTGTGTTTTAGACATGGTTGTTGTCATAATGGCCACCACTTTCTCTTCGTTTGTCCCCTGCTGGCGTCTGAGAATGACCGTACGGTTTAAATTCACGACTCTACAGACATCCCAGAAAGCAGTCGCATGTGCCAGCCTGCACACGAACTACGCTACATTTCATGCCTTGACTTTTTGTATTCTCTATTCCCACTGATCATAATCCAGTGCTTGCTTTCCCTCTTTGTCCTCTAGACATTTGAAGTTGTAAATAACATTTGAGGTTGTAAATAACTTGAAAAATACTTGCGCTTCAATTCCAGTTATGCACAGCGTGGCTATTGTATACAGTGTAAGAGTATCCACTGCTGTGCTCGGCTGCAGGCCTGAATTAAATTAGCCTGCCTTGAAACCCATATTCTTAATGAGCCATGCTTTTTGAATTATCTTTAGAAATCCAGAGGGACGGCACAAAAGCCATGTTTGGATAGGACAGATTTTATCTTAAACTTGAATATATATAAAGATTGATCCCTTGCAGGCCATGTTTATGCTACTCTGCCAGTCTTTCAGATATGTTTTCATCATTTCATTCAGGCTGGTTATTTCTGACAGAGCAAACCTGCAGGATAAGGATAAACAAGTGAATATGCAGCGATTGTGCAACCAGTGTGTGGTCATCTTTTGGTGCCATTTTATAGTTTTATTATTAAAGAAAAATGCATTTATATCAGCACCACACTCCTTTCAGTTACCTCTTCCAAGACCTCTCAGGGTTTCACCGTTTGCACTGCAGTTTTAGTTTACAGTGATACACCAGCTCACCTTGTACAAGTTGATTTTTTAAGTAGGGCTTCCATGTCACACAATGCATAAGAAAGGCAGGCTTTCATTTTATAACTAACAACTGCTACAATCTCAAATGAGGCATATTGATCAAGAACTGGTTAAAACTACTGACTCCAGCATGTTATTATCCAGCTGACTTAGTATAAAAAAGAGAAACATTTTAAAAAATTGGGCTTAAATATATACTTAATCTCTGCCTGTGTAATATCATAGCTAGGCTACAAGTCCCCTAATATAGCAATCCTCTCTTTAGCATTTAGCTGCTTTAAACATAAAAATAACTGTTCATGGCTTATTGACATATGAACTTTCTCATATTTCAAAACATATGTTTTCCATTTGAGTGATAGGAGATCAAAGGCTTTAAGGAGGAAAAGGATCCGATGTGTGTGGCAAATGCTACATTTTGGCTAATGCTTGTTTTCTTTTTTTTGGGTAACATCTCCCAAGTGCAATAAAGGACTTGAAATGTCATAGAAACAATTGGGACATCCAACAATGTAGATTTACAGTGTAAACTGTAAGCAACAGCTGCAATGCCACAAATTTACGTGGGTAGTTATATACATTCAGTCAAAGAAAAAGTAAACAATTAAAACAAACTTAGTTTAAAGCTAGGTGTTTTAGCCAGTTAGCCAGATATGCTAACAATTTTAGTTCATGTCAGTTCATTGGTTCACCCCATGCCCCGGTGAATTTAGGTGTTAAATCAACCTGAGTTTACCTTCAAGGTTGTAGCGTTGATAGCATTATTTAGCTAACTAGTATTTCTGGCAGCAGCTAGCAAGGGCAGCAACATTTCAGCGTCTAGTCAACTAGACGCGCACGTGCCTAGTTTATGACACTTTGAGTGTAAAAGATTTGATGGGCATGTAATAAAATGCAATGAAATAAAAATGTGTCAGCCTATTGATATACCCATCAATGTGATTAAATTTAATGGGCTGAATTTATTTGACTGTAGCATTTGGACAACCATGTTTAGCTGACAAAATGTCAGCGTTTCTGGATTCAGATAAAAGCTCTTCTTTGCAGCTGTAAACCATTGTCATCTTTTAACAAGGAGAAAGCCCGATGTTTTCTTCTTCTATCCAGTTTTTATGTTTGGATCACATCTGTCATGAAGTTTGTTGACAAGGGAGTTGGAAACCATTTGACTGAATTTCCATCAAACATCTTGAGTGTCTTTGTGTTCCCTGAAGCTAAACGAACAGTGCCACTTCTCAATTTACCAGCCTGTTATAGCTCAAAGTGTATTGTATGAATATTATTTCAACAAACGTATAATTGGAAGAAAACAAGAGGAAATGGTTACTTGTGCCATTGCAGCCCACACAGGATGATCCCAGTGCCATTGCACACACAGTTTTATTGAAGAAAGTAAACTTGGACTGTATCAAAGTTAGCTGTTTAAAATAAAAATACCTGGTCTTGTTTAACTTTGAATTTAAATGTCTGGTCCTCAGAAGTCTTTGTTTGACAGTTAACTTTGATGTTGGCTTTTTACGGCTCTTAAAAACTCATATATACATGTCAAAGAATTCCACATATTATATTTCAAACATTTATGAGGCTAGTTAGAAGCAGAATGCTTGTCTCCTTCCTTCTTCAACTGTTTTTGTTCACCCAGTGTTTGAATATCATGCGTGTGTTGTGCCATGTTCTGCTATTTGTCCCTTCAGGGATTGCCTGGTCTCCCTACGCTGGCTGCTTTGCACAGCAATCAGATCCTGACTGTCAAGGTTTGTCGGTGGTGCTGCTGCCTCGCTGCTCAGTCCGACCCCTCTGCAGCACACACTGGAAGTAAATTGTTGGCTGCCTTTCTCAAGGAGTGATGATAGAATGCACGCAGGAAAAGTGCAATCTAATTAATCACAGCAGGTCAACCATTATCCTCTTCTCAACACTTCTGCTACTAGTCTTTTCGCTCAAGAGGTTTGTTCTCCAGTCGACATGCTAGGCAGCTCAAACGAATGCATTGGCCTGTTACAACCTGGTAATATGTAGGTAACTAAACAGGCAACACCCTGAATACAGAGATGGTTTGGCTTGTGTCCATTGATGCTAAAATGAAGTGAAGGAACTCCCAGAGGAATACTCTGATGAAGCAAAGTGGCATTTTTTTTTTCTTAAAGCTCAAGTTCATGGTTCACCACAAATCCTCCGATCCTCTAGTACGGCCTTTGGGATTGTTTCAGTGCCAAATACCAATGGACACCAGCAGAATCAGACACGTGCTGGAAAAAGATTAGAAATGAACCTCAACTCAATGGTTTGACCTCGCTGGTTTCAGTGTGCGCAGCTCTCAGGGTCTGACTTAGCAGCAGGCACGACGATGATGATGACGGCACTTTCACAGTGGAGGAGCGATTCCCATTTTTCCAGGGGACTGCGAACTCGCTGTGGCGCGCTCGCACCCCAGAGGTGATAATTATGGGCCCTGGCTCCAAAAAATAAGCCCAGACTTCCTCAGCAAACCACCTCGGTGCTGGAAAAGTGTGGATTTCTCCCACCACCCCATCTGTGAAGGTGCTGGACCGGAGTTCATGAACACAGGCCTTTCTAACAGAATCTGTTTCTTTTTGCATTTGCCTTCCTCCTCCTCCTCCTTCTTCTTCCTCCTCTGGGACTTCATCCTTCTTCAACCTTCTCTCACCTCTGACCTACGACCTCTTGACCTCACACACCTGCTCAGATGGTCTTCCCTAAGATCAATCATGGCTTTCTTTCCGCTGACCAGCAGCTCATAAAGCGACGGCTCATTAAGGTAGTGGGTGTGTCCTCACTCTCTCTGTCCACTGTGCCAAGTCTCACCAAATCACTTCTCTTTGGCCACTTTGCATGCAAGCCTTCAGACAGACCTGTCATAAGCACTCATGCTCCTTCTGTTATTGTTAAAGGAAAATATGGAAACTTCATTTTTTAAAAAAGCTTTTATTAAGGTAAAATGAATTACTGTCCTGGCACCACTCAAAGGTTTTTCCCTGCAACTTAGGTTGCAGAATATTTTCATAGAATTTCTTATAATGCAGTATCGTAATGGACCACACATTTTCAGTATATTTCCCCTGATTATTGTAGCTCTATACTTGTCAACTTCAAATGGGACTTCTTTGTTTTTTTGGAGTCGTTACCTAAAGCACCGTCCTTACTCAACTCATTATGGCCCTGTAGGATTGCATGCATTTTAAAGGATTAATATTTCAGCTACAAATCATTACGTTGCAGCTCCTCCTAACTTAAGCTGTATGCTAGCTCCAAAAAGCTCATTCGTCATGTTATGAATGGAGGCAGCCCATCACCACCCACAAGAACATTCCACGACTCTCTCTTAATTATCATTTCACTGTAGTGGCTCCAGTCTCAACAGTCCAAAAATAACACACCATAATGATTCTTTAATGTGTTATTTCGCCACACAGGGAGATCAGGGGCAAGCAGGGCCACCTGGGCCCCCGGGGCCACCGGGCCCTCCTGGACCGAGGGGGCCTCCAGGGGACACTGGCAAGGATGGGCCCAGAGGTGTGCCTGGTCTCCCGGTGAGTACTGATTTTTGCTTGGCATCTGAGAACGTTTGATACAACTGAGTTTTTTTCTACTCTATGTATCATTAAAATTTGTTTGGATCAGCAAAATTCTGTCAGCATATCCTGTAATAAATACTCTGTCATTTCCAGTAAGTTTTAAACAAGTTCAGCTCTGTTTGTGCTTCTATTCAGTCTGATTTTGACTTGTTGCTGGGAGGGTTTATTCCAACGAAAACCTTTCTAATAAATACTAGACAAGCTACATTACAATTCATCGTCCTCACGTCTATATAACTAAACATGAATAGGCTCCCAGGAGAAGGTTTTACTGTATAGATTTACATTCACGTGGTTGTTTTTCATTACCACGTAACATTTTCCATGTCCTTAAGCCTGTCATTGGCATCACGCTAATTTATGTGAACTCTGCCTGTGAGAGAAAGAAGAAACAGAAAAGTCCTGTCAGTTATGTTGAGCTATAAAACCTTCTGAGGGATCCAGATCTTTATTGTCTTGGCAGAGATCACAGTGGGAGTGCGAAAATATTAAGTGTTGTTTATCTGGTTCTTTCCAAGTTTTTAAGATGATTTGCAATTCTTCCAGTGGCAGTAGTTGTTGCGTTTTCCCAAGAAATTGGGTTTCTTTTGCTAGGCCGCTTTATTGCTCTTGTGATTTAGGTCTCCTTTCATGAATAGCTCAGGAGGAGCGTCGCAAAAATCCTGCAAAGACGTAACAATCAAATATGTACAAACATCGCTTTGGCATGTTCCCACAGTTCTCTGCTACACCACGAACTGTTGGAACATCCGTGCGATAGACATGAGCCAAAAGTCGAAACAAGAACGAGGTTTCTGGAAACATACAGTGCAGGGTGCAGGTGGCACAGCTGGATAAGTGCCTCTCAGCCAACTTGGTGTATGGGCACAATGGCGAGCTCCTCTTTCAGCCTGGCTGCTATGCACCATATAGTGGCTATTTGATACTATAATAGAGGGAATTTGATCATAATATGGAGAAAAGCAGCATTTTCAACACAAGACTTGTTTTAGGTAAGATTATAACACACTCTGCTTCCATTAACTATTTTATGTTTCTTACAGGGTGATCCAGGACAGCCTGGGGAAACGGGACCCCTGGTGAGTCCAAACTTTGTTTTGAACATCCCGTTCTGTGGCTGCCCTGACATGCTAATTAACAACGTAGCCTTGCAGAATTGTTTAACAAAATATAGGCGATACAAGTCCAGGGTTTACTGGGTAGTTTGACATTTTAAGAAATGGACATATTTGCTTTCCTCTTAAGACTTAGATGAAAAGAATGATCGCTTGCGTGACTTTTCATAAATATGAAATTATTGCTAGCAGTCACTTAGCTTAGCGTGAAGATTGCAAATGGAGCAGGACTGCCAGATTTGGCCTCTCCAAATGTGAGGAAATTGGCCTGAAAAATGCTTTAATGCTCACTAATTGACATGTTATAGACATTCTGAGTTAAATGCATGCAGAAGTCGGGGTGTACAGGGGAGTCCTGTGTGTATATTTCCTTCCTGGAATTATCTAAATGGATGGAGACTCTTTTCTCTGGTTTTCCAGTTAAGCCAGACCCCAAGTTGAATTAGTGTCTTATTTATGATATTATGTGCAGAACTGTCAATGCCAAGATAATTTTCCAAAATTTCTCAAGCTTTGGACAGGCTGATGTATTTTATGCATTTATTTAATTATAAAGCTAAGTTTTCATTCTATGTTTTTTTATCCGTTGTACTCAAAAGGCTGGAAACATGTACTCATTAAGGCCTTTTCTTTTTGTGTCAATTTCTACTGAAAACATCAAAACTATGAAAAAAAAACCGAAGAAATTATGTAGCAAGTCGGTTTAATCAGAGCCAAATATGCTTCATATGTAAGACTTCTCAAAGCGGGCTCTGTTGTTCTAATGGCACCATTTGACTGACAGTGTATATATTTTTCGTGAGATATTTGTGCGATGGTTCATAGATATGACAGCGAATGACACATTTTATGCTAACTTGTTAAGAAAAAGTTTGTTTTCCCTCACAAACCCTTTGTGCAGCGTGGACGAGTCGCTGCTCCAGTTGACGGCAACTGGATACCACTTGCGGTGTTCAGCAAATAAAGCACTTGATTAAAGTTTCCTCATAAAAGCTACAACGAATAGGTCAAACCAAATTCCAGGGAGAGCAAGGATGGAAAACGTGACACAAAAAACACTCGATGTCAGATCAGTGGATGCGGGGAGTGAAGGGAAGTGAAGCTGACAGAAGAGGTACTATCAAGTGCTTTCATCTCTGACTCCAGCTCCCCTTGACCTTTTCCCCTGTGGAAAAATCTGGTGGGCTGGGGAGAAATGGACAGAGGAAATAATTGAGGCTAGAGCGAAAAAGACGCATTAGGTACAGGATCCAAAGGTGCTAATCAATCTTAGATGACTTAATGGGCGATCCTCTAAAGTAAAGTTCCCTCCCTCTTTCTGCTTTTTAAGTTACCGTTGCTTTTGTTGGCTTCGTGTTTTATCCCACTTTGGGCGGGTAGCTGTGTAAGCAGCAACGTTCGGTTTGAAAATCCACTCTGTGATGAATGTACACTTTGCGATGGATGTTCCCAGGTGCGCTCGCATAAGCCTAGTGTTTGCACAACCTCTGATGACCAATGAACAGAGACTCTCAACCCGTCTGAACGTGAATTAAGGACTGCTTACTGTAATTGCTGAAATGAAGCATCCTCTTTCACAAGTATATACACAGCGTGACACTAATGTACTTTTAACAAGGAGTAAAGTCATCACCCCTATAAAGCAGCGTGAGATGAGCATGTCCCAGCGGTTGTAAAAACATGTGACAGCACAGTTACTGCGTTTGCGGCTTGTGATTTCATGCAACGACAGAATGTTTGCTGCTCCCTGGTAAAAAAGAGCAAAGATAAGATATTGGATTAAAGAGAAGAGTTTCTGTAGCTGATAAACCTCTGGAGAGGAAATAAAAAGACATTTTCCCATCTAAGAGAAGAAAAAAAAATCCCGCCAGTCCCCGCCCTTGGTTGGCCTGTGCAAATCAATATGAATTAGATGTGCATAAGCAACAAGTCTCCACTTTGTGCAGCCAGCTGAAAGAATAATCTGTGATTGGCACATCTCGATCTCCACAAGTGAGCCGGAGGCAGGGATTCTGAGGTCACCGCTTGACCGACTTTTGCTTCTTTTGCAGCGCTCTCGGCGCTAGCGCCCACTTGACACAGCTCGGAGTTTTTTTAAATGTAGATGCTATTGTTAAAGGGGCAAAAGTAGATTCCAGAGTTTTCCAGCAGCCTTCCAGGACATATGGTGCTGGTTAGAAGGATTAAGCTCTTGTGGAGAAACAAGGAGGAGGTGGTGGGGGGGAGGTGGAAAGAAGAAGAACAAGAAGAAAAGGAAATATTTTCAGGACTAAGTTCAAAATCATCAGTGCCACGAGGTCTCTCTGTGGTAAATTAAGGGGGTCTTCAGCTCTCCAAAGGTGGCTTGCAGTCCCACACTCAGCATTCATCTGGAGCTCAGCTTGTTGAGAACAAAAAGTCCAAATATGTTCCATCCAAAGCTGAGAGAAGCCTCTTCCATCTGCTTTTTGGTGTAATTTCCAATTATGCAGCAGACTTTCACTGATCCCCCTTTGCATCCTATTCATTCCAAAGCTACCCACAATGCACCAGTGGCTCACCTTGGACAATGAAAAAAAAAAAAACTCCACAGGCATGAATGTAGGGACGCATTTGTGCCTCAAAAGCCTGTTCAATGAAGACATACCTCTGATATTTTAGTGACCTTGACTGAGTTTTCCTTTGCTGTAAAGCCAAACATGAGGAGCAAAGATGTGAGCGAATAGCTTATGACATGGTCGGGGAAATCAAACAATGTTGTGGGAAATGTGGACAAAACCATTTTAGTGGAACAAATCTGTTTGTTCTTAAAGGCAAATTCCTATTTTTACAGCCTTGGGTCTTATTATGTTGTTAAAACAAAGCATACCTACACTCGGGGGTTTTGTCTGGCATGCGGTTTCGTCCCACGGTGCGAAGTCATGTACGTGAGGTTAATTACAGATTCTAAATTGGCCATAGGTGAGGATGTGAATGGCTGTTTGTCTCTCCCTGTTAGCCCTGTGATGTACTGGGAACTTCTCCATGTGTACCCTGCCTCTCGCCCAGTGGCAGCTGGGGATAGGCCCCACCCTGTATGGTTAAGTAGTTAAGGAAATGGATGGATGGATTGATAAATGAGCCCACAGACAGGACCATAGCCAGAATGTTTAAAATGCTGAGGTCACTGGATCACATTTACCTGCGGGGACTACAGCTGGAATGTAGCTAGTAACAAAATCCATTACAAAGCCTCTCTTTTCTTCTCTTTGACCCGACTACCACGTAAAGCATAGAACTTTAAATCAAAGTGCAGATTTTAGAATTTTAATCAAATCCTGTGAATCTTCTGTAAATTTATATTAAGCTACACGTGTGGCTTACAAAACTCATCCATACTGCAAGGTGTGTAATTGTTGTGGAGATATTACAGATCAGAGCCAGCATGAAAATGTGACATCTGTAATATATGTATATAATCTAAAATTACCTGAATGTCAGTGAGCATCTCCCCACATAGCAGGCACATTCAGGCGTAATTGGAAATTATGGCTCGGTTACGGCACTTCAAGTATTCTGTGGGGTCAGATGTGGCCCTGAAGTTACGAGCTACATTTGACATGAGTGCACCAAATGTGGCCCAAATGTCACAGCACATCTGACATCTGGCCCCTCTATTGTGTCCACCTGTGGCTGAGCTGAAGCAGCCATTCTCACCATGAATCAACATTATCAGTACAGGCCAAAAGAGACCTATACACAACTGTTAATACGGGCCATGTTTGGGCAATACATCCAGTGTTATCTGAGCCTAGATCCTCTAAATAGACAAAGAAGCGGCCTTCACATCCCCACTGATAGCTAAGGCCACATCCATACTGTAGTTTAGAAAGCAGTCCGCTATCAGATGTCTTTAAAACAGCCTAATCTCAGCGCAGTCATGACAGGTGAAGGTTTGAATGGTTTAACTTAAGCCATTCTGCATTATTGCTTTACCAGGCTACAGTGCTTTTGTTTATAGTGGCAGGAGCAATAAAGAGTGATTGAAAACTCTTAGAAAATGTTATGTGAACAGTTTGAATAAAGCCTCCGCAATAAGCACATATAGCTACAACTTAAGGCAAAAAAAAAGAAAAAATACATTTGTTTAAAAGTTTAAATAATTTATAATAGTTGAAAACTCACAGTATAACTGACACAAAAGCCTTGAACAGAACAAACTTCAATGTGGAGCCTTTCTGTTCTATGATCAGACGAATATTTTTTATGTAAATGCCACACATTCTGGAAGTCCTTCAACTTTTAAAGGTTCAAGTGCTGCTGATTGAGTGTGGGAATTGACCTGGGAATGGTTTCATTGTTCGCAACGTCCGAATCATGAATGAAAGTACCAAACATTCAGCGCATTGTATTTGTGCTCGGATGCTCGACTTCAATAGGCAGCCTGTTGATATTGCACATTTGTGGAATTTCTTTCCTTTATGAATGCTAAATGAGGCAGCTAAGCCGCTACATGCTGAACATCTGCTATCGTGATGAACACTTTTAGATGGAATAATAATCCTTTTTCACAAAGATCTTTGGATTGTTCTTCCCTTTTCATTTTTCACCAAAGTCAGGATCCAGGGTTGAGAACAAAAGAGCCAAGACTTCCTTAAGCGCTCTTGACTTTCTTTAAAAAAAACAACAAAAAACCTCCTTTTCAGCAGTAGCTTCTGAGTGTTCTCAGATGTAGCCAAGCTAATTAGCGCTCAGGCGAGCGGCACATGCTCTCACATACCTAGTGGGTCATAAAGATGTTTACTAAACCCTACTGAGGACAGCTAACAAAGGCTTTTAAAGGCAAATGGGAGGAAAACCTTTTTCTTGGTTGGCTAGGATAATGAAAGTTGTTCATTGAGGTTTTTGCTGTAAGTGCACAAGGAATGCACCATAAATGAGCTGCAACTGTGTGGGCCATTTCTGAAAATGTGAGAACTTGTTGCTACAGGGATTTTAACGGGCCAATTTTGGGGAAAAATGGAAATTGGGAGAGGAAAGTTTTGAGGTACAGTTACTTGGTGATAGCCCGGTTTAACAACAAATACTAAAAACGATCCAACAATCAGCTTATTCGCAGAATTTAATCACCGTCAAGTCACAAGTAGGCCGACATCAAACCGGGCTTCTTCTTCAGGCAAATTTGCACTGACAGTCTTAACTTTTCAACCCGAACGTGTCCTCGTTGGCTTCTTTTTAACACAGGCATACAAACGTTTTACACACATCAGGGGACCATATCTTGAGCTTCGCCAGTTATACCGCATCGACGTGAGTAAAGTGAGGAAAAGTTGCTGCTGTAGAGAGCTTGCGGGGCACAAGGTCTGCCTGGCCTTGACTCAGCTGCGAGCGACGAGCCAAATGGCCGAAAGTGAGAAAGAAGCCGGCCAACGTGAGGTGTCATAACAGCCAGGCGTAAAGGTGTTGATGAAC
This sequence comes from Pelmatolapia mariae, assembly GCF_036321145.2. NCBI lineage: Eukaryota > Metazoa > Chordata > Actinopteri > Cichliformes > Cichlidae > Pelmatolapia > Pelmatolapia mariae. Next base: position 84,003,712 of record NC_086229.1, on the reverse strand, counting down.
TGCCGTGCTGGTGCAATAGCTCAAAAGTCTTTGAGAAACATGGAAGGAGCTAACTTTCACCCAGGCTTCCCAGTTCCTTCACGATGCGGTCGTGTTGTTTTAGGCAGGTTCCAGTGGAGGAGGCTGACAGCCCAACGCGGCCTCCAGTTTCACGGCAGTAAACAGCAGGTTGTAAATAGAAACTGTCCTCCCAGACACATCGATCCATGATTTAAATCTGCCTTAGAGATGTGGCGCCTCCCCCCCCCCCGGCTAACTTGTTAGCTTTGCAAAGCTTTCCAGATATTGGCCCATTTAGGTAATGAACCTCTCTATGTGTTGGACCGTAGACTCGGAATGTAGCGTGGCCAAACGAGACAAGTTTTTACAGTCACTAAAACGAGTAAAGACAGATCAACATAAAAGATAAAACCATAAAAGCTTTTGTTATTCATGAGCTTATTAAAGATTCCTGTTTATGGGTCACTTCAGTGAAAAGAAGGCACGGAGTGAGCGGATTTTCATTCTTTGCTGGAGAATAAAACAAGGGATTGATTGTGATTCGGGTTCTGCCTGAAGGGTGTGTGCGCGCTGCATGAAATCCTACCACAAGCTCTGCCAGTCTCTCTGCTCTGACCATGTTGGCTCTGGTAATTGTATTATTTCATCTGACATGAACTATTTTTGCTGCGTTTCTCCTGCACTCAATCTCTCTCCGTCTCTCTTCTCATTTATAGGGACCTGAGGGGCCGCAAGGGCCGAAGGTAAGTTACAGAAAATCATTTCTTTCTTCTTGCTGGCATTTCTTGCTTTTCTTAAAGAAAACTAAATGAGATTCGCTGACTTGGTTGTGACATAAAAGTACAAAGGAAACTTTTTTTCTTGTCCCTCTGTTGAATTCTGATCTAAACCAAACTGTTTTTCATTTTATAGCAGCTTTCGCTGCACAAACGGTTGTAAACATGTTGTTTGATGAGTATGTTTACCTGCATATTAGCAACAGACACTGCACAGTCATGGTGAATAAACATGAGAAGGAGAAGTGGGGAAAAAAGGGTGACAGAGAAGGAGAGAGATGGAGAACAGAGAGCCTGGAGCTAAGTGCTGTGATACAGGCTGCGGGTCCCTGGTGGCGCTGATGTGAGGAACAGATGTAAGCTATATCCAGCCATCAGGTAGCTGCCAGTGTTTGTTCAGTGTAACCCAATCAGACACTTCCTGTCTGCACTGTCATCTGTCGGCAAGGCCTCCCGTCGGCGTGGGAGAGGGAGTGTGTGTGTGTGGAGGGGTCAATGATGACACACCACAGTGTTAATGACTCATAAGCCAGGCCTGGAGGCTACTCAATTAGATCTGCTGCTAGTGGAGCGCTGTGTTTAGTAGAGGGGCCGCGTCGAGGGTTATTCAAGTTTCATCAGCTCGGTGACTGATTCGGTGCCACCGCATGACAAAAAAGTCCAGCGTGAACGGTTTTCAACCCTCGACACGATGCTTTCCTGCGACTGTATCTCACATCTCTCAAACATCTCTGATACATCTTTAAATGCGACCGGTAACTGTAAATGGCTTTTATTATGAAAGCGGTGCAAAAAGCCAACATAAGCAAACCGCGAAGAACAGGGAGTGGGCGTTCATTAAAACACGCTTGGCCCTCAGAGTCTAAACCAACTTTTACTAAGCTGACGCAGTAGATGCGGTAAAATCTCGAGTACATCTGCTGTGCGAAACATTTCTTTATTTCACAGGGCAGTACATTTTCAGTTTGAAGTGCAGCAGGAGTGTCCTCAGCTCCCGGTCTTGCCTTCTGGCTGTATTGTCCATAACAGAGCAGATAATAAAATATGACATGCAGTATTTATGCTGGTCTGGCGCAGTAACATCAGAGCACGCCCTGATCAGCGGCAGACAGAACGGATACGCCGCCGGTGTGTATTTACAACCGTTGAGCCGGCCGTGACGGTACGAGCAGCGAGATGGTCGAGTGTAATGATGCAAAAAACCCAACAAACTTTGCTTTTATTTCCCAGGGTTCACTCGGGCTTCCTGGCATCCCTGGTGTTGATGGACTGAAGGTGAGCAAACTCATTTACACTGAATTCTTGTAAAGCTCTACACTTCTGGGCTTTTAACTAGTTCTTGCTGACTTGCTGTTGTTTTTATTAGTGAAAGACTTTTCCAAGAGGAAAAAAACACCACTACTAGGCAGCATTATTGTCCCTCAAGACTTTTTATAAGTGTCCCTAAAATAAAAATATGCACACAAAGTTCAGAGAACCAACATCCATCTGCGCACCTGATAGTATTTTATCATGAAAAGGCTCACTTGAGCATTAATCTTTCATTAATCTTTCTCCCCATGTGTTTTAGTTTTTTATATCAGAAAAAAAAAAGTTCTGACAATTTCAAACCGCTATTTCATTTTGGGAGAAAACCCGTGGGCTTCTTCTTCAAGCCTTAACCACAAAGTACCGTTCTGGCTGCCTCTGAATCTGTTCACACACTCGGCTCATGTCTGCTATTCATTCTCGGAGCGGATAAAGAAGACACAGTGCAGGTGTTTCACAATGGGTGGAGGGAAGGAGAAAAAAGAGATGGAAAAGCATATTTATTCCAGAACAAACGATGGTATAAGTGAAGAGAATTAATGGGGAGACAGTTTGAGGGCTGCATCGCTCTAATCTCAAACATGCACTTATAAAGAAAGGAGAGGCACGTATGGCTGTAATAGGAACCAGAGTGAAGAAGTTTCATTTTAAAGTAAAATCCATGCTAACTCTGGCTACAGTGGAGGCTGAAAGCTTAATTCTGTTTCCAAAATGAAAGGAGTGAGGTTTTGTAGCAGCCATGAAATAGATCTCCAATGCTGTGCAGTGCAGTTATAAAGCAGAACCTGTTATGGTATGTAAGTCTCACTCTTGCAGAAAGTTTGACTCAAAAGCAGTTAAAGCTGCTCAGGTGGCAGTGGCGGGTCCACTTGCACAGACACGGTATTGATTTGACATGGATATCCCAGCAGAATCACTAATGCCACCTTATCAAGCCAACCTTTGGAGTTCCTAATCAGACTCTATCATCATTATGTCAATAGGGTGTCATTATTATGTCAATGACTCCCATATGCAGGCTGACGAATGATCCCAGGCTTATGACGAACATCACCACGAGTGTGTAGCTGCAGGGACACACCCAGCGCAGATCAGACACGCCGAGTTTCCCATGAACATAAAGCATTTTGGGCAAAAGTGAAAATAGCATTAAGATATTGAAAAATGACATCCAATAACACAATTTTCCTTCGAATATGGCCAGTACCGAGCTGCCCAGTGACATGTATTTTAATCCAAGTAATGCACTGCGTTATTTTTCCACTCTGGCTACATTAATCAGCTTCATCTGGTTAAAGCTGTCTGTCTGGGCTGAGGAATAGCTAATGCTCCTCTGAAAGGGTAATGACGTGGTATGTTTGCAAAGGTCAGGAGGTTAATTGTTTCTGGCAGCAGATGGACAGAGGTTGGTTTCTCAGCTAGGGAGCCGCGGAGACAAGGGATTGAGGCTAACGGCAAACTGGCATCCGTCAGACGGGCTTGGCTTTTCTTCTTCTGCACATACACAGAACCAAACCAGATAATTAAGCTTTTAATCAGCTTGTTTATCCTCTCGTCTTTCACATTCACTTTGTGGTTTCAATATTTGATACATGTGAACTTTTGGGGAATGTTATAGAATTCATAGTGCTGTAGCTGTACATTTACGCTCCTTACAGCAGTTCTGTCAGTGTAGCTGTATCTCACCTGTCTTGTGCTCCATCACCAACTATCCTGCAAAAGCCCTTTGCACCATATACTCATTCTTATGTCTGAGTCAATTGTTATCTCAATTTTAAGAAGAAAAATATGCATTTTCTTTTGTTTTGTTTGTTTTTTGTGAGGTGGGGAGTGTAGGGGTCATATCTCCTGACCTTGAATCTTTAGTCGAACTGCTTACACAGCACACCGAGTCAGTCACTGTGTGTATCTTGTGCTGTCCGTAGGGGGATGTTGGCATCCCAGGACTGGACGGTGTTCCAGGAGCCAAGGTCGGAGTGCACACATATTCTGTGTGCTCATATTCTTGTAAAGTCATAGCAGTCGCTTTTCCCCCCTTTTTTGGGTTAACCCTCTGAGGTCAAAGTCATGTTATCCCACCCTGCACTTTGTGAGAGCAGCAGCAACCACTGCCAGCAAACTTTGCAATATCAAACTAAAACAAGTATCTGTTGAGATGATCTAAAATATAAGACTCAATGTGAACACTTTTGCTGATATATGGATGATTTTGCATAGCTTAACAATATCATTATCACATCAGAAACCTTAACTGCACTGTTAGGATTAAAAAGCAGTATATAGTTCACACTTTTAATACAAATTGAAACAGAGACTCGGTGAGGCTGCGTCTTGCTGCAGGGTCATCTTAATTCAGTCATGTGATTTGGAGACGTCCCTTGACTCCAGAGGGTTAAAGTCATTTTCAATACTTTCCTTATCCTCTCACAGAAGCATCTCCCCCTTTGAATTTGTCACTTTCAGTCATTTTGCATCTTACCTTTTGACCATCAGCCTTTTTGTCCCTTTGTGATTTCTTTTTCATCGTTTTCAAAAACATGCATATACATGTATTCATCTTTGATGTAACAGAAAATATATATCGTCCATGAAGACTTTAATGCATGGTATAAAAATATGTTGCAATGATAATGCAAGGACTATTTTAATTTAAAAAACAAAAAAGTTCATGTCAGGGTCTGTCTGGGGAAAAAAAGCAGTCATAACATTTATAATCAAATGTGAATTTAACCCCAGATACGATCTGACCCTGAGTGTGTGCAATAACCCCCCAAACCCTCATTTTTTCTGTCTCTGTTGCTCTGCTTTCCTTCCTAACAGGGTGAAATGGGAGAACGAGGTGAAAAGGTAAGGCGCTAATTTGGATCTTCGGACATTATTGCTAGCGTCAGTCTGTTATCTCATCACCATGACTGCAGCTCTGCCTTTACATCTCCCAGCTCCAGCTAGTTTTTTTGTTTTTTTTGAAGTTGCCTCCCTTCTGTAACTTAGCCACCAGTGAGTCAGTGATTTAGTGAGTCACAAAAACTGCCCCCAGCTTCACCGACTCCAGGCCGTGAAGTAAACCTAAGAACAGACCCATAAAACAGCCTCACAGAGGAACAGCAGCTTTATTCCCTCTGTTCTGTAATTGTAATGGTGCCCTTATTTGCTGTTGTTGGACGGCAGCGGGGTGGGAGGTGTGAAACACTGACCGAGATGACAGTGCAGCGGGCTGGAGAGTTAAGTGATGACTTATCGTGTGTGCTTCATCGACCACAAAACTGGCCCTCGGGCAGTTGTTGTCAGCTGGATCAGTTCTGAGCTGAATCAGAGACAGTCTCTCTGTCACTAACACACCTGGCTTGCTGTAATGATGTGACAGCATCTCCTAGCAATCCCAGTTCACAGCATCGTGTGTATCCTTTACCCCGATGCACAAGAAAAGGTTAAAGTGCAAATATATTTTTTTTAAATGCAGAAACGTTCTAGCCTTAACACAATGGATTGAAAAAGTACACGAGCATCCAGTGTGTCAGTTCGTGTTAGTATGAACCTGGTTCTGTGCTTTGTCGACTCCTGGCCGCTTGGCTTTGCCACAAGTTCCATGTCTTAAAAATCGTGACCAGTTTTCCAGAAGAGGGATGCACCTTTTTCAGATCATTTCATCAGTTTGCAGGAGGGTAAAGAGGAAACCACGTCCAGTTAATTAAGCAAATTCTGACAAAATAAACAATTTGTTCTGCAGATTTAATTTTTTTATCATTTCCAGTCATGTAATCATCCTGAGACTTGTCAGAGCACTAATGGGGTCCTGACCTTCGGGTTTGGAAGAGATGCCATGTGGCAGGCCAGCGCTGCTAGCAAAAACTGCACTTTTTGGCTTTGTCGATTCAACTTATGATAAATTCCTAGATGGAAAAATAAACAGCAGTTTGAAGCATTGAAGCTGTTAAAATAATCTCGTTTTCTTGAAGTTCTTTTTTTTTTTTAATAGCGTAACACAATGAGACACCCTTTGATTTCATATCCTTGGAACTGCAAGGCGTTGTTTGATTCGCGGTCTAATCTTAATATAAAATCATGGGGATTTATTAAAAGTGAAATGACCTTTTCCCTGCCAGGCAGCTTGGCTCAAAGTACTCTGAGGTTTTCTTTTCAGAGGAGTCAGACATGTTAACATTAAACACTTGTTTTTGTTCTCATTAATTAGTCAGCAAGCTAATTAAAAAAGAAAAAAGGCTTCTAACAGATAAAAAGGGAAAGTAGAAAGCTTGTTGCAGTTTTTTTTAAATATATGTATATATTTTGACATCACAACAGGGATAACTTACAAAGACAATCATGATTGCAAATGATTGTGTTTCCCCATTTAATTTCATTTGATGAAACATGTCATGTTTCACTACATTTACACAGTCTGGATTTATAGCCGTGCTGTGATACGAAATCCACTGATAAAACAAGAGTGTAGCAACATTTTACAGAGTCTGTGTGCTTTGAGTTAAGTTCTAACCAGCGTGCTGACATGCTGATGCTGAGCAGATAGATTTACCAGCTCGGTATCGTATGCTAACTGTTGCTATTTAACAGGAAAAACAAAGTACAACTGAGAGCCTGGGAATGCGCATAGAGTGTGCATTTGAGACATGACAGCCTCTTGGGAGGTGCAGAAAAAAAGCTGGCTCACCAGACTTACTCATTTGAAGGTTATTCCAACAGCAAGACCTCCTTATAAAGAAAACTACCAGTCAAATGGCTTCCACCGACTCATACCATGGATGGGACGAGCTATGGCATTTGATCCCGGTCGTACAGCTAATATTGCAAAAGTTGGGAGTTAAGAAGTGAAGTTTATCACAGCTCTCAATGCAGTGAGCTTAGGAGCTTCGTAACAGGGCATCACCTAAATATTACATTTATATTTGAACTTCATTTGACGGCTAAGTGATCAAAGTGAAGATAAAGCAGCAGCTTTGCTCCAGTGCAATCACAGAAGAAGAAGCGTGTCCTACTGTGTGCTAAGCTTGTTTAAGCAATCATGTTTCATGTCATGTACTGTCAGCACTGACTCATTCCTGCGTTCAAGAGACTGAACAGGTTTCTGTGATGTCATTGCAGGGTGATATGGGTGAGGAGGGACCGAAAGGTGAACCGGGAGAGAAGGTATGTGAAATCCTCTGAGTTTTTGTTCTCTTTTGTTTATGTCTTGGACACTGCACAGGGAACCAACAGAGAGGCTGTCGGTGGCCAGAAAACAGTAAAAAAAAGTTAACGTTAGCCATCTGAGAGGAGAACTGTAGTGTTCAGTAGAAACAGCTGGGGTCAAGGGTCATCAGTTGTACTGTAGTCAAGGCTGCACATAAGCAGTCATCCTGGCACTTGATGTGTCCTTTGTATTTAATGTGGACTTAATTGCTATGCTACGCTGATGCTACATTTTCTGGTTGGATGGTTTCTGCATTAATTTGGTACCATTTATCTTCAAGACAGCTTGTCAAGTTGAGATTCATATCCAACAAAAGGCAGAGCGAAGCTCTGCTGGGCAGATTGTTCAGAACTAAACTAATAGATTCATGTTTCTGTCCAAAAAGCTTTTGTTTTCGGGAAGAGTTGTTGCTTTGTATTAGCACACTGACATCATATCCAGAAACACATTATGCTTGCCATGCTGCCTTCGCTCTTATTATTTTCTTTAAGGAGCATTTATGAAAATAGGTCACAGCCTCATGTGTATTGGATGACCTCTGGGCAAAATTTGGACCTCTTTACTCTTCATAAGTTGTAAAACATTTCAGAAACAAATCAATTATGGATAGAAATGAGCTATTTTTTGGGGGGAAAAATGTTGATTTAGCTTCTCACACTAGTGGGAAACAATAAAGATTCTCCTCGGAGTTGCCAAAGAAACTGAAACGCAGTATCTGAGGGCAAAATGCTGTGATGTATTATACACCAGAGGTGCTTATACAGAGTTAGGTATAAAAACAAAATGTAACCGATAAACCGGCAGCAGACCAGAAGCCATGTACTGAAAATGTCACTGCCAATTTATTGCTGTTCGGTGCAGAAAAACTTTGATAACTTCTCATTTTATGGGCACTGTGGTTTTTAAAACTCGGCAGCCAAGAAAGGACACCATTGGAGGGAAACAGATGCAGGATATCATCTGTGGAAAATGAGTGAACAAAAAGGAAAAGAGGAGGGCGATAAAACTTTGCAGCTCAAGCGCCGCTTTGATCTAGTTTACCTTGGTGCAATAAAAGGAGAGAAGATGATGGATTTTTGCTTCAGGAGTGAAGAAGAGGAAGATGAATCGAATAGCCACGGGAATTCAGACTTCTGTAGACGATCACCTGCCATTCATTCGGGTGCACACTGATGCGTTTCACAGTGAAAGGCAGACTACAAATAATTATGATTTCTGCCATGTTTACGATGGATGTGGATTACCTCATCTCAGACTGTCAGCATCAGGACGTAAAAATGAGTGTTTTGTTTAACGTAGCGCACAACATATGGCGAGAGGAATTTGAACCAATAGACATCCAGATGAGTTTACCAGATGTCAGGCACACCGAGGGCTGATTGATTTTCAGTGCAAGTGAAGGGAACGTGTTGCCAAGCGGAGCCCCCTGTCATCAGAGTTTTGCATCTGATCACTTTCTCTTTTATGATCGTATTGTTGCTTTACGGGAGGAAGAGGAAACCAGAGAACAGAGGGACATGGGAGGGAAGGAGGGCATCTTTAGTCTTCCATGCCGAAGATGCCAAAGTTAACAATACACAGCACGCACTGCGGGGAAAATGTGGTAATGTGAGGTGAAAGGTGAAGCAGCGAAAGCTTCGGCATGGTGAGCAGAGAGACCTCGGGGAGTGCAGAGAGAGGGGGGGAGAGAACTGGCGGTGTAAGCAGTCTGGCTGTGCTTTGCATGATACAAAGGGAGATTGTTTTGACTGTGGGGGACCTGTGAAGTGTGAAAGAGACTAAATGACAGGGCAGATATACTCTGACTGACATGCTCACTCGCTCTTACGAGCAGGTTAAAAAGCTGACATGCTGAGGACTCCAACAGCTCCAAGTAGTCTTGTGTTTAGTTTCTTGTTTGTATAAGCTCATTTGCAGATAATTTAATTGAATTCCATAGAAATATACCTTGTTTTCCAGGTGTTTAATGAAAACATTGATGTAAATAAATAATTTGCTACAACTAGCTGCTGACATGGAAATGAGTATATTCACTAAAATGTTGGAGAGTAGTTGCTATAGGTTGCTGGGTGTAGAGCATACCATCAACCTAAGCAATCGCTAGAAGGTCTTCAATGCAGAACCACATATCTCTATGCAACCAATTTCATTTAGCGACTGGCAGCGACCAAGATCAACCACATGGGAACTGACTGGGGAATGCATATTTTTCTCTAGTCAGGGAGTGGCAACCCCAGGTAATCCCTGACCGGTTGGCAAGTGGAGGTTGCTACATGTGGCAGGATAAAAATCGGTTGCTGGAGGTGCTCCACCAAAAATCTCCTTGCGGCTGCCTTGGTTGTTAGCAGATTGCCTCGGACGCCCATAGCTTTCATAGTAGATACCAGTTTGCCTCCAAACACTGCAAAACCTGAGCTGTAATCAAACTAGTAAAAATTGTAGTCAAACTCGTAGTCGAGTTACCATAGCAGTTAAAGTTTGCCCGAGCTACGAGCAATCACGACCATCATACGTGCAAACAAGGCAGTCGCAAGAAGGTTTTCATTACAGGACCGTATACCTCTATGCAACCAATTTTATCTAGTGACTGAAAGCAACCTAGTGCAACCACATGGCAACTGGTTGGGGAATACACATTTTTCCCTAGCAACCGGAGGTTGTAAGGGGGTCACTAGCTTCTCTTTTGGCCTGCATGTGTGGGACTTTAATTTAAATACCGGACAGTCATCAACCACTCAGCAGTTCTTTAGGGAATGCACACTTTTCTCTAGTGACCAGGAATTACCAATCTCTGTGACTAGCCTCTCAGATACAAATAGCAAATTCTAAAAAATATATAACACTGCAAAATGCAATATGGGGGGAAACATGATCATACTAAAACATATGTGATCATAAGTCATGAGCTAAATGTAGCAGGGGAAAAGTAGTAGGTAATAAGTATGTTAATTGTACATAAGAAAAAGCATCTGTGTAATTATACTCACTTATGTTCACTCACTGTTTAGTATACATTTATATAACACATTACCTGCTCTGTTGCGTCCGTAAGCCATCATTAAGCGTAGAGAGAAATGTTTCTAACAGCCCCTGCATGTCCATTTTTGGCCTCATTTAAAACAAATCATTACCACAGTTAAAAGCTTTAGTTCTAAACCATTTCCTTCTGATGCATTCAGCCTAAGTATTTAAGTAGGTGTGAAATTAACTGTGACTCTTCTTGCTGAAAAAGTTGGACCTCACAAATTGAAAAATTCTTTAAAGTTGTTTTTTTTTTTAATACACCAAATCAAACTTTTGATTTTGTTTTGGGAAGTTCCAGGCTATGAGTGCTTGGCTCTGGCCAGTCTGGCACAGCGGTTGGTATAATTTTTGAATCCTAAGATCCGGTCCAAGCTGTTGTGAACTGGCAGCATTTCAACTACTGGCAAGGCCTCTCTGCCCTGGGAGCCAATCACAATTTGCATTGCCTCACATATATCTTAACTCAGGGACAGGGGGTAATATTTAGCTGGGGCCCGCTGAATTTGGTCATCACTGCTAATGGCTGTAATGTGGAGTAAGAGTCATATTTTGATGACTGTGGTGGTATTAATTTGTCACAATTCAGCCATGCCTTCATTGCTCAGCGATTAATTCTCGTCATCAAATGCGCTCGTCTCATTCCCCAAGCAAACAGCTGGAAAATGGCATGATTTACTAGGTATACATTTTGCGCCCTTCATGCTATTATCTCCAAATGCCAACGGGCAGCGACAGGTCTGGGTGCCTGTAATGAAGTGGAGTTGCGGTGACGGCTCTCCATCTTAGTCTGCTCTGCGGCTAAATCGCACGCCGTAGCCTCACCGTGGTAATTGGCCCAGTTGGGACGTGTCAGCACTCTGTGCCACACCTCAGCACACCTCCCAGCTCTGCCGCTTTTCCCATCTCATACTCCTACATTTGGAAGAGATTAAACTCTCTCTTGGTCAGGGCTCTCGTTCGGCTTCTAGAGCTCGGTGTCACTTGTGTTAGATCGGTCACGCCAGCGAGCTTCTTGCTTCAGCAGCCGAGGAATGAAGGCTCGATCGCTTTTGTAGCATCCTCCTTGTTTTCAGGGCTTTGCTTCACACGGCCAAACTTTACAATCTATTATGTAACGTTTTATTTCTCCGCAGTATGAGCGCATTACGATCCTGCTGTGATTAATTATGTGGAAACGGTTAATTATGCTTGCATATAGCCCACTGATTATGAGCGTCACAAGGTAATTTTGTTGTTGTTGTTTTTATTGCTAAAATTGTAACAGTTAAGTACAAACGTGACACCTTTACCCCTGCCGAAAAGCAGCAGGTGCGAACCAGCTCTGACTTTTATGTTTGATTTATATTCAATGAAGACACAAGAAAGTCAGGAAAATGGGCCCCTGTCTCCTTCTTTACTATATATATATTTATATATGTTTTAAGATGAAACAAATCCATGTTGTCTCTTAAGTATTTGGCGAGAAATATTTCTATTTAATTGTGTAAAATGATTTAAAAGCCATTCTTTTGTCTCCTGTGAATTGTAATAATATGAAGGAGCTTTTTTTCTTTATTTTTTGTAGGCAACTGTAAAACTTCATCCATTTAGATCTTGTACCCCAATAAAATGTAAAAGAACTTGTGAAAATGTCCATTTATATATATTAAAAAGTGGAATGATGAATTTTTAAGATTGGGATAGAAGCACCCCTGAGTATGCAGCGAAACCCAGCTGTAAACAGTAACGCAGTTTATTGTGTGCAAAAAAAAAAGAAGCCACAATTAAACATTGCCTTGTGTGCTATGCATCATAATGACTCCCATAAAAAGCTGAGGGCGAGAGGCATTCCTTCAGCAACTTCTGAGCACGAGGCGTATGTGTAGTGAAACCACAGAGTCCACACCAGAGCTAAAGACCCAGCCTCCTCCTCCCCACTCCTTTTTCCCACCAACCACCCGTAATTAGACTTATTGGCCCCTTGTTTTATGTCTGTTTTTACTGTACACTGCAGTAGTGATGCAGTGCATAGAAAAAAAGGGTCTGGGTTCTTGGTGTCTGGACAGCTTTGCTGGAAAAATGTGATATAAGTAGCTCTGTCTCCTTCTAGTTCTGTGCCATATCTAAGGAGAAGCAATGAACAAAGCTTTCAGTGGTTCCTGTTAGTGTGCCTCCTTAAACACCTTCACCTCCTATACTGCTGTGGATTTCTTCTTATTGTATATAGTGTTAGATTTCACCCTGCATGTCATCACCCCTGCCCAGCTGCAGGGTAAAAATGAAACGATTCCCAGCACCGTAGTCATAAAAATGCTGTCTCAAGCTTTTGTGAAAAGGTACATTCTCTGTTTAGAATAGCAAACAATTTGCTCTTCAAATTGTGTTTTCACCCAGTTTTATCCAGTCAAATGCAGCAGTTGTGAAATTATGCTCCGCATTGTTCGGTAAATGGGTTTCTTTTCTATAAGTCAGCATTTTTGTAAATGTAATTGCACCATAATGTTGACTCCTCCGGTGGCCTCACAGACAAGCCCATCTGACTCTTTTAACAGTCTCTGTCACTTTTTGTTTTGCCTTTTGTGTCTTTCTGACTTTGCTTCTGTGATTCTTTCTTAGGGAGATGCAGGCTCCTCTGCAGCAGGCATCAAGGTGAGAGCTAAGCTAAAGCTTTTTGTTTCACAGGCCACTGTCATTTTGTCCTTGATTTAAGATTTTTAAATGGAAAAATGTAATTCATTAAGATCCAAGTTGTGACTGTGTGCATGGAAAGCTACAGGTATTTTTTAAATAGGGTTAACTGTAGACAGCAGAAAAAGGACAGATGTTCCTTGGTTTGTTAACTATCCTTTGGAGCATTAACATCTGGCATTTTAGCCTTTACCAGCTTGGCTTTTTGGCTTCTGAACTCAATATATTAGCATAACTGGCTGGAGTGCTAGTTTATTAGCTAGTGTTAACTAAACTACGCTAAAAAAAAGCAGTAAAGCATCAAGTGAGTTTAACTTGTTGGACACTGATCTGGTCAGTTAAGTAGCAGAGGGGGTTGTTAATCAGTTTCAGCTGCTTTGGTGTTAATGACATTAACAACAGGTGCACTACAGGGGCAACAACGAGACAACCCCCAAAACAGGAATGGTTTTACAGATGGAGGCCACTGACAGTTTTCTGGCTGTTTTCCCATTAGTTTTGCATTTTGTGTCAGTATCGCTGCTGGTAGCGTGAGGCGATACCTGGACCCTACAGACGTTACACAGATAGTCCAGTTCCTCCAGGATGGCATATTGTGATGTGCCACTGGCAGAAAGTTTGCTGTGTCTCCCAGCACCATATCAAGAGCATGGAGGAGATTCCAGGAGACAGGCAGTTAGTCTAGGAGAGCAGGATAGGGCTGTAAAAGGTCCTTAATCCATTATCAGGACCAGTATCTCCTCCTTTGTACAAGGAGGAACAGGATTAGCACTATATAAGGACTGCCAGACCTACAAAATGACCTCTAGCAGACCACTGGTGTAAATGTCTCTGACCAAACAATCAGAAACAGCCTTCATGAGGCTGGCCTTCATGAGGCTGGCCTGAAGGCCCAACGTCCTCTAGTAGTGCCTGAAACATCGTTCAGCATGACAGGTTTAGTGGTGGATCAGTGATGGTCTGAGGAAGCATATCAATGGAGAGGCATACAGAGCTCTGCAGGCTAGCCAACAACACTCTGACCTTCATTAGGTATCAGGAAGAAATCCCTTGGTTCAATTTTCTGAACTAATGCCGGTGCAGGTGGTCCCGGGTTCCTCCCAGTGCACAACAATGCCAGCCTCAAGTGGTGAGATTTCACAGGCAGTTCCTGGAAGATGAAGGACTTCACCGGCTCCCACACTCACCTCACCTAAATCAAACAGAACATCTCTGGGACATTATGTTTGTTTCAATGACAAAATTAGATTTTCTCAGATTGAAGAATTGAAAGGAATGCAAAAGGCGAGAAAGAGAGGGGGAAACATGCGGCAAAGGGCTGCGGGTTGGCTGCTCTGAGCCAAAGGGCATATGGGCACCCGCTCAACACAGTGAGCTAAACCAACGCCCTTCTCACTGAGACTTGATGCGTCTTCAAAGTATTCTGTTAATTTTTTTGAGCAGTATAGTTTACTTACCAGATGAATGCTAGTCTGTGCTGCTTTCATTCATTTTAATTGGATTCAATGAGGAAAAAATGGACAAGTCTTCCATTAGTAGAGCAATGACACAATAATGAGCTACAGTGTTACTCTAGAACATGAATGAACAGGAATAGGTAAGTGTAGTCAACATGAAAGAAAATAAGATAGCCTTCAGATAGCTATACGTACTTTACTTTCATTTGTGAAAATCAAAACTGGATCAGGTCTCTTTTTTGTTACCAATTGAAACTAACTACTAAGATTAAGAACTTATAAAGGACTTTCTGTTAATACATGCAGAACTGAAGTACAGATAGCTGGTGGTATTTTGAAATCGGTCACACCGGTTAAATAGAAAACTCTTTACATGTATTACAGGGTGAACCTGGAGAGCCTGGAAGAAGTGGACTAAAGGTAATGACTACACTTTGCTACACCTCATGGCTCTTTGTTACACAGCATAAAGGAAGTAGTACATAATTGCATGCAACAGTCACAGTAGTATGGTTTTAAACATACCGACATATTTTACTCAAAATATAATTCGACCAGTGAATAGTTTTAGGAAACCTGAGTGTATATGAAAGTCTTTATTTATTTTTCATCATTGTGACTGTGCACATCTAAACTTTTGCAAATTAGAAAAGCTCAAATATGGACATGCTCATTCAAAACTCAGCCCAACTTTATTGTTTAAATGGCTTTAAGAATGGTTTCAAGTTGACCTTCAGTACATCACAGCCCTTCAGTTCACTTTAATTCAGCTTGATTCTTGTTTAGAGCCAGTGTAGGGTCTCCAGTTTTATACTAACACCTCTGAATATACTAATCTTCTGGATTTTTCTCTTTTTTTGGCTCCTTTTTTCTTGTTTCCATGTTTCTGCTTGCATTTCCCGTAGCTCCAACCACAAGGTCACCCTATTCTGCTGCTTCAGTTTTTGTTGTTCAAGCGATATTCGCCGCTACGACCTCTGTTCCCGACCGTTGTTTGTTGTAGTGTTTGACATACTTTCCAAGGCAACAATGGCAGCCGGGAGAATGTTGCTGAAGAAACAGCTTTTGTTGAGAAACTAATAAACAGTCACGCCGAAGAAGAGAACTGAGCCATTGTCCGGCCTTTGACCAGACTTCTGCTGAGATTGCACCAATGCCTCATGTAAATTACACTCTCAATCTCTTTTATCTGTTTGGACAAACTAGTTCCAGGCGACAGAAAGGTTGTTTTTTTTTAGCAAGTGCCTCTTATTTCCTGCTTTGCCGCCAAGTAAACTTGTGGCCTAACTAACTTTTAATGCTTAATCATATTGTTCGTTTTACATCCTGCTTGTGCTGACACACTTAAAAATTTGGGTTTTTTTTCACATAATAATGTCACAAGATTGAGTTGTTGTTTCCCATTTAACATCACCATTGGGTGGCACTCATTTATTCAGCTGTCAACAAGAAGGACTTAATTTTTTATAATGCTTTCATTAGCAGCAATCGCAGTTTACAGCCTCCTCTCTGATCCCCCGAGTGCCATTACGATTCATTATTCTTGAGCGGCGCTAATCATTTCTTTTCATATGCCATAAATCCAGTGGTCATAATTTTCCCGTTAAGTCAGAAATTTTTATTTTGAAAGTCTCAAAGTATTCTCATCGGAGGATTGGGGGGGAGCCTGACCTCTTGAGTTTTCCGCAGTCGAATCAAATGACTGCGTTCTCAGCTTGACAATCACCCGACCTTGATAATAGAAAAATACGCCAACTCTTCCTGCACTGCCAAACTCGGAGGACCTTGAAGCCGTGGCAGCTTTCGCAAACAGCTTTTGCAACTTTAACCCAAAGTATCAGACGATTTTTCCTTCCAGAAACCCCGAACACTTCACACCTGCCCAAACCAATAAAATCCTAAAAATGAAACTCAGTTGCACTTTGTGAAGGGTTGAGTTTTATAACAAGTACTAATCGCGCTGTCAAGCCATGGCTGCATGAGTTGGTCTGAAAGTGCATGTGCAAGTACCTTCTGCTGATGCTTACCACAAGCGAATGACGGTGAAAATACAATTTCTGGACAGCGGGCCGCTTTTCAGAACCACGACAGCTTGATAGACAGAGGAAAACACAAATAGAAAATAACGCATAGAGCTTTTCAAACCCAAATGAGGCTTGACTCAGCTTAGCTTGGCTTGGCTGTAACATGTCACACTCTTCTTGTGTAGGGAGAGCCAGGACTTCCAGGGCTGCCTGGACTACCAGGGATAAAGGTAAATGCTTCGCTGTTTTCATCCACCCTCCCATCAGTGTTGTCCCTGTCCGTCAGCTTCAGTCCATCTGTGGTAGAGTACAGAGCGAATCTCAGCTGGCCTGCTGTCACGCCTCATACATGGCACGTCGTGGTCCGATCTCGCTTCTCCTGCTTTGTGGGGATTTGCGCTTCAGCTTAGCGGCACGGTAGCTGCTGCGAAGCGAAAGTGAGGAGTTTAGGCGAAATGACAAGACCAAACAGTCTGAGCTTTTGATCTAAACATGCCAGCGTTCAGCAGGAAAACTGTCTCATTAGGATTCGTGAATAACACGGAGGTCCATGAATTAATGATTGAATCCTGCTTAGCAGGCAGACATTTCAGTCGACTTCCTGACGGTGGCAATCAGGAGGCTCAATGTGTCAAAAGTGCTGCTCGTTTAAAAGAGGAAGTTTAACTTTTATTTGATTATTCCGTGTTTTTTAAAGCTACTGTTTTCCCCGTATCAAGAGCAGATGGCAAATCGAAATGCACAAATGGCGCATGTTAAAGAAAAGCAACCAAATCAATGCACTTGAGGACCATTAAGCTTAAAATATAACTGTTGAATGTAAGGAATGCTCACACAGGAATGGAGATGATGGTGCTTGTTATGCCTGTTTTGTTCTTTTCTTTTCGTATGCTTGGAACGTGCTGGACTTGTTAAAAAAAGGTCCTTTCATTTTACACTTTATATACCCCTGTTTTGACTTAAGAGGCCTGTATGCTTGATGGATTCTAACAATATTTTTTTGCTAACGTAGCACTCGACCTTGCACTTTGTTCTGCTCTCTGCATTCTTTGCTGTTTATCCAATCAAAGTTTAAAGGTTTGAAAGCCAAATGTCCATTGCCTCTCTGAGGGCTTCCAGAGTGCCTAATGTTCTCTAGGTTGCAGATGGTGTAATAATACATTCCGGTTAAGTAATTTCCCAATCAAATGTAATGTAAATCAAACCCAGTGTCGCACTTCATGCTGGACCCTTGCTCCTCATACGTGAAAGTGCAAATGCAGAAAAATTGGAAGCGTCTTCGTGAGCGGCGCAGACCCTCTTAATCAGAACACTTCTGCGTGCCCCGATGAGTTTCTAACAAGGTCAGTCGTAACGTCTATTAGGATTCATAAGAGGGAGAGACTCGTTAATATA
Source organism: Pelmatolapia mariae (assembly GCF_036321145.2). Lineage (NCBI taxonomy): Eukaryota > Metazoa > Chordata > Actinopteri > Cichliformes > Cichlidae > Pelmatolapia > Pelmatolapia mariae. Next base: position 83,985,873 of record NC_086229.1, on the reverse strand, counting down.
TGAGGAACCAGGGGATAAATTAACCAGCCACTGATAATGTGTGTCTGTGAGTGTGATTTATGCATGAGTGCGCGCTTGTGTGCGTGTGCAAGTGTGCGAGCTGTAAGTGCATGCCTGTCATTATAAATGTGTTTGCTCATGCATCTTGTGTGTGTGTGTTTAGTGCTCATTAGCAGCGCTACATGAGAGACGCCCAGTGGAAAAATTAATAATAGCTGCTCGTGGTTGTGTTTTTGTTTTTGTTTTTTTTTTGTGCAGGGTGAGCCCGGGTTTCTTGGTCCCCAGGGTGAGCCTGGGCTTCCAGGACTCCCAGGAACTAAGGTGGGTGACTTCAGCTCGTCACTGCGATGTTGTTTATCACAGCGTGGGAGGTATTTTCTGCTCCGAGTGACACACTGAATATTACGAGCCGGTAATGATGAGACTCAAACACTTTGACTGATGGTTATCACATCCTATCAGCGCGATCGTCGGTGAAATCGCGAATTCCTTTGAGTTTCTGTTCTCATTACCCTTCATTATCGCTTCCCCTCAAGGTGATTAAACCTCTGTTGCTTCAAAATGTCACTTGGAAGTGGTCAGAATGAGATAATCCTCTGCTGCTACCTTTGAGTCCTGACATTATCACACCGTGGAGCCAGCGGTGATAATCCAGACATGCAAGAATTATTGCTCGTGCTTTGTCCTTTTGCATCGGGCTGTTTGCAGTGCGCAGATAACTGAGATATATTAGCGTTTCGCTGTCCTCTGGCATATCTCTGCTGCTTAATCAAATGTCAGGCAGAGAGAAGCTAAAAAAATTGGCTTTGTAGAAAAACAATTTGGCTTAATGTTTATTCCATTTGAGACAATCAGCGTTTTACCTTGCTTTTTTTGTTTTCAAGGCACACTACACATAATAACATGTCAGTAAACGTTTATTATTAAATCCTTACTGAATCGATGCTGCTGGATAATAATTGTGTCCCGCTCGGTTTTTAAATATCAGTAAGAAGTATTAGACACTGTGAAGCTTGAGTTTTACCACGTCTCCCTCTATTGGCTGTTTTCAGTCAAATCAAAATAAGAAAAAAAGGCACAATTCAAAATTAAGAATGTGCATTTAAATCATCGACTTTAAGGAAAAGGGTTCTTTGTTGTCGATTTCCTCGGCCCTGTCACATCTCACGTCTGCCTCGTGCTGACTCGGCATCAGTATTTACATTTCGCCGTTTGAATATGTTGAGTAAGCGAGCTCATGAAAAGGCTGAGGAGTCATGCTGAATATGTATGACATGAGGGGAACCGAAGGCGCGCCTCATGTTCAGAAGATGCACCGCGGGCCTTGTGCTGACATTAAAGAGGGAACTCAGCTTTGATCAGCAGTTCTGTATGACACCTTATTTTTTTTGCAGGAGAACAATAGTAACTCACCTCTCCTTCTCCTTCTCTTTGCATAGGGTGAGAAAGGTGACCACGGACCACCAGGGAAGGGAGAACGAGGAGAGACGGGACCCGCTGGACCAAAGGTCAGTAAGTGAAGGGCATAAGTGTGCATTCATGCCTGTGCGTACGGTATGAATTATTAAAAAAATAAGTTGCTGAAGCGAGGAGTCTTTGGAGCTTTTCAGCTGTTGCTTTGCTGCCATCTAGAGCCTCTTCGATCCAAACACACACGGCAAAGTTCTCCAAGTCATAAATCAGATAAGGCGATGCTTAATCAAGACTTCATGTTCTCTTTTTGTTGAACCTGGCTAAAACATTATAGTCTGTGATGGCTTTCCCTGGAGTCCGTGTAAAGTAAACCCAGTATAAATGAGGTTGCCTTTGTTTATGTCTGGTGCTGCCCCTGCAGGTAGCTTAATCTCCAGTCTAAACTTAGACGACACAGAGATCTGGTTCACATCCTATTACATGCCCCAGAAGTGAAACTCATCCTCTGTCAGCGACAGAGTTCAAATAAACACGCTCTCCACTTCTTGGCGGTTGCAGCGTATTAAAACCTGGTTATTTTAGTGGAGCTCGCTGCGTAGCTCTCACAGGAGGAGTCAGAGAGGATGATAATGTTTCCTTTAGGAAATGTGTTTTTAGAAATGCGTAATTTTCTTTAAACCCATAAAAAGTTTTTAAAAAGGGTTTGTTTATATTCTTCAACTTTATGTGCATGTCTGAAGTACTAAGCGTTAGTATCCTCTTCACCTGTGTGTGTGTGTTTTTAAACATGGCAGGGTTCACAAGGAGAGGCTGGTACACCTGGCCCTAAAGGGTCAAAGGTCAGTACAGCAGATTTGTTTTCTCTACTCTGCATGGGAATGAGTTGATCCCTGAACCAGCTAAATTTATTTTCCAGTGATCTTGGTTTGTTTTTGTTTTTTTGTCTTGAGCTGGTAAAAATGTGAAAACACTAAGAACTTAATGATCCTTGTTAAGCGTGTTGTTTATAAAAACAATCAGATTTGCAGGTATTAATAAATGTTGGAGGAGCCTTTGAGTTGAATGCTGTGTTGTATGTCACTATAAAACACTGTTCTTCAGTGAGGTCTTCATTAAAGACATGTTTTTGTTTTCAGTATATTTAACCTTTATTTAACCAGTTAGTCCCTCTGAGGTCAAAGGGAGACCTGGCTAAGAAGGCAGCAACACAGATACACAGCAACACACATCAGATTAAATTAACAACATTCAAACGAACTCGCATAAAACAGTCGCACACACAAATTTAAACTCCACCAACACTTTAAACTCCTTCAGTGTAACAAGGGCGAAAAGCTGAACTATAGATTTTAATTTATTCTCATTTATAATTAATTTATTCAAGCTTTTATCGCAGCTTTTGAAGCTGTAAAGAACATAGATATTATTTCATCGCCATTAAAAACAGGTTATAGATACAAAAAGTTGTTCTTTTATTCTGTCAAATGCAAGCTGTAAATACTAAAAGGCCTCAGCATCTATAAAAATGTAAAGTGTGTGGCTGAAGGCGTGACGGCAATGTGCCTTGAGTTCAATATTTGTTGTTTGTCTTTCATATTAGGGCGAGGCTGGAGATAAAGGAGACTTGGGGCTCATTGGACCAAGGGTAAGCAAGCATATTAAAGATAATTAATGATGCTGTGTGCTGATACGCTAAACCTTTTAATTGCTAATAGAACACTTCAGTTCTAGGATGTGATTAGGATGAGCACATCAGAGTGACAGCTCAGTTTGAGTGTTGGTTTGGAGACAAAATAAAAAGGGAGACAAGGCTGAGATAGTTAGGAGATGTGCAGAAGAGGCATAGTGGATATACAGGACAACTGAACAAAGATATTGAGCCACACAAAAGGTTTATGGATGCTGTCAGAACATGCAGAGGTTTGGTCTGAGGATGAGGTTGAGGCAGATCTGCTGCCCTTAGAGGTTTGTTATCACCACCAGGGGGCAGTAGTTAAGCCTAGGCAGATTTTTGAAAGGGAGGCACTCTATTGGGCTTGTAATTCTTTGATATGATGTAATCATGTGTGAAATAAAAATGTGTTTAATGGTGTTGGACATGTGCAGGGCCCACCTGGGCAGAAAGGAGAACAAGGTGCCACCGAAATCATCGACTACAACGGAAACATTCAGGAAGCTTTACAGGTCGGTTCCTTAGACGTAAAAGACGAGGGGAAAATGATTCCTTTTTATTTTTGATGTGTGTACCTACCTATGAATGGTTCACCTTCCTCACTGCTTACTTGCCAGATTAAAAGTGGAGCTGAAGTAGGTGAAAGTGAATTATTTGCCTCTCAAAACTGTATGCATAACATAATGACTAAAAAGGAAAAAATATAAACATATATAGAAATGTAATCCAGTGCAAGTGGATTAGTTGAAGCTACTTAGTTTGAGCTCTATAGACGTTGAGGGTGTTCCTGTGCAGGAATGTGCTGACACAAAGGTTTCTTTTCATGTGACCTCTACAATCTTATCTCTCACTTCTTCCCCACTTCCACTCCTATGGCCTACTGCAGAAGATTACCACTATTACAGTTACGGTAAATAGGCTCTGTGTATTCTGTGTATTGTTTCATCTCCAAAGTGTGATCCATCTATGTCCGAGCATGGGCCCGACCCGGTTCCAACACCCGTTTGCGCTGCCCTGTTGTACTTGTCCTCCCTCACCCAGCAACGTTTTTGCTTGACAGTGAATAAAACTGTATTCAGTGCTGCGATTGTGCTTCTCTGTGATCGACCTTACATGCTGCCTGAGCTGCTGGTTGTGTCCTTGAATGTCTATTAAACAGCATTAAGAGGGTTTTCCAAACTCATTCAGTCCGCTTCTTGTCAAAATCGCGTCATGTATAGCAGTCAAGAATCCCAAAGGCTGTGGTTTGAGTCACTAATAGTTTATTCCACCTTCCAACATGTCTACATCTAAAATAAGCATACGAATGTGTAGCCTTTTTTTTTCACTAAGAACTACAAACCTCAGAGCAGAAAAATGCAGATGCTTGATAGTGTGAACATTTTCCATTTCACCCTAAATCGGTGTCAGAATGGCAGAATTTATGGTTCAGCTATCGTCATGCAGCCCTCACATCCTAACATCAAAATGTGTAATTCTGTCATTCTGTCATACATGTTCTCACTGTTGTGACCTCTGCATGTGTTGAGCGTCCTGTTCATGGTTAATACCTGATTCCTAACATGTTTTTCAGTGTTATGGCCAGTGCCAGTGTTAATTAAAACATAATTCACAGCATTGTTTCGTAGGTTTCACTACAGTTTTGATGTATTCACACTTGTACGCACGTGTTGAAGAGAAATCTGTCTCTCTTTCTGTCCAGGGTCCCCCTGGACCTCCTGGGCCAACGGGACCACCAGGCATAAAGGTAAATTTCTTATGTGTGTGTGTATGTGTAGTTGTGTGTTTGATTATGATGTCAAGCGGTGACTTTTACAAGTCACATTATGTAACTTGATAGCTAATTTAGTTTAATTTGTGGTCATAAAAATGTCATATCAGGGGGATCGCGGTCTGCCTGGTCTTCCTGGACTTGATGGAGAAAGAGTAAGTTGATCTTATACATGTATATATATATTTACTTACATTGGTTAACCTTAACACGTGGAGTCGAGAGTAGATGACCTAAGTGTAGACAAACAAAGGCAAAACGGGGTTCTTAACAAAAATCGAACCGTTTTTTATGTCTGGTAGCAAACTACAAAACAAAGGGGAAAAGTGAACCAAGACGAAGCTAAACAATAACCTAAACTGGGAAAGCTAAACGTGAAAAACCCCTAACATGAAACCTGGCCGGGATACATAGAAACATGGCGTGAAACACAGACAACCTGACAATGAATGCATGACAACAGATCACATAAATACACATGAGGGTGACGAGGGAAGTGGAAACACACGGGAAACACAGCAGATACAAATGAACATGACGCCACAGAGGAAGCAAAAATAAACACATTAAACACGGAACACAAGACTTTCAAAATAAAACAGGAATCGCAGAGACGCAGACTTAAGACACACGTTAGGGAAATAGAAACGGGAGATGGGACACGGACATACTAAGAAACAAATACAGAAACCGTGATGGAGAACACATGAGAGATGCGGAAGATATGGAATGAAACACAAGGGGAAACATGTAAACCAGAGAAGGAGATAAGACAGAGGGATAGAGAGCGACACGGAGGCAAAGACATCTCTGAGACACAAAGGGCGAGGGAGACTTAAGCACAGGACACGACAGTCTCCCACACTGAAGACACGACACTACAACCAACATAGTGGGGAAGACACAGAACCGGGAGTAATCTATACAGGGAAACAACTGAAAATCAACAGAAGTAACTGAAGCCTAAACCATATAAACAAGAACATCATAATACAAAAAGGCATGAAACTCAAAATGCTGGGTCAAAAGCCTATGACACAACAGGCCCTATTATTGTATTTCAATGCTTCCTCCTATCTCCATAAACTAGCTTTCTTCTGATTACAAACAGAATCATAAAATCTAAGAGTGGAAAAAAAAAGCCTGAAGGATTACCTGCATATTTGTTGACCTCATTATTTGAAATTGGCTATGTCTAATATGACAATCCACCACAGACAGAACAGTGTCTGTTAGAGAAAATCAGGGGAAAAGACAGTTTTTTTGTAACCAGTACAAAACCCATTCTCAATTAATAGCTACAGAGTTAAAATAGAAATTAATCATTTTGATCTCTTTGGGTAACTTTCTACCCACTCTTAGGGATACAAAGGCTCTAAAGGAGACATGGGAATGCCCGGAGCTTCAGGGGAGAAAGGAGCAACTGGTTTACCTGGCTTACCTGTAAGAATACTCTCCCATTCTGATAAATGCCTCTGAAACTTCTACTTACTCAGCCTGACATTTGGCAGACACAACGTGGATCTCATGAAGCTTTTGTTCCTCTAGGGTGTCAATGGAATGAAAGGGGATAAAGGAGATGCAGGACTCCCAGGTCCTCAAGGTCCTTCTGTAAGTTAGAATAAAATAAAGTCCCAACAATATTTACAAAGAGAGTGCAGTGACAAGACTGATGTAAGAGGTGGACACTCAGATTTCTACAGCTGACCCAGTTCCATACGCATTTCTGGGAGTTTCTTTCTCCAGGTGCAAAATATCAGGAAGAAAATAATCAAATAAAGTGTGCAACCTGAATAACTGATTTGCTGCTAAATGTACCAAAAGCATGTCTTATATTTTGCACTTGATACTCAAATGAAATAATTGCACCTGTGTTTCGAAAATAGTTCCACTTTTGTAAATCACACACACCTTGTAGCGCTATTTTTGCTCTCACCCTGTTTTTTGACCAGTTTAGTAAATCTGCCCTATATGTCACGCTTTTATTGTGAAATGCAAATAACATGTAATAAACTTGTTGACTCACACTTTTATTATATAATTTCTCTCCTAATGTTTTCAGATAATTGGCCCTCCAGGGCCACCAGGGCCCCATGGATCCCCAGGACCTATGGTCAGTGTGCTGCCCTGAAAACCCCCTTTTTCATTAGTGGACACAAACTACACTTGTATTAGACACACAGCATATGCTAATAACCCTAATGACATGTTACATGACAACTCATAACGAACGAAAAGACAACAGCACAGTGTCGTCATTACAAATGAATGTCTCAGAAACACAGAAGCTTGTAGTGTAGAGTGCCGTGGTTCCTTCCATCCTTCCTTTTAGCTCTAACCTCACACAGTGTCTAGCAGCAGGTTAAAAGTCTACAGCTTCCTTTTAAAAAAATCTCAATATCTTAAGAAGAAGTGGGTATTTGGAGCCACGCTAGCATTTCCTTCACCTTACATATATAGACTGTCAGTCACTAATTACATTTCCCATCTGTCTGCGGCCCAGTCCAGCTTAACTACTCTTTAATCCCACAGCGGTGTTTGCTTGTATGAAGTCACCAAGGAGCAGAGTAAAAATAAAACACAGGGAGCCCTCGTCAGTTTTTCGCTGTGAGCAATTTCACGGTGCTGCGCTTGTTCTACTTTTCATCCATCCCTTCATCGCAGCTTTCACAACAATTTATGTGCAACGGTTCGGGCCACAAGCAGAACATAGAAAAGAAATGTGGGGATAGACAGAAATAAAATATATTCAAAATAATCGAGCCAGGTACTTGTAAACTAATGTTAGCTGCTTTTTAAATGTTTTTCAGGGTCCCCATGGCTTTCCTGGACCAAAGGTAAATATCAACAAAGTGAACATGAAATTCCTTCACGTGTACGATATTAAGCCATAGTCAGGTTATCTTATAAGTAGTTATTATAAATATCTAGTGAGCCTGGCAAAACTTAAAACAAAACCATCTCCTGCTTCTCTTTCTTTCTCAGGGTGAACCTGGTTTGCATGGGGCAAAGGGTACTCGAGGAGAACCAGGACACAAAGGGGACCGTGGACCTCTGGGTCTCCCTGTAAGTGAAACCACACACCACAGGGTGTCTTCAGCCAGTCCTGCCCTTTATTTCTTTATTTCTTTACACCATAGAGGTCCCTCATTTGTATTGTATTGTGCATTAGTACACACATTTGTATGTGTGTGTTTGTATATGTAAGTGTGCGTGCGTGTGTGTGTGTGTAAGTGCGTGCATCTATAATCCATTTTCTGTGCTCATTTTCATTTGCCTGGGCTGACCACTTTGCCAAGCGCCCTGTAACACACAGTGTAATTTAGTTGTTGTAAACCCTGCCATCAACCTGTCCTAATAACAGTGTTCATCTGGTACTAATCCCGCCTTGTTCATGTCACTCATACCTCCATAACCACACAGGGAGCCTCCGGCTTGGACGGCAAGCCTGGAATTAGGGTGAGTGCCATGTGACCAAGAGGCTTCAGCACCTAACTCGTACAGTATCTACTTCGACAGTATCCCCTCCATACAGTCCCCTCATTATCCTATTTTCCTTTTTATTCAGCCATGCCACCTCATACTGTTTATCATTTTTACCAAAAAAGACAGTTTTGTTTCAATTTTTTTTTCTTTTAGATTTTTATAGCTCAGAAAAAAGACTGTCCGCACTCACTTCAGCTCAGAGGATTGAGACCATACGCAGCACTGTTAGAGCAGGCATTTCAAGGCTCTTGTTTTGTCCCGTGTTGCATTAACTGAGCATTAACACACACTCATACATTAACTGTGTCAGCAGTGTAAATGTCCTTTGTGGCCAATGCACGTCTACCACTTCTGTGTGCTGGTTGTAGGTCAAACCAGGAGTATTATATATATATACATGTATAAATATATATGCGGAGGCTATATGTGGCTTTTGCTACCATTTGCATCGGAAAACCTTAATTATTCTGAAACACGTGCTTATTCTAATGCAAAGTTGTAAACTCACCATGATAACACTATTTTCTGCAGGGCATGGATGGGCCTTCAGGTCCTGCTGGTCCAGCTGGGCCGAAGGGGGATATTGTAAGATCAACATTTCATTTCTTATATCTTACTGATGATACTCTGCATTAACGGCTGACCGATATATAGTGACCGATTATTGACCGACATTAGAAGTTTGTCAATATAGCATCCACTTTTTATAATGGCCAATAGATTAAAATTAATTATATAAATAAAGAAGAGATTATTCAACAGCGAGAGTTGCTGTGGTATAGTTTGTCCACCAGAGGGCACTCTGCCATTCCCCTGTTAGCAAAGTCATTGGAAATGCTACATTAACCAACTGATCAGAGTCAAGCAGAGCGTAAATGAGTAATCCATAAATTCAAGTGCCAAGAAAACAAGATTGTAAATTTTACTGTCATGTTATCATAGAAAGGACTCATAAATAACTGCTTGTAAAAAGTGTTCAGGAATCTATATTTATTTTCCGTGTGTCTGAAAGGAAAAATATCGGCCCATTTATCAGATTATCAGAATTGTAAATCACTAAATATCCATATTGGTATTAAAAAACCTCATATATCGGTTGGGTCCAGACATTTTAACTCACTCTAATTCATTTAACCTTTTACCTGCCATTGTAAGTACAACACTGATATATTTAAACTAGGGTGAGAAAGGAGCACCGGGTGAGCCAGGGCCAAGAGGACCCTATGGACTACCTGTGAGTTTGAAATAGTTCAATGCCTACATTTATGTTGTATTTTTTGTTACAAAAATAAAAAAATGTATTGATACAGTGTGAAATACATATTTGTGATCATAATACGACTCATGTCTCTATTTGCAGGGAGCTGCTGGAACACCAGGCTTGGATGTGAGTCTGTTTGACTTTCTTTTAGTTCTGTTTTTAACAAGAAAGTTTCAGAAAAAAAAGACACAAGAATTAGTGATGAAAACAGGAATCAAACAGCTTCTCCTGGTTGAGGAATACTTAGCAAAAAGCTTTAAAATATATATTTTAAATCCCAAAACTAGAAGAAAGTGTATCTCCACAGAATCTGATGCAGCATTATTTAAAATGATCTATTTATCCATAATTTAGTTCCTGAATACGAGTTGTATAGCACCAAATGATATACAGAGCCAACCCATACCCGGAAAAAAACTTTGTGTAACAGAGGAACGCCTCATCAAATCTGCCTCATATGTTCCACATTTTGCAAATCTCCATATCACAAGTTGATAGCATGATATACCATAATAGCATCAATCATTTCAGGCACTTTTTGTTCATTTGTGCTGCTTTTTGTGGATAATAAGTACTCCTCCTTGCCTGATGCTAATTATCTTATTAGTGAATGATAGAAAGACAGCTGATTGATCTTCTAAAAGTTCTCATACATTGTGTGTTCAATTCAGTAAGTCTTGTTGTGCATAAATTGGTCTGGTCACTGTGCCCTTTAGAGATCTCATTTAGAGGTTCACTACATAAATATAATTATGCCAGCTTTTGTTTTACACCCAGCTATTTCTTCTTCTTTTGGTCTTAAGTTTTAAAGCTTTCACCCTCAGCTTTTTTAAAAATTATTTTAGTTTTAAGTTTGATTGAAAATGTCTTGCTTTTAGCGTTGCAAGGGCAAGATAAGCCTCTTATGTCTGTGCGTGTCAAAGGCGAGCACGTTCTCGCTGCCGACTCATCACACACCGACCTTGGTCGGGACCCCTGTGCGTCAGATTTTAATGTGGAGTTGTGCTTTTACAGGGGTTGCCAGGCTTAAGGGGAGAAAAAGGCGACGTTGGGGAAAGAGGAGAAAAGGTAGATGTAGATATACTGTAACGGCTCATTAATAACTACATAGAAGGCTGATGTCAATGGACAGTGACAGGATGCTTTAGAGCTATAATATCAATAATTGAAGTACTGATATTATTAAACCTGCCTACTTTGACTCAGTAGCTGACTACAGTACATTTTAATTTGCTAATTTCATTAGCCATTATTATCCTAATGAGCTTCCTTTACAGTTACTGTGAACATGTTTTGCTTGGGCTCGGTCTTTTGTACAGCAGTTGTGCCTCCTCGACAGATGGACTCAAGAGCCAATTGGATAATAGCGTCCTATAATGGCAGTCCTCCATTGCTTAAAGTGTCATCTCCAGTCCTCTCAAACCAGCTTTTGTTCTCCACTTTTGAGTGATTTGCCATCTCATCAAGTCCATTCTAAGTCATTTAAAGCTGATTTTGATGTATTAGCTCAAACAAGTCCATTGACAACAGGCTCTTAAAATTCATGCTTTTTTATTTTCTGTTGTTTCCACGCATGGACATAAACTTAAAGCATTTCACCTTGAGTTGCTAAGCCTGTTGGTAATCCTTTCCCTGCTTGTGTTTACAGTAGTCTGTAGCTTTCAGTGTTACTTGTGTGTGTCTCTGCACCACTAACAGGCATGATTTGTTCAGTAGATGTCTTTAAGAAACTGTATCCTAGTCCTTGGTATATAAAGACACTTTGCTGCTCCGTGGCGTGCTCTGTGAATCGTTGTGTTTACCGACGATTTCTAATGCACAACAGATTGTAGCACTGCGCCTCTTTAATGTATTTGTACAGGTAGCGTCTGATAAGAATCTGGCAGACTGTGGATGATACACAATAATCAAATACTTACACTTTTAATGAGTTATGGGTGGTAGCTATGAGTGCTAATAACTTGCATGAACAACATACGTTACCACTTCAAAGTTTGGGGTGACTTTGAATTTTTTTAAAATGTTTTTTTCATTATAAATCATTTATTATGTTTAATGGAATTTCTACACAGGCTCATTTTCAACCACTTCAAACAAATCTATCGTATTACCTGATGAGGGTTCATCTAACTGATAATGTTTGCATAGCTGAAAACTGTTGTGCTGATTAAAGCAACACATGCTGAAGAGAAATAAAGGCTGAAATAGGCTTCATACAATAATGTGTAACAATCTCTTCACATGGGAACTCTTTCACGAAGCTGCCAGTGAGACATCTGTTTCTCAAAATAGAGATTCTGATGTACTTCTCCTCCAAATACAGCAGTTCACTGAGGCCTTCCCAGCTCTTATTCTCTTATTATTCATTTTCAGGTGTTCTGTGAAGAGAGTAGTACACATATGTTATGAAATCTGCAATTTCCCACCATTAAAAGCCATCACAGGAACACTTTAACTTCTCCATCTTCTTCCAGCTGCTGTCTTTAGTGGCCACCACATGCCTTCATCTTACCTTAAATGAAGCATTCTCGTTTGTCATGACCTCCTTCACATTGACACTCTCTCCAAACCATACATGAAAGCAAGTCTCACTACCATTTTGTAAACCTTCCCTTTTAATAATCTCCACCTGCTCCACCCTGCCTGTATTATCTTCTTCACCTCTCTTGTGCATTGTCCATTGCTTTCGATGGTTGACCCCAGGTATTTAAACTCATTCACAGAAGAGATGTCACCTCGCATCTCCACTCTTACACCTGCTTATTTCTTACACCTACTCGTATTCTGTTTTGCTTTTACTAACTCTCATTCCTCTTCACTCCTGAGCATACTTCCACCACTACAGACAGTCTTCTGCCTGCTCTCATTAATTAATTATTCATTTATTATAATTTATTTAATTTATTTCTGATTTAATGTTAAATTAGATGGAAACAATGTGCTTTAAAACACCCACACATACATACTTTTACTTTGAAAATCACCCCAAACCTTTAAGTGTTGGTGTACTTTACCAAACCTGATATTTCTAACACAGTTGATTTGAGCATGTGAAAATATTCTGTTCTACAGGGATACAGTTTGGACTTTTTCAGTGTGTAGTAAAATTTTATTCTGTCTTTATGGAGGTCTTTTTCCCTGCTACACTTTCTCATCCTTTGTGCCCTTGACATCCCTTTGGCTATGAAGTGTTTTCCAATTTTTCCTACCCACCTCACTATCTCCCCTTTTATGTCTACTTCCTGCCCTAAGGAATGTTTTTAGAGTAGCCGGTATTGTTTGGTATCCCCTCCTACCTAACACTGACCATGTGTCGTTCCTCTCTGTGGGCCATAGCCTCCCTTATTTAATCCCTCCTAATAGCAGTCCTCATTGTTGACAAATGCTTCTTAACTTGACCAAACCATTGTATCCACAGGGGGAGAAGGGAAAGAAGGGCAAAAAAGGGCCTAAGGGCGAGAAAGGAGAACAGGGTGCCCCAGGATTAGATGCACCCTGCCCATTGGTATGTCCCAACTGTGAGCGGTCGCTCCAAACAAGGAAGGAAGGAGCTCCCTTTGGCTGTGCTGAGAACCAGAAAACCACCAAAATAACCTAAATGTTAAAGCGTATTACTTTCCTAATAATTCAACTGTTCAAATGCAAAAAAACAACAACATTGGGTTGGGTTCGCAAGCTCACAGGGCAGCTCCTCCCTCTCCCTCCCCTTGTGTCTGTCGCAGTGGACTGATGCAGGGGGTAAGGGTCGTCCACCTCTCTCTCAGTAACACTCCGAGGTCATTTTTACAAACAGGGTTTCCGGGGATTTAAGGGTGAAAAGGGGGAACCAGGGCAGCCAGGTCTGGACGGGCTGGATGCCCCATGCCAATTGGTACAGTATTTCTCTTCTTCCTAAACCTCCTACCCATGCATGCCGCTCACCTTCAGTCATTACCGAAGCAAAACCATGCATGAATCGAGAGCCTGACGAGCATGAGCACATCTTATTTTCATCACAGTTACATTTTTATCATCATTTTTATCAATTGCTAGAAAAACAACATTCACATGCACATACGTCACTAACATCCTGACCGCAAGCAGCCTTTTTCTTGTTTTAGGCACACCGTTAGAAACAAAATACACAAAGTAAATAAATCTGTCCCTCTAACTGAATCCTATCATTCCTCTGAATAAAACTGCAGAAAGCATTATGCTTACTCCCTACGTCCTTCTGATTCCTTGATGAACCAGTTCCCTTTTAACCTGTTGCTAACACAGACTCCTTAAATAATGAGTTACCCATGGATCCCTCCTTTACTGTGTTAACTCTCCAACCCCTCTCTGCTTTTGTACCAATTGGGCCAGACCGTGACAAGACGAGAAATCATTTATTCTGCTACAAATTCAGACCTACTCAATTCAAGACCTATTCGTAGAAAAATTGTCTTTTTTCTCAAATATGTTTACAAAGCTTTTTGTTTCAGAAACAATGTTGTATGTTGCATGGATATTTTAACACTATGGGTGGTAATTTAAGCGCTTAAAGTATACAAGGAGTTCATTTTAAGATGCCATATTGCTGTGTGTGTATAGGAATGAACCAGAGTGGGTAAGAAAGCATTGAAAATGTCACAAAAATCATCTTTTTACATTACATCTGCATTAATTTACTTAAACCAGCTGCATTCATTTTATTTTTTTTATCACACTTGCTTGATTTTCTTTATAGTGTGCCCACATCATGTTCTAAAATACAGCAGCACATATAATAAGATAAATACTGAAAGATTTTGCTGTGTATTACATGCATGAATGAATACACTCTCTTGAGGTTGCCGTTGCATGTAATAATTTAGAATATGTTATCATAATAGCCAGTGTTGCATTTAAAAAGAAAGCAAAGTAAAGCGCTGCACAGTTCATGATTCTATTCATTTCCCAAGCACCGGGGAGGTGCAGTAGTTTCTGTAGTGTTGCTGACTTTGATAACTTGGTTGAAGTTGTGCAACCTGCATTACTGTCTCTAAACTAGTCACAGTTGTGTCAAATTCAGCAAAATGATGTAAGTGTTTAGTTATTGCAATGGTCAGCAGGTCCGTGTGACCTGACAGAACTTATTGTGAAGACATCCTACATTTTCCTGTGAAAATGCCATTAGGTCCAAAGGTTTTTGGACTGTGACACAGTTTTTTGGAATTATACACCACCACAGCAGGTATTACAGTCATTTTTAGATTCCCCCCATATTTAGAGGCTCAAAAGTAACTGGACAACTGTTTGATGGACCTCTCAATCTGAGGTTTTAGAGTGATGCAGATGCAGGTGAAGGAAAACTATCAGAGAAAGCAAAAATTTTGGGAGGGCATGATGACAGAATTATTTCAAACCACATCAAAAGCACTCTCAAGGAGGCAGATAGATGTGAAAATCTACAACAAAGAGACGCTTTCATTCGTGTAAATACAGAGGGTTGCAATGCAGATTAGACTCTGACAGAAAACATCTTAAATAGCCAGCACAGTCCTGCAGAAAGTCTTTAGATGGATGAAACCAAGATGAACAAGTACCAGAATGATTGGATGAGAAAAGTATGGAGAGGTACAGTGGCTTGCAAAAGTATTCGGCCCCCTTGAACTTTCCCACACTTTGTCACATTACAGCCACAAACATGAATCAATTTTATTGGAATTCCACGTGAAAGACCAATACAAAGTGGTGTACATGTGAGAAGTGGAATGAAAATCATACATGATTCCAAACATTTTTTACAAATAAATAACTGAAAAGTGGGGTGTGCGTAATTATTCAGCCCCCTGAGTCAATACTTTGCAGAACCACCTTTTGCTGCAATTACAGCTGCCAGTCTTTTAGGGTATGTCTCTACCAGCTTTGCACATCTAGAGACTGAAATTCTTGCCCATTCTTCTTTGCAAAACAGCTCCAGCTCAGTCAGATTAGATGGACAGCGTTTGTGAACAGCAGTTTTCAGATCTTGCCACAGATTCTCGATTGGATTTAGATCTGGACTTTGACTGGGCCATTCTAACACATGGATATGTTTTGTTTTAAACCATTCCATTGTTGGCCTGGCTTTATGTTTAGGGTCGTTGCTCTGCTGGAAGGTGAACCTCCACCCCAGTCTCAAGTCTTTTACAGACTCCAAGAGGTTTTCTTCCAAGATTGCCCTGTATTTGGCTCCATCCATCTCCCCATCAACTCTGACCAGCTTCCCTGTCCCTGCTGAAGAGAAGCACCCCCAGAGCATGATGCTGCCACCACCATATTTGACAGTGGGGATGGTGTGTTCAGAGTGATGTGCAGTGTTAGTTTTCCGCCACACATAGCGTTTTGCATTTTGGCCAAAAAGTTCCATTTTGGTCTCATCTGACCAGAGCACCTTCTTCCACATGTTTGCTGTGTCCCCCACATGGCTTGTGGCAAACTGCAAACGGGACTTCTTATGGTTTTCTGTTAACAATGGCTTTCTTCTTGCCACTCTTCCATAAAGGCCAACTTTGTGCAGTGCACGACTAATAGTTGTCCTATGGACAGATTCCCCCACCTGAGCTGTAGATCTCTGCAGCTCGTCCAGAGTCACCATGGGCCTCTTGGCTGCATTTCTGATCAGCGCTCTCCTTGTTCGGCCTGTGAGTTTAGGTGGACGGCCTTGTCTTGGTAGGTTTACAGTTGTGCCATACTCCTTCCATTTCTGAATGATGGCTTGAACAGTGCTCCGTGGGATGTTCAAGGCTTGGGAAATCTTTTTGTAGCCTAAGCCTGCTTTAAATTTCTCAATAACTTTATCTCTGACCTGTCTGGTGTGTTCTTTGGACTTCATGGTGTTGTTGCTCCCAATATTCTCTTAGACAACCCCTGAGGCCGTCACAGAGCAGCTGTATTTGTACTGACATTAGATTACACACAGGTGCACTCTATTTATTCATTAGCACTCATCAGGCAATGTCTATGGGCAACTGACTGCACTCAGACCAAAGGGGGCTGAATCATTACGCACACCCCACTTTGCAGTTATTTATTTGTAAAAAATGTTTGGAATCAAGTATGATTTTCGTTCCACTTCTCACGTGTACACCACTTTGTGTTGGTCTTTCACTTGGAATTCCAATAAAATTGATTCATGTTTGTGGCTGTAATGTGACAAAATGTGGGAAAGTTCAAGGGGGCCGAATACTTTTGCAAGCCACTGTACCTCACTGTATATTATTCATCCTTTTTCAGAAATGGAAATTCAGCATTTGGTTCTGTCCACAGGTTCTAGACTTCAGACTAAACTTGGATTTTTGTCCAAGGATTAAAATTATATTAGTTGGTTCAGGCTGTTGAATTAAAGCTGAAATTTTGCACTTCAGTCGCATATTGGTTACTTCATTTGATTTAAAACAGACCGTAGTGGTGCACAGAGGCAAAACTACACTATCCAGAAACTCATGGACCTAATAGTATATATACACAGCACTTAGCTGCATGCAGGTTGCACATCCTTAGGGTGGAAAGAGAGAACAAGTGTAATTACATGGATGACTTGATGAAGTAGGAGAATGGGAGCGTTTCTGTTATTGTGTCACACTTTTAGATTTGTGTTCATTAACTGGATGTTCCAAAACTACCTGGATACCATTTGTAATCTATACCTCTGGCATAAAAGCCACTTATTTATAACCTTTTGTCATTTTTTTGCGAATGCATTATCACACAAGTTCTCAGCGAACCTGCCTGTACTGTTTCAGATCTCATTGTTTTATTTCTGCTGCTCTTCTTTAAACAGGGCCCTGATGGTTTACCAATGCCTGGGTGCTGGCAGAAGGTAAGACAAGAACATAATTGAGTAAAATTTTGTTATAAACACTGAAATTATAATTATTATTTTTATTGATTTATCTAATAGTGAGAAATCTGTTTATTTTGTCCCAGTATGATACTAATATTATGCTCACCCAGTGTTCGTTTGTATTTATTTCATGTGGGTTTCAGCTTCTGTGTTTGCATGTTGTTTTATGTTTCATTTATTGTGACTCGTTAGTGGCAGCAGTGTATTGCTTCTGTGGGAAAACCACAGCATACAACTCATGAACCGATGTGAAAACACCCATCCTCACGTCGCTCTCTCTGTTGTTGTGCTTTCCTTGCAGTGATCACTCTAACCTGAAACGCATGGAGTTTGTAAATAATGCTTCTTTTACGGTATTTATAGTTTTTTAATGGGAAAACATGTCTAAAAGAAAAGAAGTCTGTGTGTACAATGCTACAAAAAGAGATAACTGTCCTCCCCCCCACCCCACTGTCCGACCCCGCTGCAAGTTTCATGCTCTTGGCTGCTTCTACTCACATCGCCGTGTGGAAAAAAAACAACAAAAAAAACAAAAACCACGTGTGTCCTCTCTCTCACATCCACGCCGTGGTGGAGCTCAGATCCTCGGCTGGTGGCAGAACTTGTCTCTTTAGTCTTTGCATGGCTCAGACTGGAGCGTCGCAGCCCGGCCAGATTCACGGGGGGGTGGTGAAAGGAGGCGTGGGAGGAGGAGGAAGTGGATGAGGTGGGATCTGGACTGGCTCCCTAACACCAAAACGCTAGGTGTTTCTGTGTTGCTTCGTCTCAACAACCTCACCACACTTTCATGCAGCACCATTCACTCAAAGACTAAAAGAAAAAAAAGGACTGTGCCAAGCAGAACATTGCACCCCTGCCCTCCCCACTCCTGAAAAAGCATGAGTAGTGTACTGAAACTATATTTATATGTATTGTACATACATGTCACTGTTTTGTGGTTGCGTCATGGCTTCTGCAGAAAAAAACAACACTAACAAAAAAAAAAAGAAAAGCCTCTAGAGTTCTGAATAAGTAATTTTTTTTTTTTTTTTGCTTTCCTTTAATCTTCCCAAGGGAGTCACGCCATGGCTGGTAGCCTGAATGTCCCCCCAGAAAGTAAAGCTGTTGGTTATTGTTGCTTTATTGTGGTGATGCCTGCAGAGGGTACCGTATCAGCAGGTTTATCACTGTTGCACTCGTGAGGCTCACTCATCGTCAGTGCGGTGCCTCCAAACAGGTCTCCGGACAAGAGGGGAAGGGTAGGGAAGGGGGTGGGTGGGTATTGGGGGGAGGTAAACTTGGCAAGCTCGCTGCACTGACAGGGAAATGAATCAGCCTCACACAGATTTGAGTTTGGACGGGCGTGCTCGGAAACCGTCTCCCAGCGCGGGAACGGACTCTGCAGGAGAGCCTCCAGGAGTCTCGCGGATCTTACGTCAAGATCAGCAGGAGCGTCTCCCTCTCCTGGCGGGCAAACGCGCGGTTTACCGAGAGCGTTGACAGAACGCGATTGATCACGTTTGTTTCTTTACTATTTTTATCTCTTTTGTTTGTTGGTTTTTCACTCCCCCTCTCTCATTTTTACACATTGTTTGTATTTTGTGTATAATAGCCTTTGGTGCCTCAAGCTTTTATTCATTCCTTTATCAGAAATGTACAACTTTGTATCACATTTTGAATAATTACGATGAAGTCTGTTTTCTATTTTCTTTTGTTTTTTGTTTTCCAGAAGGGAAAGCGTTGTAAGCTGTGGGAGGAATGAAAAGCCGCACTGTTTTTCATGTATATGTTTTTACAGGATGTTGAAACCGCATGTAGCTTCGAGCTTCACCTGAGCATACATTGAGATTGCATTCATCTTAGTTGTACAGCCACTGATCGGACTCACGGTTTTAAAGAAGCTCAGTATTTGTACAAAGCACATCCGAGCATCGTCTGCAGATATGCTACTTTCTCATACTGGACTTGTACGGGATATTATTTGTACAGTGTTGTCAGTTTGCTGCATGTTCACAGTTTATTACATATGGATTTCTTAAATAGTGAAAACAGGCATCAGTTTGAGGAAGTGCAGAGCTTTGTTTAGAGGTCTGTTTTTCCCACAAGGCTTCAGTGAGATTTAGTCCCTGGTATTTCAGATGAAGGCAGATTGTGTTGAATCTAGCCTGCCACACTGCTCTCTTCCACCTCACATTGTCTTAAATATGTTGAAAAAGTGTTACAATACAAGAAAAGCTAAATTTGGCATTTACCGCAAACTGGTCTCTTTCCATTAGTTCACCGCAGTCTAACTGGTGGCCGGTTAACATCACATTCCTCATCATATGGAGCAAATCAAAAAAAGTGAATGGAGCAGTAGGTTTATTTTTCACCATGGGTTATACATCCTTTCACGTTCCCTATCTTTATCTTGCCTTTTGACATAGTAGGTGCTGTGTAGGGTTTTCTTCAGCATTAGAATCGTTTGCTGTAAGAGCCGATGTGAAACAAAGTAAAACAAACCTGTTGTGATGTAGCGGCAGCCGCCAGTGGATCCGAAAGGATTTCCACCCACGTGGTTTCTGTGTGACGTACAGCTCATCTCACCATTTTAAAAGAATGGATGCACATCAGTGTAGGTTCTTACGGTGCTACAAGATAAGCAGGTCAACAGCAGTTGATGCGCTTTAACAGTGGCGGGAACTACACGAGCAGTTTCTTTATTGTTGTTGGAGTTTTATGTATGTAACAATTTCAAGGTTTTTTTGTGCATATATTTGTGTATTTTTGTCTCAGTATTTTAAGTGGTACATTATTTATTTTTCTATGATTTCTTAAATGAAGGCATTTTGGTTCTGAACAGCATTCCTTTCGGTTCTGACGTGGGTTTCCGCCGTTCATACGAAGAGTTTCGGGTCACGCTAAGGCATCGCGAAGCTGTAGTGGGGCGTCACAGATCGGTGTGTAGTCACTGTGCATTTACTTCAACTTATAGGCCTTACCATGACATACATCCGCTTTTATTAATTTTGTGTGTCAGAAAAAGCTAGCGATCCCGGCAAAGTACTGAAGGCCTGAATGTTGACGGGCACAGCCAATGCAACAGTACACAGCTGAACATGACCGCCTTTTTTTTCTCTCACGCTTTCTCTTTGCATTGAATGTAGTTTGATATATGTATAGTGGATTATTAATGTACTGTGTGTGCTCATTTGGCATAAAGTGCAATTTATACTTTAGTTAATGTGTGTAACGTCAAATGCAGCTGAATTATCGCATTAAAGTGATTTCTGTAGCTACATTTGTTCGGTCATGCTACCCTTTATACCACTACCTGGGGATTTTTTATTTTTTTTTAAAAACCTTTATTCACCAGAAGACAATGAAACATATGTAAACACAGACCCTCAAATTAGATCATATTTTTTTGCTTAAAGTTGCCCCTTCACTTATATTTTTAGTGTTATTTCCACTGTGTCGTATTTACTATGTTTTTATTCTATGTTTTGATTTCCAACCTTTGTTACAGTATTTGTTCTCACAAGGTGCTGTATTCTTAGCATGTGCAGCTAATTTTTTTAAATAGACTTTTTTATTTGATTGGTTTTGTTTGAGTTTTGTGTTTATTTGTTGAAGTTAAAGGGTTTTTTCCTGCTATCAGCAGAAGTGCCAAACAGTTTATTCCCGTATGGGTGTTCACAGATCTGGCAAGAAGCTCCTAAATGAGTCAGCATCAAGTTTTAAGAATCTGTATTCTTGTGTTGTCCCAGAAATGCCTCATGTCAGTCATCACAACATGAGTGAGTAGGAGGAGGAGAATGGGGGAGCAGCCACAGTGCTCTTCCTCCTTGGTGTTGTGAAAGACGCTGGTTTCTCATGAGGATGTGTTGATGCTCCAATGCACAGCAGCCTTGCTGACGTAATTCTGTTGCCACATAAATGCAGACTGTAGCAAAAATTTTAAGAAAACTTCATTCTGTGACTTATTGGAGTTACGATTATAATTTTGGGGGGGTTGTGGTAAATGTTCAGTTTCTGCTCTGCGTTGGCATTTCTTGTGTTTTTTTGCCCACTTGGTTGACATTTCTTTGAAGAGCCTTGTGTTCACTCACTATATTTCAAGTTGACATTACATATGACTGTACTGTTGGAGCCAAATAAACACAGTCTTTCAAATACACTAAATGGCAGACTTTCCTTTATTTGTTGTTTTCAGTTACCTGTTAAACATTTTCATCCTTTTTTTTTCTTTACTGCTCGACCAGTTCAGGGTTGCAGGGGGCTGGAGGTTATCCCATATATGTCCACATATGTCTTGTACTATGTATATAGTCATATAGTACAAGACATGGTGTAGATCCCGGACATGTTGCCAGTCTATCACATGATTAATACAGAGTGACAGTCATTCACAGTCAAATTTACATCCACGGCCACTTTAGAATCACCTATTAACCTAATATGCATGTCTATGTCAGTAGCTATTCTACCTTCGCTAACAACGACAAACTACAAGATATATTAAGTAGACATGGTCAAGATGACCTGCTAAGGTTCAAATGAAAAGGGAAGAAAGGTGTTTTTTAAGTGGCATGGTTGTTGGTACGAGAAAGGCTGTCTAGGTATTTGAGAGACTGCTGATCTTCTGGGATTTCCCACACAACCATCACCAGGGTTTACAGAGAATGGTCTAAAAATCAATGGTGGAAGTTTTCTGGGGGAAAATGACTTGTTGATGCCAGACGTCAGAGGAGAACAACAGGCAACAGTAACTCAAATAATCAGTGGTTGCAACCGATGTATGGAGAAGAGCATCTCTGAATGCACAACCTGTCAAACCTTTTAGCAGATGGGTCGCAGCGGCAGAAGACCACATCTTGTGTAAGTCCTTTTAGCTACAAAAAGGAAACTGAGGCTACAATTCATACGAGCTCACCAATATTGAACAACAGAACACTGGAAAAACATCACCTGGTCAGATGAGTCTTGATTTCTTTGCTGACATTGGGATAGTTGGGCCAGAATTTGGCGTAAACAACATGAACCATGGATCCACATAGAGCAACTGCATAAAAGTTTAATTGAAGTGGATGAACATGAACATCGCATGCGTGGTCATTTTGCAGTCTTGTTCCAAGCAAATAAATAATTTACTGAATATGTTACAAGACGCTGAACAGTGCTGACTGCTATATTGTGCATGTGCAAATTTACAGCATTATCATTTGGTTCCCTCAGTATGTTTATACAGGTACACATGCACAAGGTGTTTTTAACTAGTGATTCAGTGATTCAATTGTTTAAATAAATTACATTTTTGACTCATTCTCATACTGAAACTGAAACATCTATACCTGACACCTTACCTCAGTGACCAGATTTGCATTATTCGTTTAGGTCACCTTTTTAAAAAATGTGTTTGTCTAAATTATTTTCTGTATGCACATTCAGAATTGCCATGTGTATTTTTTATTCATGTATTTTTTTTTATTTCTCAATGCGAAAGAAGTAACAACAGGTGTGTTGTTTTCACCCTGAGCTTTGAAGAAATCGTTCAGCTTGAGCTTAGCGCTGCTTTCAAAACGGTATGTTGTTTACAGGTTGTGGGGTTTTAAATGTTTGAAACTTTTACCCGTGAACGTGTAGGCTAGCTTGCGAAGTTTGAGCATTTTTGACCACTTTCAGTTTCCATACAGCTCTGCAGCGCGAGCGCCGCGCCAGCTGCGGTACAGTAGTGCACTTGCGCGCGCGCGTGAATAAAGCGGGGCTCTGTCGGCTCGAGCAGATGTTCGTCGAGCTTCGTCCAGCTGGATTACATCAAGATGTCCGCTGAGAGATTTGACAAAAAGGAGACGATAGACCTGAGGAAGAGATATATTGGGTGAGATAATTGCTCTCATTTTACAAAAGCAGGTTTTTAAATTAATGTGACTGTCGTCAAAAAGTGTAAGATACTGGAAAAAATAAAAGTTTAATTTCGAGAATATCTGTGACATTTTAGCTATTGTATATGTTTGTGGGTGTTTAAATGTATCCTACTATTTGACTTTTAATATGTATATTACATACATTAATATAATACAATATACAATAACTGGAATGACCCAGTTGTCTCTTAGGAATTTCACTGTTGTGTCCATGACTCATAATCTTTTTATCACAACTTTACAACATGAAAACCCACAGCTGACCCAGCACGCTTTATACACATGTCACTATTCTGGTTTTTTCTCTGCTGCAGGCCATCTTGTAAGATTTTCTTCAGCCATGACCCAATCAAGATTGTGCGAGCCAAAGGCCAGTATATGTATGATGAGAAAGGACAGCGCTACCTGGACTGCATCAACAATGTGGCTCATGGTAAACACACATGCACTGGTATATATACACAAAGTACACTGAAAGAAAGCAGCCAGCGCTGAAGTACCACTTTTTATCCCTGTGAGGAATTCACACCAAAACAGCAAAACAAGAAGTTTATTATTACATATAGAGACTTTGTAATATAGACCTATATCTAATTCTCTAATACTCTAATTCATTCTTCCCTTTCTCAGTGGGCCACTGTCATCCTGATGTGGTAAAGGCAGGAGCTCAGCAGATGGAACTACTCAACACTAACTCGCGCTTCCTGCACGACAACCTTGTCCTGTATGCCCAGAGGCTGCAGGCCACGCTGCCTGACAAGCTGGCTGTTTGCTACTTTGTCAACTCCGGGTACGTTTACATGTTTTCACTAAACAACAAAAGGCAGCATGATGGAAGATAAGCCAGGTGTGTTTTTTACTTGGGTGTGGATCACTGTGGGGAGGATAGAGGAGGCAGATGATGGGAGACCTAAATTTACTTTGATGATTATGCCTGGTGTGAACATGAGCCATAAAAGTCCTGCTGTGTCCTCAAATTACAGAGAAGCTCAAAACTCCGTAAAAAAGGCTGCAGTGCAATCATACAGTCCTGTCAGCATTCAAGGAATATAGAAGCCTGCATGAGTGGAGGAATACCCCAAATGCTGAGGATCAGATTGCACGGTTTCATAACCTGCTATTTGTCTAGATTTCAGGTCTGATGTGTACGCTACATTAAGCAGACTATTGTTAGTCTGCTTAACAGCTGACTGAAAGTCGAGGAAATAAAAAGGTTCCGGGTGCCCTATTTACACCCTTTGCCCCAGTTCAGAAGAAGAATTATCTGCTCCGGGGCAATAACATTGTAGATAGTAATCCATATACCCTCAGACAGTATTTATCGCTACGATGGGGATATAAATGCTTCGAGAAAGCTTACCTGATATAAATCTGACATAACACAGGCATTATTAAGGTGTGTGCAGTAGTACAAAAGTACTCCTGCGTCCACTGAAGACATTTCTAAATTTATGGTTTGGCTTCCTTAGTTTAGGAGTGGGGAGCTCTTTAAACCAGAGCCATCAAGCCTTTAAAAATAACAGACAAATGGGGCAAAGACCCTTGAATTAGTAAAAATGTCTTCATGTGATTTCATAGAGAGGTAAGGAAGCCCTACTAAGTTTTTACAATTAGCCTTACATGGCCTCACGGTGGGAGCTGAAACAGCAAACTCCCTCTGACGTTCAAGTGATATCAGTGGTTTCACCTGTGTATTTTGTGGTGACTGAGTAACTCAAAGTAACCCTTGCCTGTTTGAACTTCAGCTCCGAAGCCAACGACCTGGCCCTCCGACTAGCACGGCAATACACAGGCCACAAAGATATCATCACTTTGGAAAAGTAAGTGCTGTCATTCTACAGAAAAAAACCTGTCGCTTAGCTGAACGAATGAATACAACAGTGCTAATGAGCTGGTAAAAGTCTTACTAGTTAGTGGTTTGTAGCGCCGTGTGGTGAAAGGAGCTGGGTCTTCATGTGTCAGTGTTTTAATAGAATTTACTGCTTTGGCCCACAGTTTTCTTTGTTTGCAGTGCGTACCATGGCCACGTCTCATCGCTCATTGACATCAGTCCATATAAGTTCCACCAGCTGTCAGATGCTGAGCAGAATCAATTTGTCCATGTGGTGAGTGTTTTTTCTCTCCCCGGCTGCCTGCGTGCACACTATTAAAACACCATAACTCAACTTGCTCCGCTGGGCTTTGGCAGCCTGCTGAGTGTGCACCATGCATGTGTGTGTATATGTGTAGATAAAAGAGACACCGAATGAGACAGAGAAATAGAATGAAAGGGGTCTTTTTCTGCAGATTCAACAGGGTGTAATGTAAGTGGCTCTGAAAGAGAGCAGCTTGCTGTCAGAGGCATACGTTGAGGAACACAGACAGTGAGAAGAATGGCAAACAAAAAAAGGAGATTATTAACCAAAAATCCTACAATGGTACGCAGGAGAAAGACTAAAATCCCCACAAAGAGGTAATTTTATCCCCAGACTGTTAGATTATTGTGGTCTTTTGCTTTTTTTAGGGTCTTTTGGAGTTTCTGTTTGGAAAATGAAAGCTCAAAAATGGTTTTTTTTTCTTTTACAACAAGACATCCAGTGCACTGTGATCTAAAATCATGAAAGAATTTACAGTTTCTGAAACTAGAATTTGTTTCAAGATTTTCGATTAAAAAATAAATACATTAAATAAATAATACAAAATTATGTATTTTTCATCATTTAATGAGCACTTTAGGGGTAAATTACACCTAAGGTACCACAATGAATTTAAGGGCTGTACTGTGTGCTGCTGTGGTGCATTCTGGGAATTGCAGGATGGGGTTTCCCTCATATTTCAGCTAAAACTCCAGATGAAAAAAAAAGGAAAGGAACAAATCGCTTGGTTTAGTAGGAAATGAGTTCTCCAGCGATCTGAATAACACTGATCTCCATGTGCAGCTGACAGGGGCAATGTACAAAATGCAACACAGAAAAATAAAATACATTCATATATAGATACAGACAGTATTCCTTCACTCACATAAAGAGCTGCTTAACCAAAATTGTTGCACTTTCGAATAATTTATTTTATTTTATTAGGAAAATTATTACATAACTTTCTGTTACAGCAAACAGTGAATGTTCACTCTTTTGTTAATTAGCAGTAATCCACTTTTATCTAAACATTTTTTATTATAATACGTAATTCAGCCACATGTTAGGTTTACTTAAAACCCATTAAGAATCCATTTCGATTTGTGAATACCTTTGTAATATTTAACCATTTCTTGTCTCCTGCAGGCTTCCAGTCCAGATGTGTACAGAGGGAAATACAGAGCAGACCACCCTGATCCTGCCACCGCGTATGCAGATGAAGTCAAAGATATAATAAACAAAGCTCACAAGAAAGGAGGCAAGGTACAGTTAATGAGAAGAAGCTAGCAATCCCAGGAAAAGCATGAAAGCTGTGCATTGTTATAGAGCCAGTATTCAAATGCTATAGTGTGATTACAGGACCATGACACTAAGCAAGGACACAGCAGATGACTAAGAACGATTCTCAGCACACTGTTAAGAATTGTTCATTTTTCTCCACATGGACCTCCTGTAACTACCTCCTCTCTCTTGTTTTGAACAGCCAACTGTAAAGGGGAGAGCTCAGGGTCAAAGATGACAGGATACCTCCACTTGTTTTCTGTTTATCCGTCTGGCTTTATCTGGATATGTTTGTTCTCTTGTGCAGATTGCTGCTTTTATTGCTGAGTCACTGCAGAGCTGTGGTGGGCAGGTCATTCCCCCTGTGGGTTACTTCCAGCAAGTGGCACAGTATGTACCCAAGAAATCACACTCCTGACAACCTGAGTCTACCTCTGCCCCCGCTGATTACTCTGCCCCTCTACAGGCACGTCCGTAAAGCGGGGGGCGTTTTTATCGCAGATGAAGTCCAAGTGGGCTTTGGGAGAGTAGGCTCCCACTTCTGGGCCTTCCAGCTTCAGGGAGAGGACTTTGTGCCTGACATTGTCACGATGGGAAAACCCATTGGCAATGGCCACCCCATGTCATGTGTGGTCACAACCAAAGAGGTGGCAGAGGCCTTCATGTCATCTGGGATGGAGTACTTCAATACAGTAAGAGCCTTATGTAGGATCGCGAACAGCTGTGCAAGTTATAATAAATGAAAGCTATTTAAAAAGTTGCATACATGTTTTAACATAAAAGCACAAAAAGATTGCATTACACGATATTTGCTTTCCCTCCCAAGTTCACCAGAATTGGTGCTGATCTGTCCTCATCTTCCGTGTTTTTGTCCAGAGCTTCCAAGCACATCCACACATCTGTTTTTCCCATGATGTGGAAATATGCTGCATTCAAGCCAGCCTGTTTTTTTCATTGAGTCTTGATTTGTAATTATTTCCCATGAAAAAAAAACTAAGGATGTATTTTCATCAGAAAAAACAGTAGCTGAGTTTCTCTTTTGAGTTTCTCTTTTGTTACCAGACATACATTTAAAAAAAAAAAATCACTGCTCATGTGCTATCTAGACAGGTATGTGTTTAACATACTGTATGAAACTGTTATGGAGAGTAGGGTGTAGCAGATTTTCAGTTTGATGGGAAATGTGAACTTGATCTTGATCTTGGTGTCATCTTTCCTGTGCGTTGCTTATCTGTGCTCTCAGTTTGGTGGTAATCCAGTGTCGTGTGCCATCGGTCTGGCCGTCCTAGACGTGATTGAGAAAGAGGATCTGCAGAGCAACGCACTGCGTGTGGGGCAATACCTCACCAGTCTGCTGGAGAAGCAGAAAGAGAAGCACCTGCTGATCGGAGATATCAGGTGCGCTTACACAGCATGTGACTCAGTGCAACAGCAGATAAGCTGTCCACGTACTTTAGAACTAATCCTTTAGCAGTCTTTAACACCACACCGTTTGTATGCTGTGTTCCTATAAATCCTGGCTAAACGTGCAACCTAGTGACTTCACAGGGAAACTTTTCAAAGCGCAAAGGCATTTGCAGTGTCTTGTTTTTAGAAATAAAAACAATACATGCAAAATTAATACCTTACAAACCCTGTTGGTGTCACATCCTGCAGGGGTCGTGGTCTCTTTGTAGGCGTGGAGCTCATCAGGGACAGGCTGAAGCTCACTCCTGCCACAGCAGAGGCACAGGAAGTCATATATAGGTAAGTTTAAATGTGGAAACTCATCATCATCATCATAATCTTTATTTTTATAGCACTTTAAAACAACCACAGCTGACACAAAGTCCTGTACATTGGAACTAAATAATAAAATAAGATATAAATAAAAGCCGAATTTAAAAAAAAAAAGTAAAATAATTAATTAGTTAGTTAATAACTAATTTAATTGCAAGAGAAACTAAGTTTTACTGAGGCCAAAAGCAAAAGAATAAAAATGGGTTTTAAGTCGTGTTTTTAAAGTGGACAGTGAAGGGGCCTGTCGAACATGCAAGGGCAAATTATTCCATAATTTAGGAGCCACGATAGAAAAGGCCCTGTCCCCTCTGAGCTTCCTCCTAGATCAGCTGTCCCCAACCCTGGGGACATGCACCAGTACAGGTCCATGATTCGTTTGGTACCAGGCCGTGAGAGTTGAGGCACTGGTGTGAAATTTATGGTTTTCAGGGTTTTTATTGTTATTTTTTTTATCGTTTTTATCGTTAACTTGGTTTCCCTGGGTCTTTTCTCGTGTGTTATGAGCAAATCTTCTTTTTTTTGGTACTGGTACTGGTTTTATTTTGTTGTACTTATCCGCGACACCTTAAAGGCTGGTCCGTGAAAATATTGTCGGACATAAACCGGTCTGTGGCGCAAAAAAGGTTGGGGACCGCTGTCCTAGATCTCAGTACTTCCAGGAGCAGCTGGTCAGCTGACCGAAGAGACCAACAGGGTGTGTAGGGATGAAGAAGCTCAGAGAGGTAAGGTGGGGCAAGATTGTGAAACCATTTAAAAACAAACACAAGATATTTAAAAATGAACTCTAAAAGACACAGGCAGCCAGTGGAGTGAGGCCAGCACAGAGGTTATATTCTCTCTTTTACGAGTTCCTGTTAACAGTCGTTTTGAACCAGCTGCAGACGTAAGACCAACGACTGACTGACCCCCGCATAAAGTGAATTACAGTAGTCCAGACGGGAGTACTCAGATTAAAGTATGTGAGTAATCAGCAATACCATATTATATAATCAAACAGACTGCTTATATTATTCTGTACTGAGCATGGTTTTCAGTGGTTATGCTTCTGCAGTTCTAGTCATACAGTATATCACACAACAAAACAAGACTTATGAACCTAAGTAAGAATTAAAAATAACACGCAAACTTGGCTTTCACATAAGTGGGGTTGCAATCATACATGGACATCAAATAATGCTATTCCTGTCACACGGCACCTCAAGGTGTCTCTGCGTCAGTGCATCAGCATGCGGAGAGATTGCGTTCCCGTTTTAGAGACCTATAAAGTGTACAATATTGGAGGTGTGTCAGTGGTGTGAGGTATAGGTTTGTCAGCCAGGTTTGTGTCCTGTTTGCAACTTTTTTTTTGTTTTCACTCACTGATTCATCTTTGGGCAATGGAGTGCAGCGGTTAGCTCTACTGCCTCGCAGCAAAAAGGTTCTGGGTTCAAATCTGATGCTTAGGTGCGGCATTTCTGTGTGGACTGTGCATCTTTTCCCTGTGCCTTGTTTGGTTTCACTCCAGCTGGTTTGGCTTCTTTCCATAGTCCGGAGACGTGCTTGTTAGGTTAATTAGCAATAGGTGTGGTTTTGAGAGTGAGGGTGTGTGGTTCTCTGTCTGTCTGGTGATCCCCCTCAAACAACCCTAAGTTGGAGAAGTGGTTAAAAAGCTGTATAATTGAACAGTTCACTTTTGTTTCCACTTGATTTCCATTCTGATGCTTTAAGTGCGAATACGTGCAGTCTACAGCAACAGAGTGCTAAATGGTTGATAACTTCTCCCAGGCTAAAGGAACAGCACATTCTTCTCAGTGCTGACGGACCTCATCGCAACGTGCTCAAGTTTAAGCCCCCAATGTGCTTCACTACAGAAGATGCTGAGCTGGTCGTGGAGAAAATTGATGTCATTCTCACAGGTATTTCCTTTTTTTCCCCTTTGTGGCTTGTGTACTACTGGAAAGGGTCAAAGTGTGTAGTAACAGACAAGTAAACTCTTAATCATACAGTGTGCTTTATTATGTTTGTTTCCAGAACTGGAGGAAGCATTAGGCCTGAAACTGAACAACACACTGACTGTAGAAAATGAAAGCAATAAAAGGAAAGTAAGTTTGACTTTGCTGATTATCAAAAAGTATTTTTTTTTATGAAAGTGTTCATGATTTTGCTGTCACTGGTTTTCATTTTGACTTTATTTCTTTACAATTTTTATCTGAAGCTGCTGACTGATGAAAACGGGCACAGTGGCGTGCTACACAGCAAAGGAAGCCGTCAAGGGTCTCCTCAACAAACCAAACAAAGCAAACGCCTCAGGACATAAAGCAACCTGTGAACAAACACAAGAACCGGCACAGGTGGCACAACTCTAGAATTAAAGGGCTGTAATTCGATGATAAATGTTTTTATACTAATAATATACTGCATATCAATTAGATTGTCTTCTCAGGTATTTTTTTTAATATTTGCGTAATAGCATGTGTAGCATGTTTTTAGCTAGCTGCATAAAAATGTACTTAATTATGTGAGTTAGCAGGGTGCAAGAGCCTTATTCACAATATCAGGGAATCATAAATGAATCAATCTAAACATGTAGATCTGAAAATATGCATCAGTATCTTTGTGTGCCTTTAGCATTAAAAGTACTGCCTTACTTAAAAGGCAGAGAAGTTTTACAGAGAAGTAACTGGAGTGTTTTAAATAAAATACTGTATGTTGTACTTGGTTGCTATAAAAAAGGCCAGTGTGGGGGCAGCCCTCACTCATCGACACAGAAAACATGAAAGTAAAAAAGCTGATGTACTGTGTTTACATCTGCACAGTATCTTTATTTTACTGAGCCTCAACCAAACAATGTCACTGTTAAAAAAGTCTGCAATTACTTACCAATGTTCTCATCTTCCTTATTAGCAGAAAGTAAATGCTGTTTACTTTAGAGTTCTCGTATAGAAAGTTCACTGCTGTGAAGATGGAAAATACTTGTTGTTCATAAAAGGTAATAAAGATTTACTCTCAGGCTCAGGAGTTGTCTGAAGTCCCAGGACTTCTTCCATAATGTGACAAGGATGAGAGGATTACAGAGAAAGGTGCTATCTAATATACCAGCTTGTAAATAAAAGGAAAATGATCCACAGTTTAATGCATTTGGTAAGCCTACTTTCCTCTCCATAGTCACTTACATTTTAAGGCAAAGCACTGCTATATCTATATCTATATAAATATCTCTGCAGAACCATGCAGCACATCAGAATTTAAACTCAAGGCATGATTGCAAACCAGATGAAAAATATTTGTATTCATGTGAAATAAATACATGAAAAATGTGACTGTCCAAATGCTCAGAAGTTTCTTGTATGACTGCCTTGTTACTACATCTGTCCTTCTCCATAGACTGCAGATGAAAACTAGCATGTATGGCTAAATCTGGAATACTTATATGACTAATTTAAGCACTTGTGTTAATTAATATGCTTTGTCCCTTCTAAATATAAGTCCAGGAAACACCATTACCTGATGATCCTGTGATGCCATCTTCTGGAGGGAAGAGGA
Source organism: Pelmatolapia mariae (assembly GCF_036321145.2). Classification (NCBI taxonomy): domain Eukaryota; kingdom Metazoa; phylum Chordata; class Actinopteri; order Cichliformes; family Cichlidae; genus Pelmatolapia; species Pelmatolapia mariae. The sequence continues at coordinate 83,953,858 of NC_086229.1, read as the reverse complement.
AATGCGTAATATCTCCTGAACACTGCATATGCAAAGATGCCACATTGTTTGGCTGCTGATGTAAACTTGAGTTTAACAATCTTCTCAAAAATTCTGAGCAATAACTTTCTATTTAATCATTTACATTAAGTAGAAATCAAATCAAAGAAATTCAGAATCTGGATGAATGTGATTTTAAACAATGCCTTGTCCTATTAAACCTACTTCAACAGCACATAACAACCATGAGAAGGTGTGAAAAGGACAGTTTATTTCACCATCTTGTACAAAAATGCAACTGTGACAGGTTCAAGGCTTTCAGGGTTCAAAGTTTTCTATACAAAAACGTACATCTGTAATATCACTCAGGCACCCATGTAAGTGGTTCACACAGTGCAAGTCCTAATTAGAAATCGGTGATTTTGTCCCATCAGTGTTTGGCAGCTTCCTCTCCCTTCTTCCTTCTCTAGGTTCATTTCTCCTACTCCACAGAACATGTTGGCTTTATCAACATGGCAAAATCATTAATGATGCTGTGCCTGCACGACAAGTTCAGGTGGCAGAGTGTTGAATTTAAGCTGCTAAAGACCTTCTGCTCCACCAGCTTCATAGGAGGTTAAGAGAAAGTGGGAAAGGAAGTTACAAAACAAAGACAAAACCAGTGTCAGTGTAGTTTGGTCTAATTTCTTGAGCAAGGTCAGTGCTTTCAGTCCTTAATGGTTGTCGATGAAGGGTTGGCTGTATCCACAATTTAACAGAACTGCATGTAAGTTTTCCACATATTTAATATCCTCTTCATTTGAATTGGCTTATTGCAAGTTTAGCCCATGAGATATCCCCTGAAAAGACAAATTAGCACAAATTAGACAACAGCTACAAAGAAGTACAATCAACGACTCAGTCTCCCCTTTAGACAACTTTGTAAGCTCAGATTGGATAACAAGTATTTGACACGTGGGTCTGGATTCGATAGATTCGAGCTTCGACTTACGGCAGCTTCATGCGCATGAACACTCGCGCCATGAAGAAGCTGAGGAGCACGCTGACAAATCCAATGAAAAGCAGCAGGAAGCGGTTGAGTTTGGGAATGTTGGGTGCATTGGAGCGGTCCAGGATTATAAAGCCCAGGCCTCCCATTGTGAACAGGAAGCTGGATGCTAGTCCTTCCATAATGTACTGGCCGTTTACTCTGGAAAACACATCAATAGGATTCAGCTTCAAATCTTTAGACTGTGTTTTAATTCCAAAAATCTTACACGCACCTGTATGCCAAGAAGGCAACCGGTCTCTGGTGTCCATGCTCATCAGTCATTGAACCCACACTCGGTGGCTCTACAATGACGTCGTAGATGATACCTGTACATTGAAGGGGGGGGGGGGAGTTTAATTCATAATTAATTAAGCTTAAGGTAAAGTCTGAGCAGTGAGAGCGCTGACTGAACGGACAGGTGATAATCACCATAAGATCAGTGATCAACAACAACTACAGCAAGATAAAGACAAAGTAAACTACAGATATTCAGTTAGTTTAAGGTAGGCTAGTTTGTTAGCCTCTATTCTCTTATATTGTTTTGTGATGTATTACACCCTGGTTTAGAAGCGCAACAAAACCCCGCAAATCTAACAACGTAACAAAAGCACGTAACTGAGTATCGGCATTAAATACTACACTGATAACATCAAATGCAACACAGAATTATCTGGCTAGCCTTCAGGCTTTTACGTTAGCTTAGCAGGACCATTTACCTCCAGTGATGAGAAAGTAGGACACAATAACGATCGCATAGACAGTCATGGCCGACGGCATGTGCAGCCATGACGGTTTCTTCAGTTTTATGTTTGGACATTCAAGCACAGCAAAAGGTATACTGTATAAAGTCTCCATGGTGTATGAAAATATTTCCAGTCACCACAGTAGAGGACCTCTCCGCCGCTGAATGCGCAGGCGCAAACACTCGGTTGACGTGTCCCGGAAGTACATTTTTTTCACCCAACTAGGCGTTAATATTTTTTAAAGTGTTTTTTTTGTCATTTACTAGCATTAAAACATATTGCATTTATAGTTACATTAACCCGATTTTATTTAAAAATTAATCAATAAAAAAAAAAATATATATATATATATATGTTGGGTAAGGCCAATCTTTTACGGTTTCGTTTCTTAAAGAGACAGTAATCTTTTAGAGGGTTTATTTAAGTGCACAGCTTTATTGAATGAAACCTTACCACCAAAACGCTCCTATGTAACCAGTTTCATTCATTTTTACTGACTGGATACACTGCACTGCATTTAAATATTTCATTAGTTAAAGTTTCAGCTTCTTCTTTTCTTTTTTATTCCAGCACAGTTGTGGTGTGGAGCACCTACAATTTCGTTGTGCATGTACAATGACAATAAAGGAATATACACATCTATTCTATTCTTATGTTTTTTCCCCTTCACTGTGAAAGTCAACATGATCATGCTTTAATGGCTCTTATTCATCCAGGCATTTAATCATTTCAAGTGCCTCCATTGGAGGACACAGCAGAGGACCAGTTATTAATTTGTTTGGTGTTACAAGACCAAGCATCCATTCAAGATACACATGCATAATGCCACAATATACATTTGTTTTACTATACACCAAAGGAGTTCTTGAGTGATACCTTGGATTGTTGCTTTTAAACAGTCACGCACCCGATTAGCATCCTTGGTGGCTTAAACACTTCTGTATCAGTGAATTGGACCAGTGGTTGAAAGAAACCACATTTAATGAAATATTTCATTTTGGTACTTTAAAATGTAGTTGGTACGCCTACTCCATAGCATATATTTTACAGCTTTAGTGACTTTTAGTCAATTACATGGTCATAATACTTACTTTAGGGCACAGGTGTTTCACAAACCTAAAAAAAAATAGTGTAGTTTTCTGTTCCATTTACTTGCGATCAACTACCGATCGCTCACATAATACACAAGAAACTCAAATACCTCAAAAACACAGATGTACATTATGCTTGGACATGAAGTACCCTATCATAGCTTCTTCTTTAGCAGAACTGAACCTTTAGACACTGCAAAAACATGTCACTAAGGGCCCCATGAACACAACCAAGATCTGAAACTGCTAGCACCCCAAATGAAACTGAAGGGGAAAAAAAAAAAAAAAAAAAAGGACTGCGGAGTTTGATCCTAGGTGCACCCTTTTCCTCTCACAGTCCACAGACATTTTTGAAAAGACTCCCTGTAACAGTCCTGCTGTCCAAACATGTTATTGTAACATCTTTAGTGATAATGTTGCATTAGTTAAACATGTATGCAAAAATTTATTTCCAGTTGCTTCCTTAATCCTGAGGGATCAACACAACAGCTGGCTCTGCATGTTTGAGGTCCCCCTTTAACCAGGGACCTGGCACAAGACCAGAGAGGATAAAAACATAAATCTTTGAAATAGACCCCAAACACACAGACTGTTCAGCAATTTCAATAAAAGACAAAAACAATGCTGCGACTCACAACATGTAGTGGATTTGTTTGACATTTTTATTGTGGCAATACAAATACAGTTTACTTTGACTTCTGGCTCTGTGCCTGTGCCTTGAGCACCTTGACAACGATCTTCTGCTCCTCAATCAGGAAAGCACGCTTGATCCTAATAATAAAAAACAAAGGAGATCAATTAACATAATGAATTAGCTGATCACAGCATACCTAACAAGTTTGTATTTTAGTGCTTTCAAATTAAAGTTTGATGCCTGTATTAGTCTATTTTCTCAGTAACAAGCATCAGAAGATGAAGGGAAGTGCATCTTTTACCTGTCACGCACACACTTGGCGCACATGGATCCTCCGTAGGCCCTGCTAACGTGCTTCTTGGTCTTGGAGAGCCTCATCAAAACTTGAGGTCTAACAGCGCGAATCTGTAAGAACACAGATATGGATGTTGAGAACAATGGAGGAACAAGCACTTGCAGAGAGACACTTTCAGCAGCACAACCTAGGAAAAGCTGGGCTCACAGCAGTCGAGCAATTTTATAAGCTGCACACTAAAAACAATCAAACTGTGGCCAGTTTGTGACTGTGTGACAAAAGCACGCTGCCGTGCTTCCCTGGATTCAGACCTGCCTGCAGTGGATCACACAGTGCTGATGACACAAAGCTGTAGGGGTGAACTGGAGGAAGGTGGATTTATATATACTGCTCTACAAATGACGGTCACTGCAGTGATGTTTTTAATATGACCATAGAAAGATCTCGTAGTTATCTGAAGAAAAACCACAGCTAGCTTAAACACCAGCGAGTTTCTTGCATTGAGAAAACTCAAAGGTTTTATCAAAAGTGTACATTTAATGTACTCAAGAGTAGTGCGCAGCTTATCAAACGGTCAGACATTTAATGGAAAATGTTCAGGCCTCTATTAAAACAATAACAAAAAACCCCAAGAAACCCCCCAAAAACAAAGGTGACACAAACACTGCCTGTTTAGAGTCATTAGCGTAATCACCCCAGGAATAACCCTGAAACAACCATGTTTCTAGGTGTACACACACTTATTAATAATGTCCTTTCTCAACGTATTTGCACTTTTAAGTGTAAAAACTACTTATTAATACACTGGAGTGACCTTAATTCTCCTTATGAACCTACAACCACCAAAGCAAAGATGAAGATGATGCACAGGTGCACTAAGAGGACCAGTTCGAAATCAAAGTTTGAAATCAAACACTTTGAGGTATTTGTAACTTTTAAAATAGCTGAATTAAAACCCATTTGAACTAAGGAACTTAAAAGAATTACAGAACAAAGTTTAACTGGGTGTCAAAACCCCACATCTGGATCCCTCCAGCTGTTATACCACTCCAGCTGTGGCGCCTGTGGGCTTTCAACGTTAACCTACCGACAAACCGTTTACTAAATTTGGCAGTTCTAAAGAACACTTTGTTCCTGGCAGTCTGAATGTTTACAGAGAGAGCGTGAGAACTAGCGCATTACCAACATGTTCCTTCATTTGCCCATTGAAAGAAATGACATATACCCAGTAACATTACTTGAACCTGAAGTGGCATGTTGAGATCAACTGAACTGTTTTAAAAAAACAAAACAAACAAAAAACCCCACTGGAAACACTGGCACCATTACAAACCCAAGGCACCGTCTATAACGTGGAATTGACACAAGCCATTAGGCAGTGGTTACAGGGATTAATAATGTAGTACTCAGGAATAAGCAAACAGCACCAGGTGAAAAGCTTCTGCTCCTGTGAAAGTTGATGTCGTGCACACAAAATCAGGACATCTCTACTGGTGATGTCACAGCAACAGAAGAAAAGGCATTTGTGGTTGCAGGGAACTGCAGGATTTTCCACGATATCTTTTCAATCCCCAATCCAATGCAGAATGCTTACTTCTTCGGACTAATGCAAAAATGTACATTAAAAAAAAAAAAAGGAGGAACAAATATACGCTGATGCTTCAACAGCTTGCCGCACTATTGTCTTTACTCTAAATCAACCTCATCTACACTTGGCAGTGAGGGATGCTAAGTATCCTAGTCTACAAGTTCTGAAACAAATTTAAACACAGAGCACCTTCTTCAGGTTACAATGGATGTACTTACTCCACGCAGTCTTCCTGGGCAGATGCCACATGCTGACTTGGGGGCCTTGCCGACCTTCTTAGTGTAAAGGTACACAATACGATTACCAGGAGTCCGTGAGCTTCACAAAAGCAAAAAGAGGGTGGTTTAGTTTTCTTCAGAGGGACCATGCACAACATCACATCACAGGAGATGTGGTGTATCATAGTAGCTACTAGCCTATATACAACTACAGCCCCGTCCTGGCATTATGTATCCATAGTCGGGGTACCAGCTCTATATAGATAGACATGCAGTGAGCCAGGCATAGAAGCAAATACAACCGGAGAGAGTTTACTTACAGTCTGGTTTTGTTGGAGGCGGTGTTGTAGGACAACCTACGGCGGTAAGTCAGGCGCTGCACCATCTTGAAGCTGAAAACAAACAAAATTCAGTTAACTGTACTACACACCGCTGCCATGCTAACCCTGCTAACAGCGTCCACTCCATTACGTTAATGTTGGCTAAGTAAACACTGATCGGACTTATTAAACCGTCACTCTCATTTAAGAGAAACATCGTCTGCAGCTAATTTATCCTTTAAACATCCATTTAAACGCTACTAAAAGCTAAGACACCTCCACCGGCTTGTGCTCAGTACTCAAGAGAACGGCCTTCTCATGTCACACAAAAACTATGTCGTTAAAATCCAATAAGTCATGAAATAACCACATAGTTCAGAATAAAGAGCTCATGTGAGTATTATCTTTACTTGAAATCGACCACATTAGTTTATTAAAACGTAGGATTATAGTCGATTTTAAACTCATTATGTTTCTGAGGAAAGCAGGGACCGCCATACCTGCTGTCGCCGTAACCGGAAGAGGAAGGACTCAGGCGGATGATGGGGGTTAAACAGCGTCCAATGCGCGCTTCTCTGCCCCCTGCTGGTGGCTTGTTGTTATTACACATCAAGTATAATGTAATTATTGGCGGGACGCTGACGAAGTGCCCTTTAAACGGCTTTATGGCTATAATTTGAAATGAACGTTTCTTCATGTTCATGATGAGATTTTAAGAAAAAATAAATTAATCAAAAATCGGTTGAATTAAAATTACACACAGTCTTTAATCTTATTATAATTTAGTGCTGTTTTGCAACCTTTCAAATTTCTGCTTAACATGTTAAGGTGGTACTATGTTAACATGATTGGAAGCAATAAATTGGGGTGGGGTGGGGGGGGGGGGGGTCTGCTGGAGTCTACTACTGGTTTACTTTCCACAGGCAGGAAACAACAACCCCTTTTCAAGGTAAATATTATGAGTGGTCCAAACAAAGCACAGTGCTGATGATGTACTGATACAGTACAGTCATGACACTATAAGGACCTCTCCTAACTTTTATTTAGCCATCGTGTACATATAAATGTGTATATACAGGGTACTTCATTTTAAAGGAAATGCAATACACGCATTATCCAGTAGATGGTAGTAGACAGATGACAGATCATATGCAGAAACTGTGTTTTTGGGAATAGAAAATCTGTTCTTTAACATGCTCAGTCATCGTCTGACAGAAAAAAAGTATTGCAAAAGTGAGTAATATAGACGATGAGTGTATTAAGTCCAGCCTGACATGATACAGTGCAACAAGACTCTAAACTTGTATGATTTTGTGCAAAAAAGATATTATTGTTATTTTTTTATTTTAATGTAATTTTATCTTCAGAGCGTAAAAGGTTTATTATTTTAAACAAAATACTTACAAAAAAATTAAAAATCTGTTTATCCATCCATCGTGTTAGAGCAGACCCCAGATGCCCTGGGATGCCAAAGACAAAAATTAGATTTACCGTCATGTAATTATTATTATTATTATTATTGTTGTTGTTGTTATCATTGTCATTATTCTTATTTGTTTAAGAACGGAGAAAAAAATGCTGGTAGTTCTATTCCCAGACTGTCCGGTAATTATAAAATTATATACAGTTTTCATTAATTCATAGAATTTTTTCTCATTTTTTATTGTGGATCCACTGTAAAACAAACAAACAAACAAACAAACAAATAAACAAACAAACAAACAAACAAACAAACAAACAAACAAACAAACAAACAAACAAGAACTTTTCTGTCATTTAATTTTTATCTATCCCTTAAATGCTTTGCTGTACTAGCAGTGGAAGGGAATCCTTTATCAATAGGAAAACCTTTAAAACTTACAGTTTTAAACATACAGTCAAAATATAAAATATCTGCAATTCTTCACATTTTCCAAAGGTGCTCTACTGGCCGAATTGGATTCTTTGCTGGGCCAATTCTTGTCCAAAACAGTTTTTATGGTGTTGCCAGTCAGCACTTCCATAACGTTAGATTACCTTCAGTGGAAGTCACAGTTTTCAAAGATTTGGCTTGTCCAAATATATCATAAAAAGTCAACATTTTCCACTGAGTGCACTTTCTTTATTACATCACCGTATAGCAAAGATGGTGATAAAACAAAAGTCCAGGTATTTGAAAACACACCTTACCTGCTGCACCTCTAAAGATAAGAGAAAGGACTCAAAATGGCTCCCTATCAAAAAGTTGGGCTTTGTCATGAGCAAGCCAAGCTTGCTTTGCCGCGCTCAGCCAACAGATGGAGAGCTTGGCAATCTTTTACACGAAACATTTGGCACAGGCAAAAATCAGCGACAACACTCTGAAGAGTGTGCTGGCATCTTACGAGTCCATTTAAGGGCATGAAACTGTCTAGTTTGGTGCTTAACTTAGACTTTGTGCCAAGTTTAGCAATATCTCATACTGTCTTTGAAGGTGAATGAGTTTACATATTTTCTGCCTTTCTTTACAATGAAAATTACAAACTATACAATTCAATGATGCTTAAAGTGACATTATTGAAAAGGGTAAGTTAAGGGAGAAAATCACCTTCAGTTCCTTTACCTGTGTATTTTGTGAAGGTTGGGGAAACTGTCTAATTTGCTCTAAGATTTCTGTGTGATTAATAAGAATAGCCCCCCCGCCCCTCTTGCCTCTCACACTGCTATTGTTCTAAAACCTCTTACTGCTGGTGACCTCTAAAGGTCGAAGTATGTTCCTCCTGATCTGTTAAGGGACCGACTTGATTAAGTCCAGATGCGACGTGACCTGGGATTAACCCATTCTTCACAAGAATCGCAGTCTTCTACAAAGGATGCCAAGGAGATTTGCACCAACTCCAAGGGACTCCAAGGGACACCAAGGCTCACGCACACTTGTCCAAATAATTAGTAACATCTGCAGCTGGCACTCTGTCTTAACTTCGCCAAAAGTAATTATTCCAAAACATTAGAAATGTAGGTGTTGATCCAGCAGAACATCAACCGACTCCTCACAATCTGAAAGGATGTGACTTCTCTGTATTTTAAAGACCCCCCGACCCCCCTCCATCAGTCTTGACTTGTCAAAAATGAACCATATCACCTTAAGTGCACTTGATTACGCAACCCTCTCCGACCCCCCCTCTCCACATCTCCTTGGGCCGTCTGTGTAATCTGCTGAGATTTAAACCTGCTGCTCCTGTTTAATAAATCCACTGCGATTAAAATAGGATTACAGCTCTGCTTTCGCCTTCCTAATGACATCGGCGCATGAAACATTTTTTGACTTTTTTTTCCCTCACTTGTCTGGTTTTTACCCCGTCTCATTCACCCACACCTCCTGCTCGTCGAAACCAGACAGACAGCACTGACGTATTCCCCCCCCCCCCCCCCCAACATAAACTCACTGCCGCCCAACATAAACTCACTGCCGCCCAGCAGGTCAGTCCATCTGTGGGGCTGTTGACATAAGGATTAACCTTATAATGCAGCACGCACCCTGTATCAATGCTGTGCCCCTTCACACCACGCTTCTCAATAGCAGATAACAGCCAAAGAATATTTGCTGCACTGTCAGGTTGTTATTTACTCAAACCCGGCACTCATCAGACATCCATGGATAAAAAAAAAGCCATGAAATATTGAAAGGCATGTTGCACCACCAAAGGTCACAAGGACACTCCGCACGTGCTGTCCCTCCTGCTTTTAGAAATGTGACATGAGGGATGAAGAGAGCAAATCGATATGATTTTTTTTCTTGCTTGTTCTGCTTTAGCATTGCCCCGCCATTATTAAATACAGTAAGGTCACAAAAGGCAACGATTGATTGGATTTGCTTCAGGTGACTTCATGACCCCGGCACAAAAATCCATTCACGATAGTATTTCTTCCTTTAATGCACAATGTAGCTTTAAATCAAGCCCAAATGTTAATGTGCGGAGCTTTTTGAAGTTTCCTCTGAACCTTTAGGGTAATGACATAAAAGGCACATGTGGGAAATTACGTTTTTTGAAGCATCTCTGTCACTCTCCAAAATATCTTGACCATAACACACTAATAGGCTCTCTGGAGGACTCACTAAAGTTAAATTCAAAGTACTGAACAATTATATAAAAATATTGTTAAGATTAACCAGGTCAAAAAGCCAAAAACACCGTTTCACTGTGGTTCAGGTCATGTTTTGTTGTTAATTAAAAAAAGTTTCAGTTTTATAATTAAAAGTTGCACGCAGCAGGTTGGTCTGGCTCTCTTCCCCAGTATACCTCTGTCCTGTCTTCCTCCCCTCACCCCAAACTGGTCATGGTAGATGGCTGCCACTTCCTGAGTCTGGTTTCTGAAGGTTTCTTCCTGGGAAAAAGGTGTTTTTCCTTCCCACTGTTGCCAAGTGCTTGCTCATAAGGGTTTGTTTGATTGTTGGGGTTTTCTCTATTATTTTTACCCTACAATACAAAGCGCTTTGAGGTGACTGTTGTTTTGATTGGGTACTATATAAATAAAATTGAATTGAAAGCACCATGTCCAGTGACTTTGGAAATGTTAAGGTCAGTAGGAAGCTGACTTCTTTAGGTTTCACTGAAATGTTTCAGCAATACTGGGAGGATTGCACGTGTTTCGATTCCCTCAGAATAAACTTTAATGAGTTTTGCTTTATGGCCTCAAAAATTTGAACAGATTTCAGTTTGCTCCGTATTTTGGTTTATTTCCAAATAGCTCATAATCTACACTCATAAAAATGCAGAAAGTGCTGACTGCAATTTGACTAAATGTAAATTTTCAGGTGATTTTTCAACACAAGTACAATGTAAAACATTAAAGTTATTGGAATCTGGTCAAATGACATTTATTTGATTGGTATACATTCAATTATACCAGTCATATTTTCCTTAATTAATAATTATTTGGATAAATCAACCTTCTGATTTAATATATTTCAGTTGCACTTTACTTACTTAAGCTTTATACTTATGAGGGCAAAGAAAGGTTTGTTTGAGTGCAGTGACACACACAACTTCAGCTGTACTAGCCGGGGCAAACATCAGCACGTTAATGATGTAACACCTTCACCCATACCCCATCCTAGTACAATGAGTAGTTAAAAAAAATAAAAAATAAACAAAAGAAAATACAGAAATCAAAAATTACAAACCAGTTTGAAAAGTTTTGGACAACACCGTGCGCTAACATATACCATGAAAGCAGGGTTTCACTTTCACAATGTGTGCTTGCATCTAATCAGCCCAGCACCCGGCGATCAAACCTGCTTGTGGATTATCGTTTCGTTAATCCCTTTTGCACTACTTCTGCTAAAATGAATATCCCCCCCTCATTTTAAGACAAATTGGTCCCGCCCACATTATCTTGGAACAATCTTGGTTTTATGCTGAGCTTTGAATATATTTATGCTGCCATTTTTGCCACTTCCTGAGCATCTCATTTCCACCTTTTCCTAAGGAGCAGGTGGTCTGTTCAAGCCTCTTTGTAGAGACTTGTGTTTGTGATGGGTGGGGTTATTAATTTGGGGCTTTCGACATCTAATCCAGAGAAAGTCTTTTAGAAAAAGCTTATCTTGAGACTCCAATTTCACTTCTTTCCTCAGCTATAAGAGCAAAAAGCTTGTTTAATAGCTCTAACTCAGTACTTTGCTTTAGTCAGTTGTACTTCCCTCTTCACCAGAAAAAACTTGCTTGGTTATCATCACCCTATCTATCCGCCCCTCCGTGCCCCAATGCCCACAAATCCTTACAACAATGTGGGACACAAAGGCTTGGATTTAGCTGTCAGGCCAAAGTGAGGGTAGGTTGGGTGGGCCTGGTGTGGAGGGGAGGGGTCATTTGTTTTTGTCACAGCACCTATTTCAGACATATCAAAACAACTGCCACCATCACCCTTCCTCTGTATCGCAACCCAAATGACCCGTGACCAGTCATCACTTTTATCCTAGACACGGAGCCAGATTGTGAGCGCTCGGTGCTGGGGGTGTAGAAGAGAGGCTTGCGTGTGTGCTGTGGGACTATTGTTGAAAAAGAGCTGACAGCTTGGATGGGATCTCATCTGATAGGCATAAATATGGACAAATTGAAAAACACGCTTACAGACAATATGGTTGTGTTGGAGACAACCCTGAAGAAGTCAAAAGCATTTAAAAAGCCTGTTCAGAGTTGTATGATCTAGTAACTTGTCCGTCCAGATCTGTATCGAATATGCAGTGCATGAACTGTATTTATATTTGGTTTGTAAGTTTGCAGCCATGATCTCACACTGGCTCAATTATAGCTTAAGTAGAGCCCGACTGATACTGAATTTTGGTTGGGCAAGTTTTTAAAACTAAAGATATCCAATATCTCTATATTTCAGACAATGTTCACACTTGTACTGTATAAATGCAATATGTAATATTTATCACTGTTTAACTTTCCAATAATGGTTAGGGGCTAATTTCACAAACTTATAACTTGCACCATCATGTGTCTACCTGTGATGCTGCTCTACCGCATGTGCAGCAGGACTGTAAGTGTGAATGAAATAGGCTCATGTTTTCCCACCAGTGTTCACAAATTAAAGTGTGGCCAAATTGAACAGGGAAGTGTGTTTTTCAAGAGACTGCAGGACAAAGTCATTTTGACCTTGGACCACTAAATGCTGATTACTTAATTTTCAAAAACCAAGTCAGTGCTTCTTCAGCAAATGTAAGATATTTCCTGAGACATTTCATGCATGTCCATCCATGAGACAGACAACAACATGTTTCTGTCCAGTCCAGGGTGTGCTGCTGGTGTGGAAGCATGAAAATGCCTCAGCTATTGGCCATTTGGTGTCATTAAATCAATACTTAGATCAGGTTTCTTGATTTACTTTCACATCTACCTGGAACCAGGCTATAGGGGAACTCCACAGGTTTTTGCATTATTAATAAATTTGTAGATTTACAAAACATGATACCTACCAGTACAAGAGCTGCTCACTTCGCAAATAAATTCCTTACCAAAAACCATAATGGTTACTGGTCACAAAAGATCATGCTATCAATAATGTGATGCAAGTTGAATCTCTCTGCCTCTGTGTTTCCTGTTAGGTAACAAGAAACAGCCACAGGGTACAAGAGAGGTTAGCAGAGGGGCAAATCAATGAGGTCACTGAATCGTGATTTGTCATACAGCACCAGACCATTAGTGTCACACATACTTTGTCACACTGCATAAAGATTATTTGTCTGTGTCAGTCCAACAGGAATTGTCCCACAGGCTACTATGTAGTTGGGGACTTATTTGACATGAGGGGGAAACATGGCTACCCCGGGGGACTGCAGGGTTTTGTGAGATGAAGAGGTGGCATGGGCTGACATATTCAAAAATGAAGCAAACTGGAATATGACGCTCATCCATCCATTCATTCATTTTCAGCTATTTATCTGGGTCCGGCCTGATAAATAGCTGAGCAGCAGTCTGAGGAGATGCCTAGATTTCCCTCTCCCAGGCCACCTCCTCCAGCTCATCCGCTTGTCTGTGGGGACACCAAAGCAGACTGGTATAAGCAGCAGAGAAACATGTTCCACCCAGCATGTCCTGGGTCTCGTCCAAGTCTCCTCCCAGCTGGGGATACCTGAAACATCTCACCTAGAAGACATCCAGGAGCCATCTTAATCAGATGCCTGAAGCACCTCGACTGGCTCCTTTCAGTGTGGAGGGGTACATACTCTACTTGCCACTCTCGAATAAAGCTCATGTGATCTTTAAAGTTTTCACCAGTTTATTTTCATGATTTTGTCATAAAAAATGACCATATTTGATTTAAAGTTGGCCACTGTCCTCTTTCAGGTCATCTTGCAATCATTCGCCTCTCGATCACTGGAAGTCGTCTGTGAAGGTTCTCAGTCATCCAGGCCATTGTACTCTAAGGAGCTTGGAAAGAAAAGCGTCTGGACTTCATTAAGTTGCTTGAAGACGTTTCACCTCTCATTCGAGAAGCTTCTTCAGTTCTAGGGTCAAATGGTGGAGAGTCCCAGATTTAAACCCTGTGGAAGTGTCCCCCCAAAGAGGGACAAAGGACCCCCTGATGATCCTCTACCTAATCACATGCGCCAAGGCGTGAAAACGGGTGTAGGTCACAATCAGCCAAGGTTTCGGGTGAGCTAAATCTGCTATACTCAGTTTCTGTTTGCATTGCCTCCAGGTGGGCTGGAAACATTACAACCCTGCCTGAAGAGATGACAAGGAAGCATTTTTAAACCAGGTAAGGAGTTTCTAATGTACTAATGTAATAATGTAAACATGTTTAAAGGATGTGACTCTTTTGGCATTTTGCTTATGCAATATAATTGTAATAATTAAGTATGAAAAATGAAAAGCAGTAATGAATAAAACATGTATGTATGTGTGAGACAGAGACAAGTCTCAAAAGACACGAAAGAAACATTTCCTATTTAAAGAATGTGAAATTATTTTTCTTTTATAAAGGTAGTTAAACGTGATGATTGAAAGAGGTGTTAAGGTAACTGGCTTAAGTGTGCAGATTAACCCATAATATATTGTTCGACTCTTTGCAAGTAAATGTGAAGGGGAAAAAAATGAATTAGTGAAACTGCAGGAAGTAGATAATTGCTGATATGGGATTTTTAAGACTGATATCGATTTTTGGTGATTTGAAAATTTGAAACATTCGCCATTTTTTCTCCTCTTAGACACATGAAACATAAACAGGTTTCCCTAAAAAAATTGCTAAATGTTATTATTTAAGTGGATAACTCTTTTACCTTTTCTCCGACAGCTGGGACGAGCTGGTTGTTTGTGTTTTGTCCTGTGGCCAAGAGAAGAAAGCGCCCTCTAGCGGACAAAATATGCAATATCAAAACTCATGAAGGGTGTTTCTTCACTAACGTCTATCCAGTGTCAAACCCCCCCCCCCCCCCCCCCCCCCCAAAAAAAAACCAAAAACCCCACCACCACCAAAAAAAGATAATATAGCTAATCAAGTAGCTAATCTGGGGGCTGATGTATTGATCACGCTCTACCAGGAAGTAAATGCACATTATTACAAATCAGTACAGTAAATAATCATGCGGTAAAGTTTAAACATACAAGCAAAAGAAAGAAAACAGAAGAGCTGCGTTTTACTCTTGTTTTCTAAATCCTGAGGTAAGCCAAGCTTAAGCTGCTGGGGCAGAGCCTCTTCCACGATGAACAGAAAGATGTGACAGCGGACCTGAATGATCTCATTAAACACTTGGCAAGAAACCAAATCTTCCCAAAACCGAGCAGAGGTGTAATGGGGGGGTTAGAAAAAAGAGGCTGAATTCTATCTGGAGCATGCTCTTTAAAATGAGCGGTGCTGCATCGCTTGGCTCCAGGGTTATCTTTAAGAAATGGATCCATCACGCGTATGTAACCTTGAGGTGACCCCAGCCATGCACACAAATTTTCTAAGCTGAGGCATATCCACCTGTTCCGCCATCGGGGGAGGGGGATCAGTGGAAATACTGCCTTTGCTGTGTAACCACGGCAACTCCTCCCTCAAAATGAAACATCACCAACGCCCCCACTGCGTGACCAGCGGAGGGACGGATGCGCTGTCTGCCGCTTACCTGGCTTTAATAATAAACCGCCAGGTTCACGTGGTCAGCCCAGCCCAGCACAATATTCTGCCACTTTAGAGAGGTCTTTCCGACTGGGAGATTTTTTTCTCTTTCTCTCTTTCTCATCCCAGACGGCAGAGATGCTGCTGCTGCTGCTCTGAGGGAGAGAGGTGAGCGCATTCTTCACCCCCCCCCAACACTCACCCCACCCCTCAATCTAAAGCTCCTCCTCTGTCGCTGGAGAGCTCAGACCGGTCACACTTTGCTCAATGAGAGCAAGAGGGCACCGGAGACGATTTCCTAATTTCAACCTGCTGCTACTGCTGCTGTGCCGTGCGGCTGTTTTCTCGCCTCTTTCAAAGGTAAGGACGCGGTCTGCAGCCTGTCCACGCGTCATGCGCCGCGGCAGGGAACTTAATGTTCGCGAGGGTGATGCTTAGAGCTGTTTCTGATGTGGTGATACCCCTGAAAGGGCGAATGCATTAATGAAGGGCAGACGGGGGGAAAGAGTTGTCAGTGGAGCTGGTATGTCAGACCATCCGTGCAGCATCAGTGAAAAGTCAAATAGGACACGGCGTGCGTGTTTTGATGTGCTTCCACTTGCGCAGCGTCGTCGGAGGCTACATGTTTACAATCTTGGACTGCAGCCCTGTGGTGTCCGTAAACCGTCGGCCTTTTGCGTTGATATTGTCCCAGGTAATAGATAAATACATTGAAAAACTCATTATGATTTTTGTTGAACAGCTGGATAAAATCAGAATTGAAAGGGTTCGATCAGGATCAGCTGCAATCATCTGTCAGTGAGATAAGTTTTCTCTCTGCTCGCATATCTTGTGGTTTGAATTGGTTTACTTGGAAACGTGAAGTGCTGTTGATTCAGAAATACACTCGATAGTAGGGGGGCTTATGGTGTTCCGCTATGAGGCCAAAAATGACAAAGTCATGGTGGATTTGCGTGCAAATGTTCAGACTTCAGATCATGTGAATTCTGCATGTATTTTTCCTTAATATGCGTCTTTGTTTAACTGCTTGCATCCATCCTCTCAGATGGAAACAGTTCAAAACAGTGTCCGTGTATGTATTAAAAATGGTTTAAGCAGAGTAAGCCGCACGTGCATGGCTCTAATTCTTGGATCTAGTTTGCTAAATGTCTCCTTATAGCCTGATGTTTTTTGGGGAGTGGGTTTATAGTGGAGTCTTCCACAGTGACACTGATTTACTGGTTGTTTAATGTTAGCGTGTTTAGTTTGACTATGATAGAATGATTACAAATTATTAATTTATCTTAGATTTTTAGGACCACTAATAACCAACCAAATAAACCTTGTGTAAAATATCAAAATCACCTCTTCAATTTCCCTCACTCGGTATTCTTTTTTTTTTTCTTCCTTGTTTTGTCCATCAGAGGCGAATATGACGACATCATTTGGCAAACCAGACCCTGGGAAACCACTACTGTCAATTCAGTTCGTTTGAAACCAAACACGACATGATGCGTTGTCTCCGGTGAAACTTGCTCCACCACTCTCCCCTCTTCTGCGCACCTATTGAGAGAGAGGACACCAAAAGCTGCATAGACATGGGTTCAGATCAACCCTGCATGGATTCTCCAGAGCCAAGACCCATATTGGGTCCTGGCTGTAAGCAGCTGGGCCGTGGGTGTCTGAGGAAAAAGTTCAGGCCCACACGAATCTTGGGGTTGGCCTTCAGTCTGGTGGCCTTAAGTGCTGTCTCTTACAGTGCCTTTACCTGGAACTCAGGAGGTGTCAGCGAGCCAGTGCTCCCCCAGGAGAGTCTCCATCAGTCGGCCCCGCACAGGACCCTACTTTTTACCCAACACCAGAGAGACCCCAACGTGTCAGCTGACATGCCAATAGCCATGAAATCTACAGCAGATAGCAACGACAGCCAGGGGGAGTACCCACCAGACATTTTTACCCTCTCCCAGAGGCGCCAAGGAGCAGTGGTCCTCCATATGTTTGGCATGATCTACATGTTCATCGCATTAGCCATCGTGTGCGACGAGTTCTTTGTCCCGGCGCTGACAGTCATCACAGAAAAGCTGACCATTTCCGATGATGTTGCGGGCGCCACCTTCATGGCGGCGGGAGGATCAGCTCCAGAACTCTTCACCTCCGTCATCGGCGTTTTCATCTCGCACAGCAATGTGGGCATCGGGACCATCGTGGGCTCGGCCGTCTTCAACATCCTCTTTGTCATTGGGATGTGCGCCATCTTCTCCAAGGAGATCCTCAACTTGACGTGGTGGCCGCTCTTCCGTGACGTATCCTTCTATATCCTGGATCTGATCTTGCTCATCATCTTCTTCCTGGATAACGTCATCTCCATGTGGGAAAGTATCACGCTGCTCACGGGCTACGCCGCCTATGTGATCTTCATGAAGTTCAACAGCAATGTCGAAGGATTTGTCAAAGATTGCATGAACAAGAACCAAGTGGTAGAAGTAGAGGTACAACCCAAGGTGAGTTGAAATTATAGTTTCAAACAATAAAGAAGTTACAGTAGGTGTGCAGACGTTAGTTTTAGTATTTTTGGCTGCTAGAAATGACCTCGGATGTCTCCTCTGGTATGGGCACATTCATCCCTTTCAGTCATTCCACGCAGCTTTAGATGTTACTCTAATAAAGTCAGACTTGCTTTGATAACCCAAACCTAAATTGTCTGTGGAGACATGCTTTAAAATGATATGTATCTAACGCCTTTCTCTCAAAAAGAACCATTGTCTCCTCACTTATCTCTTAGATCTTCCAGCATGTGACTGCTGATGCCAAACATATGCTTTACTGTCTTCCATTGCACACGCTCATTATTTCAAAAATAATCAAAACTCTGTGGGCGTTGAGGATGGAGCACTTTCAACTGCTAAACTGATTGTACATCAGTATGATTCACTCGTCGCTGCTGTGCAGGGCTGGCATACTGTATTCCACTGTGGGATTAATAAAACAGAATCAAATGTGTAATTCTGGGTTAAGCTCTACAAATTGTGTCCCAGTCTGACAACCAAATGCTTTGGAAAATCTCAGGAGCGATTTTCTTTCTTTTTTTTTCTCCTGCAGTTAAAGATTTCTCACATAAAAAACCAAACTGTCACGTGAAGCGCACAAACGCACCCAGCTTGATGAGGTAAACCACGCAAAGTAAATGGCTTCAGGATTGGTACGGCAGCCCTGTGCGAGTGTCTTCACATTTACTCTTAAGTGGAATTCTTTTTTTTTCTTTTCCTTCCTCGCTTGAAGGCTTAAACATCAAATACTTCCCGGATAAAAACAGTCGAAATCGCTGTGTTGCTTCATTTCACTTTCACCCACCCCCCCACCAATGACACTTGAGGGCAAAAGACACTGCACTGCAATTTGATACTTGTGTAGAGATTATCCGGATGAATTTAGATTTCTTTGTGACATGAGATGGAAATGAAATTTGGAGAAGGATGCATTGTAAAGCTTTCACTAAATCGGGATTTATTCTAAGTACATAAGTGATATTTAAACAGCAGGTTACACAATGCTGAGGGAAAAACTCTTGAAGTCGGTAGCACCTGTCTGCTGTTCAAAAACTTAAATGCTTAAATAAACTGATCTGTCCTTTTCTTTTTTGTTTAAATTTACCTACTTCATGTAAGCAGTTACCTTTTGCACCTGTGTGCTGTTTAATCTGTATTGTTTTCACATAATGCACAAGAAAAAAGTGCACTTGCCAAGTGCCAGAAAAAGAGTCAGTCAACCTTGAACTGCAATGGATTCTGGGAACTTTGGCTCAGAGAAGCTTGCGCGTGTGTTGTGTCTGTTGTTAAAACAACTTCTAACAGAGGGGAGAAAAAAATGGGAGCAAGACAGATGATTCGATTAAAACCCTTCATCATCTCAGCATTCCTTACAACAAACTGAGCTTTTTCCTCTCTCTTATATTGAGGACAGCGATACCACGGATGCAAGTCTCAGCATCCGCCCTTATGAAGGAAGGAAAATGTGTGAAAAATGGCAAAATTATTATTATTAAATAATTACTTATATAGGCTGTCTGTTGACCTCTTTTTGTTTTGCAGTCTGGGTCGACAGGGTTAATAGAACTGCAAAGGCACAAATATTATTAGAACATAATCATCTAAACACCCTTGTTTAATCAAGCTTTGACACTTTCGGGACGTGTGTATTTCAAGGCACGAGTGTTATTTTGAGAATTAATTGATACGAGCAGGCGTGTGTGCGTATGTGTGTATGCTCAAGTTCATACGTGAGCGATGGAAGGTACGATGAGTCATAAAAATGTTAGGCAAAATAAAACTGAGTCTTATTTTGTGCTTTTTTTGTGATGAACTGAGTAGCCCCTAAATCTGTTCATTGTTGTGGATGTGTTCAAAGGTGTTCCTGATCCTTCATACAGCGGTGCAGTCTTGCAATGGAAGGGACGCTGGGCTGTATAGTTATGTCCCATGTCCTTGAGTAAAACACATGGCTTAACAAAGGGGGGGGGGGGGGGGGTTCCTGAGATTATTTGGTGCTTTAAGAGATTGGGATGTTACTGTTAAACAGGAGAGAAATGTTGTGCTGTGATATGTGAGGGTTGCTTGGTAAGATAATTGGCAGCTAGCCATTTAATCCTGCATGTATGCCGTAAGTGCCATGAAATATTAGATCCTGAGTTTGACGTGAACCCCCAGCTTGGTGTTCTGCATTTAGAAGTCATCCGTGAGTTTTGTACTGTCTGTGACTGCTTCCTTTCATCACATTACATAACTGCTTGTACCACGTTCTTTTCTCGTTTTTTTCTGTCACAAAGGGTTTCTTTTGTGTGTCTTGTTTATTCTGCTCCCAGTAACATAAAAATAGATGACTTTGTTTCTCATATTTTCACAGAAAGTAATGCTTTAGCTTCCAGGCACAAAGTTAACCGGTCAGAGCTTTGTTTGCTTTTCGATCACTGGACAAATCAGAGGTGTCAAACTTTTTTTTGTCCTTTCTTCTTCTTTTTTCTTTCTTTTTTTAAAAATCCTGTGGGCCTAGATTTAACATTTTCAGTATGACAATAAGAGAACTGTCACAGCCACGCACAGGCTACTGAAAGTTATATTCGTGCAGTTGTTTTATCATCAGTTTGTGCAATTTTCTATAATCTCTTAATCCAATTTGCACAACTATGAATGGTCTGCACTTACGCCGACCTGGACATGCAGTAAAATAGGAGAGCAGCAGCTTTGAATTTTAACAAGTTCAAGGCTTCACGTTGTTTGGGGAGTGAAAACATATGAAGGGTTTCGTACTCCTTCCAGCAGGCTAATCTTGGCTGCACTTGAAGTTTAGTTCAATCTTATTTACCAGGCAATTAATGAATTACTTGGAGGTGGAAAATGAACTCTGCTAGCACAAGTGAATGGATGCATTCACACCCAAAATATGAATCTTTGTTTGACATAGCATTCTCATCCTTTAAGTTTTATATTGCTAACATAGCTGTAATTTTAGCTTTGGCTTTCTCTCCATCATTACACAAGAGACGGCACCAGCTAAATTTACCGCTGAGCTTACAGTACTGCGTGTTGCTAACTTCGCTGTCGGACATTTTATACGGGGCTCTTATAACAGCCATATATATAAGTTTTCAAAGTAGCCTGGAAAGCTAATGGGTGCTAATGCTAAGGAAGCTCAGTTTATTTTAGCGATCCCTTTCATATACATCTGGTGTTATAAAAGGCAATGCTTAACCAATTTATTGGAATAACTGATGTAAAAGCTTAGTAACACACATTGTAAGACCACATGTCCACAACTTTGAAACAAGCAGATATCGGAAGGAAGCATTTACCTTTTCATTTCCTGATGGTAGCTTATACTTCTGTTTTACCTAGTGAGTACTTAGCTGTTGCTTAATCTCACAATAAGGACACTTGCTCACAGAGTTGGGTTGCTACCTTAAGGCCATATTAACTTACCTGCTGTTAATGAGTTTTATTCTTATGAATCTTAACCAGTATCTCTTCAGGCTTTCTGAGGTGTCTTTCAAAGTCTTTATTCAGACTTTGGCTCCTTTTCAGTCCAGTCCTTCTACCTGGCAGTTTTCAGAAGAATGTTTTTTGTGTTTTTGAAGAGAACATTAAGACTAACACTGACCTATGAATTATGGCAGCATACGTGGCAGGACTAAAAAGATATGTACAGCAGATTAACAATAGTGGAAATTCATGTGCTTAGGAAAAAGGAAAAATATCCAGCAAGGACCTGACAAATTTGTTGGGGCTGTTATCCCAGTTGAAAAGTAGCATCAGATTTTGACCCATTATGCAATATCAACTGGAAAGCATCTGATTAGAAATATCTTAATTTTTCAGCATAGCATCGATCCTAAACACACTGCCACTGCAGTAGAAGCATACCTGGATTGGAAAAACACAAAGTGGAAAGTGTAAGTCATGGATTGGCCTCCCCATAGCCCGGACCTCAGCCTTATTGAAGCAGTGTTGGATCATCTTGACAGAGAAAAGATTAAAAGGCAGCCAACACCCAAAAAATAGCTTTAAAATGTCCTTTAAGAAAGAGAACAATTCCTTATTCCTTGTTCTTAAAAAAAATTATGAGTAAGCTTTCCTTAGAGTTCAGGTTGTGTTGGAAAAATAAAGGTGGTCTCTAGAAATAAAGCTCATGAGAGTTGTATAAATTTTGTTTTTGCCTTACAGTCCAGTCATACAAGCCCAGAGACCAGGCAGCGGCCATCTGTCAGAGACTGGTTTTTCAGGGAAAAATGTGTATTCTCTAACCAGTTCCAAATGGAGTTTGACTCGTGACATCCTTTAAATTTATAGAAATTATTTTGAAATACTGATTTCATATGGTCAGTCCTCTCTCTCTCAAAGTATTGCAGAATATGTGTTTGCTTTCAGTATATGTTGCGTGCCACTGTTGTTTTGACATGTGCTGTATGCCTTAAGCTAAACCTCTCAGGATGGTGATGAAAGGTGACTTCAGCATTGCGCATATCTGCGCCCTTAGCTATGATGACTTGTGGGTCAAAGATGGGCCACTTTACTGTAACACTGCTGTTAACTTTCATCTGTTTTCTTATAGTGAATCTACTTAATGTGGTCCTGAATTAAGTGACTTTATGTGACAGAGTCAACTCAAGCCTGTGCACAGTTTGATTGCAAAATGCTGGGTCACTTAGTATGTGCACTGGGGCCAAAGGAGGCCACCCAGTGCTTGATTAATTTTCCACCCCATCTAAATGCTTCTCACCCACACATCCAGTAAATCCTTAATGGGCAGACTGTACAGACACAGTTCGAGGTCGCAATAGAAATAATGGGTCTGTCTTTAGCCTCACAAGCTTGGATCGTCATGCCACTGCAAGATAGATGAGTGCTGCTCTCAGCTTTGGCTATTTTTTACTGCAAAAACAGCAGATACATGTGTAGTAGAGTTGGATTGGCATGCTGATGGTGTCCCACCACAGCAATCATTTGTCCAACCCTTTTCTTTTTCTTTCTCTGTGTGAAAAAACAGCCCAGTAAGCCAAGCCAATCAATGCTGGCATCCTAACCACACTCCACAGTTAATATAAAAAAGTGTCCCCCCCCCCCCTCCCAAATCCAATCTGTAGCACTTGTAATTGATGTAACTATTTAAAAAACCTAATCTGGCTGAACACGGTCCAAAAAGGGTCTTTTGTCATCTGGAGGCCATCATCCTGACTGCCTCGTCTGGATCACCTTGCCTGGCTAACCCAGGCCTATTGCTATCACATTATCCTGTGACCTCTCACATTGTTTCAGCTGATGGACTGAAAGGCTGCTTTTGAAAATATTGGCTCAGGCAGATTCGATTACCCGACACTTTGTGCATGATGGTTTTATGAAAGACGTGGCATTTCTGGATGTGTGTGGTGAAGTCACGTTAAAGAAATTAAATGGTTAATATCGTTGTACAGTGTACTGCATCATGCTATTCCACTAAACACAACAGCAGAGATCGTGAAATGAGAGATAAGTAACAGAAAGCTGTCAACAATCAAGCACAATAAAAAGTGTCACAGCAGAATTGAGATACTTGACCAGACCCTGCAGACTGGAGTCAAAGTCAGAATCTGCATTCGACCGTACTATTAGATTCCTGCTATCATCAGTGTCAGATGAGCCGGTGTGTATCGATGCAGTTGTTGCTACTGCTGAGATGGAAGGTGCGACCTCTGATGCATTACCAAGCTATAAATAGCGTCACTGAGGCGAGATCTTCCATCAGGACGTGCTTCAAAAGATCGGTTACAAAGCATGTTCTGTGCAGAGAGCAGACTGCTTTCCTCCCCGTGGATTTGGACATTTGGGCACCAGTGCTGCACATGCTGATGACGCTCTGCGCCTTCTTTATATTCACACATGAAAACCAGTTGTTGCATGGCTGCTTGCTGTGCTGCTTTTCTTCCCATGCACTGAAATACCACACCGCACTGCGAGAACTCTCATCATCTTTGCCTCGTATTACGCATCCGTGGGATTATCTACCGTCATGACGGGCAGCACACTCATTTTTAGCAAAGTCCAGATGGACACTGCTGAGCATAAATTATAAAATACATCTGTTTCATATTGCTATTTTAGGCTCGAACGGATAATAAAAGTGAGTTGCCAGGCTAATTTCTGGGAAATCCTCTTGAAATGCGCATTTTAATTAGAGCGTGTTTTGTGCAAAAACGCAGGAAACATTAACCCCACTTGCCCGTGTGCAGCAAGATTCTAGAGGATTGGGCCTCTCGTCTCTGTCCTTCAGCTGCACGGTGGTGTACTTCTTTGAAAGTAGTGAGATTTATGGTTATATCCTTTAAAAGCAAAGTTGTAGAAAGGACCTTGCTTTTGAGCAAAATGAAAAAGAGGCGCTGACGGAGTCAATAATCTTTCTGTGTGTTCATTTCAGGCCCAAGGTTAGAGATGCTCACATAATGGTTAGTAGTAGAAAAACCCTACAACTAATACCTGAGCATTGTTTAGCATGATGACTCATCAATCTTTTCATATCTTTTATTTTTTTTAAAGAAAGGTTAGTTTTCTGTGTTTTTACATCCGTTCGTGCCATTTTACAGTAATATGGACACACCTTTGTGAGCACATACAGTATAGAAATAGATGCAGAGAGAGAGAGAGACAAGTGCGCAGCAAGCAACAACAGAGCCAGAGTCCAATAATTTAAAAATAGAAAGCCTGCAACTTTGATCTCACCATGACGATGAGGAGTCCAAGTTTTATCATCCGTTCCAGCTGTGGCTCATTGTCTGAGGAGGGAGGAAGGGCTGAGCGCTACTGTCGAGCCAGTAATTAGTTTTCCTGTTTTGGAGGTTTTACCTTGTTGTTGGGCTGTTAGACAAGTCAATAGAGGTGGGAAGAAAAAAAAGTTTCAAAAGACAGTAATGGAGTGATCAAAACATACAGTGTCAACTTTTACAGGCTTGACTGGAGGGCTATTTAGTTTCTTCTTCCATTGTGTGCAATTACTCTGCAAGCTGTCTTGGCTGTGTCGTACTTCCCTGCTAGAGCTCGGCTTTTGTTCACATTCAATTTAGTTGCATTCAGTGATTATAATTGTACTAGCTGAAGTTTTTATTAACACCACAGGTTCCTATGACTCCTTTTTTATGTCGCTCTGAATAGTCAATTGTGGGTTCCCCCTTCTTTCTTATCAGAGTGGACAGTGGCTCTTTGCTGCCTCCCCAGTGCCGGTAATGATTTGAAGGTGACCTCGTCTCACAGTATTTTGTCTGTGCAGTATTCAAATGCATAAACTGGTGTGCTTAGAGCAATTAAAAAACCCCAAAACAAAACATTGAAGCTTATCATTTTTACCATCCGTGGAGCTGTTATGATTTGGGACGTTTCCAGGATCTTCACAAAGCAAAAAGAAATGCGCACATGGCCCTTGATACCAAAAACTTCCAAGTTAATTTATGCACATAAATCTCCTTTAGGATTACCTTATCTCATCCTGTGATGCGTACATCAATTCAGCTTTAACCTAAAGAGACCACTTATGTAATTAAACTGCAATTTTCTCCCTACACTCCGACGCAGCCAGTTTCATGAGACTCTGTTTGTTCCCATATAGCGCATAAAATTAGTTGATTAATCCATTAGCTGACTCACAGAAAACTAATCTGGCCATTTTGATAATGAGGAGCAGGTGGAGAGTTTGTCTGGAGCACTGAAAATTCACATTTATTAGAACATTGGTGAGTATG
This sequence comes from Pelmatolapia mariae, assembly GCF_036321145.2. Taxonomy (NCBI): domain Eukaryota; kingdom Metazoa; phylum Chordata; class Actinopteri; order Cichliformes; family Cichlidae; genus Pelmatolapia; species Pelmatolapia mariae. Next base: position 83,928,159 of record NC_086229.1, on the reverse strand, counting down.
CGAGAAATCTGTAAACAATGCAGTGCTCGCTGTAGCCAGTTGCCACTGCACCTGTCACTTTCATTTGTCTCGTTCATCACTCTGACTTCACTCATGCGGTAAAGCCGGAGATCTCAGGTTTTGAATCTCCGCAAGTCAATTTAAAGACTCGTTATGCGTTATGCCTCTGTGCTTTGTGCAGCACCATGGACAGCACCGTCTCTTCTGCATACTCGAATATTAGTGACTGGAGTGATGGACTTTGTCTTTTATTATTTTAGACTCCAAAATCCCTTTTGCTTCGCGTTCTTGTTAAAGTCCACTGGTGTTAGCTTTACCATCAAGAGCAACCCAAGTCCGATCTGCTTAAAGGGTGAGATTACCAGACTCACATGCTTTAAGGGTTTAAGTGAGTAAAAACATCTCCTTTTATTCATTTTTGAAAGAAATACCATAACATTACAGTGTTTTCCCTCACAGATGGCTTTTTGAATAGGTTCCTTTAAAGTTTCAATATTTTACCTCTTTTGAACAAGTTTATATAAAGCTCACACGGCCCCAAAAGGTGTCTTTCAAATTTCAAAGTGCCACCAGAGACTTTTTATTCCACCAAGCTTTTATGCTCCTGGGGTTTTTTCTATTAGCTTTGATCCAGACTGGCTTTTTCAGTGTCTGTAGAGTTAAATCCAGCTGAGCAGATGAACCAGTATAGCTGCTGTTTGGATGTGAAAAAGTGCTTGAGCAAAGATAAATTGTTGCTTTTAGCTAACTTTATGAGTAAATGTACATGAAATGACAGCACAGCTGTTGGCTTTAGCTCAGATTTATCGTGATTTTGTCAGGTGGAATTGCATTTAAAAACAAACCATAATTTTTCGAAGAGCGTTGGCTATGGAAATTGCCTACAACTGCGATTTAAGACTACAAGAAGTTTCATGAGGTGTTAAAGTGCTGCGTTTCATTCACTATTTAGTCTTTGGTTCGTTGTTGGATTGCAGTGGCATAAAGGGGAGGAGGCTTTCCTTTAGTTGTTGGGATGTTGCCATCAAAAAAATGGGTTAAAAGGGACAACTGAATAGTGTTGTGTCTGCTCTTGCAGCTAACAACAGGACATGTTGTAGCTGAGACCTTTTACAGATGGACTTTAAAGGAGAAGCAGCTCTGGCAAACGTTTTCTGACGTAGTGGGCGGTGGAAAATAATGTAAAGTTTCCCCTTTCGATGTGTAATTGGTGGGGGGCGCTAGAGCAATAGAGGTTTTAGACAACCTTATATTTTCTCTTCCTTTTAAATCTCCGAGCTTAAAATAAAAATGCTAAAATGAATTTTCAGAACATGGGACCTTTGATTCAGCGGTGGAGAATTGGCAGAGACACAAAATGTCTGATTGTTGGATGCTGCTTTATTTAATGGCCAACACAGAGGAGTGTAACATGAGGCTGTTTGTCTTTAAAGCTTAATGAGTTTGTATTCTGATGTGACCTAGACAGTCTGAACAGCTCTGGCTCCAGCCTTAAAGCTGTCTTTATTGGAGGCCACTTCTCTGAGCATTTGTTTGTGGACCTTGGGGTAATTTTAGCTCTGGGGGCTAGCAGGTATCGGATCATCACATATGATATAACTATTCTGAGTTCATACTGTAGGGTTTGTGCTCCAAAACTCACCATCACACAATGATGGGGTTCTTTCTGAACCTTGCTGTGGTGACTCAAGGTCATAAAAGTCGAGGGATTTCCACATTTAGTACTGCAGGATTCTGATAGAGGTAAAACAGTTCTTGAAAATGTCATATGAGAGTGCGTGTGTGTGTGTGTGTGTGTGTGTGTGTGTTTTTGTTTTTTTTTCCAAGGGAGAACCTGAAGGTGAACCGTTGAAGCTTGCAAGAAATTCAAAGCCTTTATTGATCAAGGGCTATTTTTAAAGTGGGGTCGATTAAATAATGTAACTGCACTGTAAAAGCATCATGTGAAGGGCATCCAGATGCCTACCTCAGGGGTGTATGAAATGACTGACACACACACCCCAAGCGAGAAGGAAATGGCACATTTGGCGGGAGGTGGCCGAAGACTGGCGAGGCTTACGTACTCGGCTCCTTCCTTACGGGGATTTTTGACCCTCAGCATCAGGAGCGCTAAGCTGCAGCAGCTGAACATTACATCAGCTCTGAGTTGTGGTTCATGTAATACCCGTAATTTGTGAAATCCAGACTGATGATGTCTGCGCCACACACAGCGCTCCTGTATAGATTTCACAGCTGCGCACAGACCTGACATCGCACAGATAACCGCAGAGACAGTTTAAAACTAAATCTAAGAGAGTAAACTCTTAAAATTGAAGTGATTGCAATCAGACAGTCTCTAATGAGCTAATTAGAAAATGCTCTGGGGCTCCGTGAATCCTCTGAAAGGTTCTCCTCCGCTGTTCTCATTTAAGAGGTTTGACACTTGGTATGTCCATCACTCACAGACAGATGGTGCATGTGGCTGCCCTTCAACCCAAGTCCATTTTAACTCAAGCCTTACCAAGGTGACCTGAAGGGGCTCTTATCAGCATATTACCCTGTCTGCACTAAATGTCAGCTGGCAAAATGGACTGACCTGGAGGAAGCTTCCTCCGCATACTTCTGCCTCCACCTCCTCTACAAAGCCTCGTCTGTGTGTGTTTGTGTGTGTGTGCGTGCACTTTGCTTCAGATGGGAGGTAACTGTCTGCTGACAATTGAACAAAACAGATCAATAGTCAAGATTGTTTGGATGAGGTGCAATCAAATAAAAGTTGGAGCCTTAATGGAAAAAGATGACGTGAAATCCTGACAACGATGACTGCAATGCGAATGCAAAATTAAGCACACCTCAGCTAATGATGAAATCTGTTATTAATTTCCAAGTGTCCCATAAGACTAAAACCAACTAAAGAAATTCCATGGATAGGGTACACCAGTCTTTTGCAGGGCTAACACAGAGAGATACAGAGAACCGTTCACACCTACAGCCCATTTAGAATTGGCACTTAACCTCTGGACTGTGGGAGGAAGCTGGAGTACTCTGAGAAAGCCCACGCAGGCACAGGGAGAACATGCAAATTCTACACGGAAAGACTCCCTCCGGCCGGGCTTCTAACCCGGGACCTTCTTGCTGTGAGGTGCCTGCACCACATATTTGTACTGCTAAAAAGAAATGTGTGCCTTCCTCTGTGCATTATAGCAACCATTAAAAAGCATCAATAAGTCCCAGCAATGCATTACTTGGCATGCTCGGCATAAACAGCGTCGCTGTAGTTTATTTTAAGTCAACCCACAAACTCTGTCAGTTTAAGTCAGAGTGCCAAATGTGCAGTAATCCACGTCTTAAAATAGTCTGCAACAAATCCATCTTTATGTCTGTTTGAATAATGTTTGCTAAAAATGACACTGCCCAACTGTTTGAGGAAATGAGACAGTTTAAAAAAAGGACCGTATTTGTGAGTGACTTTTGAAGAGCAGGAATAGATGGACTTGGCATGAAATGCCACAGATGTGCTCAGGAAATTGGAAAGAGCTCAGTTATGGACTCTTTGTTGGTTTTTGACCTTCTAAAGAGGAATTTTTAAAGGAATAATACAAGATTCATCAGAAAAAACAGATGATTATGTGCTGTATTAAATTAAAAACATGTGAGAGGTGTCATTTACATCAGCACAGAAACCTGCTGTTCACACAGCCTGTCCCACAGTGTAAAGGTCTCACTGCTTGAGCAGCGATACAACCTCTGGTCACAAGAAAAGAAAATGTGAATTCCCTGACTGGTTGGGCGGTGGTTCCTTTAGGTTGTTTGTTGTTGCTAAGTGAAACTACTCCACAAAAAACCTCCTTATGGTTATTTAGGTCACTAGCAGATTACTGTGCTTGTCTCCAGTTTGCATGGAGGATGCCAACTTGTCTGCAAACACTTGCTAACTGCTAGTTAAGTAGTAGTGAAAGGCAGTCAAAATATGCATGCAAACGACAAGCACCTGGGGTCTCTTCTCTTTTTAAAAAATGTTTCCCTTAAGAGCAATGGTTGCCAGATGGTTGTAGGCTAGACTCAAGGCCCGTGAGACTGTGGGGCTTACATTGTCACCATGATTATTAAACATCCAAGATGGCAGACAAGTTGATGTCCGGTGGTTAGCGATCATCTGTCTGCAAAGCTTCAATATACCATGCAGATTAGATTTGTTAACTGTCAAAACTAACCCACAATACAGAGCAAGCATGTTTATTTACTCATTCAACTAAAATCTTTGTAATGTTTAAGGTTTTTTCTACTGCTACTTGCTCCTTCCCAAAGTTGGAAGCTTGTTTTTTGTGTATGACAACAGCAGAGCAAGGCATGTTATCTGTATAGCTTAGGTTGCCTGCCTGAACTAGCATTGCAGGCTGCACTCAATGTGTTTTTAGTGATGTGCTCTCAAGCCGCTCAACACGGTTGTTTAGCCACTCGAGAACAACTAAATTTGGACATGTATCCAAGTTTTTTCCTGGTTGTCCCTGTTGTGAACCACAGCTCTCTGGAAAATAAAGTCTTTCGACACCCGAGACTGACTGAAAAAGGATTCAACTTTATTCAAAAGTGGCTGCGACTCATCCAGGAAGTGCAACTTAAAAAAAAAAAAAAAAAAAAAAAATCTGGAACAGAGTGCGTCAGTCTTAAAAACAAAGAACCTGCATCAGTTTTCTTCTCCATCTGCAGATCAAAACCTGCTCTGATCTGATGGGAACGACAAACCGCAGACTTGATCAGTCTTGCAGGAGGTCCACCTCTCGCATTTATTCAGTTAAAAACATTACATCGGACTCTCACAGTGTTTAATCTCGTGAATAAGTCATGTTTTGGACCATTATTATTCCAATATTGTTACACAAAAAAGTGGCTTTAGAACAAGCATATATAATATCAGGAGAATGACAAAAAGTACTTGTGTCTGATCAAACCTAGCTTTGGGTGATTACATTCGCTTGCTGTAATGACACAGCGTTTTTTTCTTTTGTTTTTTTTGTTACTCTGTTTGTCTCCCAAAAGTCTCAGTCTGATTGGTTCATGAGAAGGGGGTGGGGGGGAGGGGGGATAAGAGGAGGCAATTTTGGCTTAGTCCTGGTGAGCATTGCCTTGTGGGAAATCAGTGTCGTGGCAGCTCCTGTAATTAGTTCTGCTTGTTAGAAAAATGAAGGGGTTACTAATTAGCAAGTGGATGGCTTCTTGACTTGTTGTGCATCTTTTCTCTCCATTCCTTGAAGATCATCATTATCGTCTCCCAGCAAAATGGGGGAGAGAGAGAGAAAAGGAGGGAGGGAGGGAGATGCTGCTCAGTCGTGCTGCTCAACAGTTTAGCTCTAACACGATGAGTCTAGATGGACAAATCTCAAAGGGTGTTCTGTCATGCTCTGACAGACAGGCTGCCTTCTAAGTACTTGCAGGCAATCGCCCGGAGCTGTGCAAGATTTCACTTTTTAAGTTCACTCAGCAAGCTGGGCGGTCTAGACAGACTTACATATGCTTTATTTTTAGTATGTCCGTCTCTGCTTTGACTGCTAAACTAAGATTTACTGTAGTATCACTTTTAGCTTGTGACAGCAATCAAAATGTGAAAGGCCTGTTTGGGCCGAGTCCTTAAACCGCACCATGTTTGTGGTGTTAATGCCTTTTGGAAGATTTTTATGTCAGTTATCGATCACACAACAAGACTTATTCAGTCAAGTGTGCTAACAGAGCATTTAAGTCTATTCTCAGGTCATGAGTAAAATTCTAGTATTGTTCCAATTTATTTAATACAATTTTATTTATATAGCTCCAAAAAACAATAAATGTTGCTTCAACACGCTTTCTAGTGAAGACCCTACAATAATATAGAGGAAACCCCAACAATCACATGACCTGCCATGAGCAAGCACTTGGCAATATTAGAAAGGATAAACTCCTTTTTAACAGGAAGAAACCTCTAGTAGACCTATCAGGGTGGGGCAGCCAACTGCTACGACTGATTGGAGGTGAGGGGAGGGAGACAGGACAAAAGACAGGGAGCCAGGGATTAATAATAACCAACGATTCCATGCAGAGCGGTGTGTAAACACATAGTGAGTGAAAAAAGGTAGAGAAGAAACACTGCAGGCCTATTGCAGAGCAACTAAGGGAGGATTCGGGGTGACCTGATCCAGTCCTAACGATATGCTTTGTTAAAAAGGAATGAGAGAGAGGCCTGGGAGCTGAAAGTGCTGCCTCCTATTCTACTTTTAAATATCCAAGAAACCACAAGTAAATGAGCAGTCTGAGAGTGAAGTGCTCTAGAGTGATATGGTACTAGGAGGACTTTAAGATAAGATGGGGCCTGATTATTCAAGACTGTGTGTGTGAGGAGAAGGATTTTAAATTCAGTTCTGGATTTAACAGGATTTATACATCACACTATTTAGCAGGTATCAGTGTATGTGTGATGCTCCCATACAGTCTATAGATAATCCAGCCATCTGTTTTCTTCCGTTTTTCCAGTTCAGGGTCACGGTGGGGTTGGAGCCTATCCCAGCTGCCATAGGGTGAGAGGCGGGGAACACCTGTCACAAGGCTAACACAGACAGACAGACAGCCGTTCACACTCACATTCACACCTACAACCAATTTAGAATCAGCAGTTTACCTAACATGCATGCGTTTGGACGGTGGATAATCCTCAGTTTTAATACTTTGGGTTTTTATGGCAGATTACCTCCTAAACTATTTAATAAAAATATTTAAGGAAAAGTTAGACAGAGTCAGAGATTTTCCAATTTCTAACCGAACTATTTATAGATATGACAGCTATTATTTTCCATAGATCTTGACTCGGGTAATCTTTAACATTTGTATCTTAAACCATGGCTAAAGGAAGAAGTTTTTAAAACTCTCCTAGTTTCTCATGTGAAATTTTGCTAAGACTATAACTGTATTTTAGCCACTAGAATACAATAATATCTGAGGAAATTAAGTGGAGATGATACGGACAGTGGCTCTTAAGAATTCAAAAATTTTATGTCTCTACTGTTATCGCACTTTGTAATATATGTAGAGTGTAATAATGAGGATAGAGATATAAAGAATCATCTACAGCTGTGATGGATTTAATCAAACTCGATCGCTGGCAAACTCGATACTGTATAAAAAGCTATTATTATTCTCCTGTGTAATTTGACTTGGGTGTCAAAGCATAAAGGAAATGCAAATCAAATTCCTCCAGAAATAGACCACTTTTGTGCTCTCTGATTGCATATGAGAAAACCTATAATCCACCACTAATATTGGAAATTCAGGAGTTCCAGCTCTGCCTGCAACATCTGCTCAGATTCCTCTGAAAGTCCCTTCTTCACGGTTAAAAGTGGAGGTATTTTTTGCAGGATGTCACGCCCTTCATCGATAATTCTGCACAAAGCAGTGTTACATGCATACGGCGGCAGAGGGACATTTATCTCCCTTTGCTGATCCGCTTCCAAGAATGATCCTGATGTGACATTACGTAAGAGCTGGAAAGCAGAGCCGGGGGTATTAGGGAACACAAAAACTCCAGAGAACATACTAATCTCCCTATGTGATTATTAGTCATAATATTTAACGCTGGCTTAATGAGCGACCCATGGCATAATCTCTATCTGGCACATTCACCTGCTCTCTCCTAACCCTCCTAACTTGAATTTGAGGGAGTTAAATAGAATAATTATGCTAGACGGTGCAGTGAATTACCCTGAAGATGGGGCGGAGGGGGTTACAGTCGAATAGCTTTGTGGAAAATCTCAGGATTAGCTCAACTTCTGCTTAATTTTTGGGGCGAAATGTTTAATTTCAGCTCTATCGTTTCTGCAATTGTTCAGTTGCCGCACAGCAGCAAAACTAATATATGGTAAATTATGAATCGTTAAACAGAAACAGCGGGATACAGTGGGACGTGGTGGGTAATGACGTTCACAGGGACTGCAGTGGGGGTTTTTCTTATAAATAGAGCATGCTAACAAGTCCAGCGTTTTTTCAATGTTCAATTTAATTAATTTAAAAGTTTCTGTATTATTATCAAAAACCAAAGCGACACAATTTTTTTTTTTTCATAAAAACAAGAAATCTGTTAACATCCCACCCCTGCTTCGTGTACAGTTAACAGATTTTTAAAAAAAGTTTAATTCAATGCAGCGTCATTTAGAAAATTAATCAGCGTGTTGACAAGTTTGCAGGCCCTGTCTCGAAATTTGTGCGTTTACCCCGCATTTTTTTTTAAAAACTCACAAGATCAAACCGAACCGGCGTCTGAATTTCATTGTACATCTTGCACCTTATCAATGCACACCAGTGCCGCCTCTTTCTACACACTGCTGTTTGAAACCGTGTAGGCAGCGAAACAAAGCCTCGGTGTTCTAAGATCTGAACAAAAGCTTTGTGTTTGTTCTCTTGCAGTTAGAAACAGAGGCCTTAAGCGACTGTTATTTCGCACACATTTTTGGAGATGAAGTGAGCACAGTTCTGTCAGGCAGTTGGTGAAAGGCTTTTGTTTCAAAAATAAACTGTGTTACAGTACTCTGCTGTACATGCCAAAAAGGCCTGCTGAGAACGATGGCAGGAAAATCGAGCGATTGTTAAAAAGGCTCGAGTCTCTTTGGCACGATCTGGCACTTTCTTCCCGGCAAAGTTTTTCACATTAATACTGGCAGAACACACTTATTTGCTTACTTGGTGAGAGTTAGATGAGCTGATCAGTAAGACTCTCTTAAGAGTCTCAGAAGTTATAAATACGAAGCAGCAGCAGCTCGTTTGCCCAAGTTCTCACATTAAAACAGCTGCCACAAAGATTGTATAAAGAAAGATGCCACATGTTAATAAGATGCTAGTAGGTCCTTTTAAATTACAGGACAGCTTGCTATTTCCGTCTAATCCTCAGTAAAGGGCTCAAGGAACTTTAAAGGTAGCTTGCATAACAACTGGAAAACTCTGAAACTGGTACATTATTTGGAAACCATCATCATCTCTGTTTTCCAGTCTACAGGCAATAGATAACCAGGTTTAACTTCATCTTTACCTTTACCTATACAAGTAAACACATATGTCTCAACATTTTAATAGTTTTTTATGGCTATAGTCTAAGTATGTGCAGGCAATATATGTCTTAGTTTTAATTTTGATGTCTTATTTCTGAACAATCATGGCGACGAAATAACTGAGGCAAAGTTATTACTGTGTTACATTTTATTTTTTGCCATAAATCAAGTACACCCCTTTTTCAAACTCGCGCACTGTTAGGTTTGAGCTAACTAATAGAGCCTTTGGTAAATAATGGCTAAAGTAAAAGATTTTTGTAAGGCAACCTGTGGGGTTTTTTTTCTTTTGCCATGAGTGAGTGAGTGTGTGTGTCTAGGTCCGCCACACCGTATATAAGAGGTCTGTCTGCACCAAAAATACCTCTCGTCTGGACCACAGAATGTATATAAAAGATGGGCATAGCTTCTGGGTGAGAAGCCAATGCAGAAATGCCATAAATTGACATTTTTTCTAATGTTTGAGTACAAAAGAGGTCTGGTTGTGTAGAAGTCTATACGTTCCTCATTTCATTTGACTGTGGCGACAGTAAAAACGGTCCTGATGAGTTTACAGCCTAGATTGCTAATTTTGTAGTATCGTAAAAAAACCAAATAGTCATAAAGGAGGGTGACGCACGCGTTCCACAAATCGCTAACCTACGATTTGGCTCTTCAGTCAGATCTGCTCCTTGTTTGACAAAACACAACGACGCGTACAGCAAAAACAGTCAGCCTGTGGCTTCACAACAGGCCTGCGGATGACGTCATGGTTGCTATGTCCATCTTTTATCTACTTTAGTGCTGATTGGGCAGCCCTGTGTACTCCACCACCTCCATCTTTGTTGTTGTTTTTTTTTAACATTTATTTTTTTAAGACATTGCTTTTAAAGTTCAATACATGCAAGTAACCGCATTTAATAATCACAATCTCAGTATTAAACAACCATTTTGCCATAGCAAGCCGCCTTAACTCTTCCCCTATACTTTCACACAGCAACAAGAGGCACCTTAAATTCTGATGCGAGTTGACATCCTTGACTTAAATGACTCAAATCGAAATGACATATTTGAATGTATTTCAAGGAAATTCAAGTCGACACGTTCTAATCCTGCTCAGCTTGTGACTGACACAGTAGGCAGGCACAGCAGTGGGGAGGAATCTGTCCCTCAAGTCTTGTCCACTTGCATCACAGTCAGTCGTCACCGTCACTGTTACTGTGCCGTAATGTCTTTCTCTACTGTCTCTTCGTCTTGTCTGTGTGGTTGTGTGAGGCTTGCTTCACATCTGTGTCTTGTTTTCTCTTTCTCTTCCTCTTCCCCCCTTTTATACTTCCTCTTCTCTTTGTGTTGGATGAGAAGGCAAGTCCTGGGGCGCCAGAGGATGACGGCAAGTTGTCGGTAGGTCCTGTCTGATTGACACTCCCCCGTCTTCTTCTGTGTTTGTCCCTGTTTCTGTGTAGATGTATTAGAGCAACTTCTGTTTCTCCCGCCATACTGTGAAGAAGACATGTACACTGTTATCTCTAACCCTCAGCCTCCCTCTGTGCCGAGAGTAGCTCCGTCTGTTTCCCAAAGCACTTCCTTCGCAACAGTTGCATTTGTGCGCAGCATGTAAAAGGCAATCGAGGAGGAAGCCTGGATTCTGAAAAACCACATTTAATGATCACGCAGTTCCAGCAGGTACAAGAGCTTCCATCCCGAATGCAGAGAAAGCAGATAAAAGAGCAGACGGACATTCTCCGGCGTCGTACTGAGAATCTACAACTTTCTAACCCTCACACGAGTCGTGCCGTTCCGCTTGTCTCTCTTGCCTCCCGCTCACACCCATGGGAGGCTGTGAATTAGCACCTGACACCTCCTTTGCCTACGCATCACCTCTGATGAGCCAAAGGTGGACACATTCGCAGCAAGCAGCTGTCACCTGCAACGGTGCCTAATTTCCCACAATTCTCAAGTTCCACCTCGGCTGCTGGAGCGACCTTGGCGAGGGTTGTTTTTTTGATTTTTTTTCTTCCGCAAAAGGAACTAAAAAAATGCCACACTAAGTGTAAATGCCTGTGACAAGCCCACGAAGCTTATATTTTTAAGAAGCTGTAGTACTTTATGACTTTTTTTTAAACTCGGTTGCAGGTTCTGCTTAGGGTTTTTTATGTAAAAGAGGATTAGGGAATCATATTCCAACTGGAAGCGTAATTGAAGGTGGTAGCACATCATATGCTCATGGACAAACATTGCAGTGACAGGAATCCTTCTTTCTGTGATTAAAATGCTGTGAATTTCACAACAGTCAAAGCACCAAGTCCCTAGAATGATCTTCCCTCTAATGTAAAAATGAAAAAGCCTACAAAACAGCGTGGTTTCCCACATTTAGCTCAATACTCTTGGATTAGAAATGGCTTTAGAGGAGTGCTCGCATTAAGGACATTTACTGGATACTGAAAGATTCCCATCCCCAGCAGTAGCAGAATATTTGACTGACGCTTTTCTCCCCTCACAGGCGCGGCCTCGCCTTCAAAGGGGAGGTAGTTCTGCCTCGCTGCACAACAGCTTGATGCGGAACAGCATTTTCCAGCTGATGATCCACACGTTGGACCCTTTAAGTGAAGGTAAACTGCACACAAAAGCAAGTTTTTAACACAAAAGACATACAGCACAGATATTCTTTTTTTTTTAACTGTCCAACATTATGTATTTCCAGAGTGACCGAGCCTGGATCTTGTCTTCATTCTCGTCTTTAACTCTTAAAATTGTATTTTGAGACGTGTCAGAAGTGGATTAACTAAAAACATGTAATTCCTTCCACAGGAAGAGTGCTGTTGAGCTCACATTTTCTTAACCAATGAATAACATAACAGAGTGTTATGATGAAAATGTTGGCTTTTATCTATTCACAAGCTCCCCACGTACTTCTTTAAACACAGACGCTCCACTGTTAACATTGAAAAGTACTTGTACAGTCCCTGTGTTGTTTGTACATTTTTTTTTTTTTTTAAAAACGGTCCATGTAAGACAAAGTGCACTCGGGGCTGAGGTGAAACACCGTTCTCCTTTAATCCAAGTCCATTAGCTTAGCTAAGAAAAACGTTTAAAAAAGGCGTCAGCGTCAGTGCTCGGCACAGGGGATGAATATGTTAATATGCTGGGTGAGGCGGTGTCATTCTCAACCCATCCTGAACTTGATGAAGGAAAAATGAAAAATGTTTATGAAAAGCAAACAGGGAGCAGGGGTTTGAGGAGGCTGACAAATCCTAATCCTTAAAAATGAATATTAATGTTAAATGCTGAATCCATCTTACTAGCCAATGTCAGTTTTCCTCATCTTTTTCTTCCACCTTTTTGGTTTTCATGAAAGTTTACATTCAGTTTGGTTTGTTTGGCTGAAAAAAAGCATCACTGTCAATACACAGCAAAATATCGCATAGGTCCTAGAGCAATGTGTGTTAGCACAAAACCAGAATAAATATTTTCCTTCTGGATTGATAGGACTGCATTAGCAATTGGCTGCTCTGTAGTCCAGAGGCATTTCAGCTTTCTCTGAAATGACTTTACTTTGCTTGAAAGCCAAGCTTGGAATGAGTCAGCTCAGGAAAGATTAATAAGCCTTAAAGTGCCCATTAACATGCATCAAATCGCTGTCGTACACTGAATCCAAGGCGTCCTGTCTCTGAGTGTATTCATCATCCCATCGTAGTGATTAATGGTAAATCACAGCCTGAGTGCAAGTCTGTAAGACCACTGTTGTGTATGCATGCATGTATATATGTACAAGTTACACATAATCCACCCAGTTGGGTCCTCTTAGTGTCTTTTCCAAGGCATCTGATAATAGTATTCACTAAGTTAAGCTAAGTTATGCGTGCAAGATATGAGCTCAATTCTTTGTTTTCTCCTTGTTTTAACTGATTATTTATTTGTGTCCAAAATAAGTTCCTATTTGCCAAAAAAAAAGGTTTTAAAATGGTCAAACCTACTTTAGTGTGAAAGCAGCCGAGATGGCAGGACATACCAAATTTGATTGATGAGGTCTTCTGGCAAATTAACGGCTGGAAATTAATTCGCTGAAACAACAGCTACAGTGTGACATGACACAATCAATGAATTCATTATTGTCAAGAACAAAAGCAACACGTTGGGCTTCCGATGATTTGCATGTATTATTTTGAAATTTCCATGTAGCACATCGGAAAGTTTTCCTCGTACTCCAATGGACATGTACCCGTGATAAGTACAGACTTAAGTACATCTGAAAAAGCACTTATCAGAGGCCTCATTTCCTTGAACGCTTAACAACTTCATTGGCTGCAGGACTGCGAAGGCCCAATCAAGACAGACCCTATTGGGAGATGAGCAAATGTGTTCTATAAACATTTACTGGCATCATTAATGCAAAGGAGCGTTTACTGGGTGAGCTTACGGCATAGAGAAAGACGAACAGGTGCATCCATTTTAGTTGGAGGCTTGTGCTGTGTGTCCTTGTGTGCTCTTAGGCATTAAGTGTAGCTCAGCAGGGACGTGGGGAGCTGGCAGAGCTCCTTCCATACATTTTTCATTCGCATTTCTCAAAATAAGTTGTTCAGGCTTCAGTGCTGAAAGGCTCTTGTGCTAGTACTGAGAGCTGGTTAGCTTTTGGTTATTAGAGTTTTAGTGATTTAGAGTTTGTTAGATGTGTGTGTCCGTGTGTGTGTGTGTGTGTGTGGTCCTTGTATTGCAAACATTGTGGGGACTGAAGTGTTTTTACACATTATGGGGACAAAAAGCAAATAACAGCAACAATATGATATAAATCATATTTTCAAGGGAAGACAAGTTAGGATTAGGTTAGAGCTTCCTTTCTTCTGCTCTGTTTTGTCTGTAGTGACCACAAAAATTTAAATGGCCTGCAGTAGTTTGAATATAATCTATCTGTGTTGTTTCTTCAGCGTATGCTATCATGGCAAAGTGCATTTTATATCTAAACATGTAAAACCTAAGATTTTAAATCTATGTGTGGTAATGTATATGTTTCTGTCATATCATGGGGATATGATTATTTACTTTGTTGCCCAGAGTTAGATGAGAATAACTGCACTCATATTTATTTGTTATTAACAGGACACAGCTACACATAGGATAACAGTAACAGTGTTTTTTTTTTTAGCTATGCTACATGAGCTAAATGCTACATGCTACGTGCTACATGAGCTAAGCTAGCATCTCCTTCCTTCTGTCCCTTTTTAATGCTTAGCCTAAAAACAGAGGAGTAGTACCTACCTTCTCATCTAACTCTCTGCAAAGACATCCAAAATAAGTTTTCTTGAGTTAATTTAATACCATGAATGAAGAGCTAATGACATTTAATTTAACACAACCCTTTCTCATCTTGGAAATACCTATTAATGATTAAATGTTCGCTATTGGACTAAATATCACCTGGATTTATCTTGTCTCTGTTTCTGTCTTCTTATTTCTCTTTCGTTTACTGTCCCTTCAGAATTTGCTGACTCTGGTGAGTTACTCCTCTAATTTCTGTATCTCCCCCTACTCCAAAAAAATATGTTTGTTCTCATTCCAACAGCCTGGAGGCAACTCTTGTGCCCAGTGTGTCCCTTATGTATACATTTCCTAAGCGCCGATGTGCTGTATGTCAATTCTGTACCGTACCATCCCTGCAGACTCTCTTCTTCAGATATCTCATTCTCTCCTGTGGATGCTTTTTCCCTGGAAACCCTCTGTTACCATTTCTACATTGTTTTCCCCATCGTCCCTAATCCTCTCTCTCCTCTTATGAACTCCTTTGTGATTTTTAGCTTTATAAGTGCTGTTCTTTGTGAGACACGTTGAGGCCCAAAATAAGTGTTTTGGGGTTTCCTGTCAACATTGTATGTCACTCTAGGTCTGTGAGGCTAAGCAGATATTTAGGCAGAAAGAATTTGCTGTGGGAAAGAGACTAAATGTGTCAGCCTTTTGCTTAGGTCATGAAACGGCCTATCTGGAAGATGGTGAAATGTTGTCAGCTGATTTCTCAGCCCTTTTTACATCCCCGTGGTCAGAATTCTGGTTGAGCTAGATGGAGCAATTAACCAGTGAACTGAAAGTGTTTCCTTGTACAACCTTTTACAATTAGCTGTGGACGAAAAACTATCGGCATTTAAATTTAGCTTAAAAAAACAGCAGCTTTCTTGATGTTGTTGAGGTGAATCTCCTACAGTTTAATAATAGACCTTAGAACGTGCATGTTTTTCATTGCAGGGAACATTGTATTAGTCTGGTACACTTAGTTCTGGGCACAAGGACCAGCATCTTTTTTTTCCCATCAGTGTGGAGCTACAAACAATATCACTTAGGAGTGGCATCAAATATTGAACTACTCAGAGAGAATGGGCGGGAGAAGGGAAGAGTGGCTCTAACTCTACTGTCTGAACCCTCAACAGACTGCTGAAACAAGTTTCCCAAAACAGTACTCAGAATTCAGGCTGCGTGCTTCAGTAAAATGTATCACTCTGAGATCTGAACTGTGGTACTGAGTCTGTGCTTTTCCATAGCTGCAGTTGACCTCAGTAATCTTGTTTCCTGAGGTAGATGGGAAGTTTTGCATAGGCTGAGCAAATAACAGACAAACTCACTAAATTTGGGTCAACTAAAAAACAATAATTTCAGCAGATAGCCTGTTTTTTCAGTAAACTAGTGAGACCAAAGGGGTTGTTTTCTTTAAAGTTTTAGATGTTGGTATAGAAGAAAATTAGCAAAGGGCAGCAAATTAGGTCCACATGTGTGTTTGTACCGAACTACAGAAAACACCCCTTAAATTACACGAGGGTCTGAATTTTCAGTGCAGTTATTATTAAAACAGCCATTTAGCATGAGGGTTAATCCATTCTTCCAGCAAGCATTTCCAGTTTTCCCCACATAGCTGCCTTGCCCGCCAGCAGTACTGTCTGTGCCGTGACCCAGAGCTCCATCGATTACATGGTTCAATAATGCACTCACTGTCACTGACCTACCACCCCTTGGGCAACGGAAATATATTTTCCACGTATGCAGATATAGTCTATTGACATTTTGGATTAGATATTTTTTTTGTATCAACTTAACAATGTTCATAAAACATACATAGCAAAGGAAAATAAGCTGAAATATAAGATGACATGTTAGCATATTTACTGTAGAATAGAATCAGAAGAGATATTGTTTCATATCCTGCAGGAATGTGAAACTCATTTTACATTGTGGGCCACATACAGCCCACTTAGACCTGACGCCGGCTAGACGAGTGAAACCCCCTTTCTGTCAGTGTAAAGAAGTTTAACTACACATTGAATCCCTGAGATGGCGTCAGGTAAAAAACAGAAGTGCAATTTCAACGGCACATCTCACTTTTTCTACATAATAGAGAAATGCTGCTGGAGTAAATGGAGGAAATAAATGTATAAAATTACACAAAAAATTCTCTTAGCTAAGTTTTTGTTAATTATCAGAAAATGTCCTGTTATTTTTTGGTTTGTTTATTTATTTTTTATTGTGGACCCACTGTAAAAATGATATATTTCTATAGTTGTAGTGAAAAATGTTTCCTGTCATTTGAATGTTTAGCTATTACTCAGGTACTTTGGTATTGTATGAAAAGCTATGGGAGGAAAATCTGTTCTCTTCTTCATATTTTCCAGTAGGCCAGTTTGGAGTCTTTGGCGGGCCGATTATGGCCGCCAAGCCTTATGTTTGACAGCCCTGATAGATAGTTTGACTTGATTTCTTGCTGGTGCCGTAGGAGCCATAGACATAAAGTTAATGTAATTTAGCTTAGCATAAAAACTGTAACCAAGTAGTTACCGGCCTCTGTTCAAACGCAATCAAATACTATGCATATGTCACACCCCCTCCCATGCCCTCTGATCCACCCTGCACTGGGTGGGTGAAAGAATCAATGCTAAAAGCCTTTTTGCTTTTGCACAGGCTGTGAATTTCCCTGACACTCCAACCCCCAGCAGACAGAGCGGACTTGCGCACACACTCTCACGCATGGCTCACCAGAGGTTTAGAGGTCACACCACAAGGACAAGAGGTCCCTTGGTAAACAACAACAACAAGCCTCGCTCTCTCTATGGAGTTACAGCGGGTGGACCGTGCAGGCAGTGATTGTGTCTGGGGATAATTGCCCTCAGGGCAGCTTTGTAGAGACTGGACGTAGAGTGGTAGTGCACTTCAAACCAAAAATAATATGATGATATGGGATTGAGACGCTTGTCAAGTAGCGCCGCATATGAGCAAGACATTTTGCAATGAAATGTGATTTCATCTCATTAGATTGTGTTTTCATGGCTGCCAAGTCTCACATTTGGCATGAGATTTTCACCATAATCCTCTCACACGCTAGCAGAGTGGTCGCCCACTGTCGGATATTAGTGTGAACGATGTAGGCATGTGGGTGGGAACATATAAAGTGCTTATTGTACTGATGCCTACTACATGGCAAAAACTACAAATCAATACTTGCAAAGTTAGGGTTAACCAAAAGGTTTATATTAACTTATTTAGGAAGGTCAAAAATATCAACTTAGTACTGTCAGCTGAATCAGATAAAGAGGTCAGATAAAGGTCAGACAAAAACACTGCAGCACAATAATTGAGGCATAAAAGGACAAAGTGATTTAAAACATTTAAATTATTTGTAAATGACATGTGGTTTAATGGTAGTGTTTCAAATGAAGTTTTTCGTCTTGTTCCAAGCCCATTGTTTGTACTGTATAAAAAATAGTGTTCGAAACAGCTTCTTGGTTCTTCGTCAACGAGATTAGCCGCCGTGATGATTCAGTCTAATGGCTGTTTGAAACAGGAGAGTGGATTTTACATCAGCAAACAGAAAGACTTCCAAGAATAGCTTTAATAAAAAGGTACATGTTATTCTACTTTGTTGCCAGTGTTTGGTTAAACTTGCTATAGTTAGTAGAACATGCCATGTTCTCTTTAGTTGAAAATAGTTGCTCACACTTGCTGACTTCTTTTCGAGGTAGTTTTTTGTGATGGTTCAATATTCAGGCTGTTTCATGTGCTTCCCAGTCTTTATGTAATCCCAGACTGGCTCCACGATGTGAATATCAGACCTTGTGGTGGCCATGTGCTGCAGGACTCTTTATTTTTGTTGGTGCTGAGCATAGTTTTTTGCAACTGCATGTTTGGGGGTAATATCAGTATAGTACATAGAATGAATTTGGAACCAGACCAATATGTTTTGCATGGTGGATAAAAATGTAAAGATCTAGAATATTTCTTCTTATGAGCAATCAAAAGCAAATACTGTGAATGGCTTTATTTAACATTTTACACCCCTGACATATAGGTTAAAACACCAGTTGATATACATGGGTAGAACAAACAAGGAAGGGGAATTTAAAAGTCTGGTTGTGAGATTTCATGAAGATGTAAAAGTATATAGGAAGATCAGTGCATTGCTAAAAATAAGTAGAAGCGCAGCAGCAGTAATCAAGGGATATAGAGGGAGCCTTAGTACCACCAATCAGATTCTCAATGGCTTTCTTTCTAAAAAAAAAACACTCCAAGGACAGTACAGCACTTGAACAGTCTAGCTCTGAAGATCAAGGCAATTGCTTCATATCTGGCAAAGGAATTCTGAGTTTGCTGGAAATCAGAGTTTCTGTGAAAGCTTACACAATCAGAAGGCCACTGCTGATTAACAATACTTAGTTTTTTGGCAGAAAACTATGAGATCGAACTTTGATAAATATCCTTAAAAGAAGAAGCCTGTTGAATATCGGGAAGACATGCTTCGGTAAGATGAAAGCAAGATAAACGAGTTCAGCTTAGATGGACTTCGGCACGCTTGGGGTGCCAGGACCGCTAACGGTGAATGCATGCCCCCAGTAGTGAAGCATGGAGGTGAGCGTGTGATGATACTTGGCTGCATGAGTGCAAAAAGTGATAAGGAATGACATTTATCAATGCCACCATGAATGTCTGTGGATATGCCAGATTACCTCATAGGATGACTCTCATATTCTTGAAGCCAGGCAGAAGAGGAACACAATCCAAAGCATGCTGCCAAAATCAAAAGTTTCTAAAGAAGAGCAGAGACTAAGGACAAATTGGTCTTGCTTGGTGTTAATTGGTTGGTGTTACTTTTTCTGAATTTGCATGTGGCGCAGAAAGACAAACCCCCATGCAGAGAGAGCTTCTGGAAAATAATGGCTCATGAATTAAAAAAATATGAATCTTAAAGTCAGTCAGGATAAGCTTCAGTGGCCCCGTGTCCCTGAATTGGACAAGCAGTTAAGAAAGTGGCTAAATGGATGGATGGATTCCATAAATCTCAGTAATGTGTGCTGACTTCTGGACCTGTATTGTTAATTCTGGTCAGAAGTGAATATATTTATAAGTGATTCTTTTTTCTGTGTGTAGTTAAGTTAGTTTATCTAGTTAATGTAACATAAACTTACTATTCTATTTAAAGCGAATCATCGCTTCATTGGCCATTTATTGTTGAAACAGCGTGGGAGGCAGAAGTCTGCGGTCCGGTGTCCTCTGCTCAGCTGCTTCACGTTCAGCTGTTGCTGCAGGTTTGAATTCCCAGCTAATTCATCATGCCGATGTGCTGACTGTCTATTTACTGTAGCATGGAAGAACTGCAGCAGTAAGGGAATCAAATTAATTGTTCGGGTTTCATTGTGGGAATAAAATGCCGAATCATCAAGCCCCTGAAAAAGCTTGTGCGCAGAGGAGAGGAGGACTCATCATTTTGTTGCATGTTGACCCAGTATATTCTCTTCTGACTGTCCTCTTCTGTTTGTTTTCAATATATCTTTTTATGAACCTCTGATCATTTTTTTTAATGGTGGTCTACTGATTGCCCCTTCCCCCTCCCTTTACCGTTGGCAGGCTCTTTATCAGACTGAGTTACTGAAAGACTCTTGATGTTTTGTATTTGCAGTTGAGTCCTTGCTTTGTCTTTGCACTTATTCAGTGATGACTTGGGGAGATTTTGTCTCTCTGTATGTGACTTCTTGTGCTTCTTGTGTGACTCTCTGTACAGAATGTGATGTACGTAGAACCAGCAGATCTGTCTTGTTCTGTCATGTTCACTCTTTTCCTTTTCTCTGTGTGTTTGTTGCCTTACCCTTGTCTTTTGCTGTGATGTTGTAGAGCTTGGGACTTATGGGAAACTAAAATATTATCACTCAATGACTGAGGAAGGTAAGCCTGAAAGTTTTCATTACTTGATTCTTTGAGACAGCTTCTGTCATCCCTCTTGTTTTTATATCATCTTCATCACAAAGCAACACATCCGGCCCCATTTTTTTTTTGCCTGTGATACACAGTTTGCATAATTTTGCTTTAAGTTGATAATCTCGCTGAGATTTCACTGGCATAAGTGCAAATCATAGTAGCCATGCCATTTTTTTATTGTACTTTTTGTTCCCATTTTTGGTTTTTGGCATATTTTTATATTTTTTCCCCTACGAATATGTACATACATATTGTGTGTTACTGTGTGTAGTGTTATTATGACATTTTATTTATTAGGTATTTTCCGAAAATTTCTAAATTTGCTTCTTTTGTTTGACGTTGTGTAAATTAAGACATGCATAATGCAGGCTGGTTTAACTACTACACACACACATACACAGCCAATATTGCATTCAGAAAACACACAAGGTCTTTTTAACATTTTCTCCTCTTTGCTTGTTTTTCCCTGTTACCCATCTGCGTCTCTGAGCAATACAGCACATCATCCATTC
Organism: Pelmatolapia mariae; assembly: GCF_036321145.2. NCBI lineage: Eukaryota > Metazoa > Chordata > Actinopteri > Cichliformes > Cichlidae > Pelmatolapia > Pelmatolapia mariae. The sequence goes on along the minus strand of NC_086229.1, from coordinate 83,907,413 downwards.
CCCAGCACTTACTTCGAGGTTACACTTGAACCAGAAGCAACGTTTCTGAATTTGGTAAACTGGAGTGACTAATCCACCCAGTGGTTGTGTAACAGGCAGAAATGACAACGTTTCTTAACCCACACTTCACAAACTGGTCTTTTTTTTTAAGCAGTGTTAAATATTTTTTAAGTTAAAGAATTTAACTAAACATTAACTTTGTGGGTTTTTTTTTTTGGTTTTTTTTTTTAATTCCTTTAAAATAGCAATACATACATACATTTCCTATACATAGCAATCACATATTTATAATTTGGGTGGAGTGTTATTTTTGATATTTGTGCTTTTATGCTAAAAGTGACAGAAAAACACATTTTTAAAATTTGCATAAAAAAATCAAAAAATGTAACCATATTAAGTAAAAGCTCTGTTTCCAAATAACAATAAATAAGGTGAAAATGGCAAAAAATTGTCATAAACTGCATTTGGTAGCTTTACTTTTAAAAGCAATTTATTAGTTTTGAATATCACTGTCATTAAAGGGTAATGTGTTGCGTTACAATGTTAGCTGCTGAGGAAATTAATGTGTTATAGTATTTTTATCTTGCCAGATTTAACTTTATAGTAATCTCGAGTAAGCTGGTTATGTTGTCCAGTTTAACCTCTGAGTATGCTAACTTTACCTCATGGTGAGTTCATGGTGACAACAAGCTTGTTAATTTTCCTCATCACAGCTTTCCCCCGAACTAAAATCTTTGCGCTTCAGAGCTGTAGCACTTGCATATTCCTCCTCCTCAACATCACCTCGCCACCTTTGTAACTAGTTGAGCTTAGACCTCAATCACTCAGGCCTAGAGACCTTTCAACAACCTTGTGGCATCCACTAGTTGCAAGGGAAAATTATGTATTTCCTATGAAATCGATTCACAAAACCACATTGGAGCAGGTCTAGAGATCTTAAGTGAAACTCTGGTAACCACCAGTCACTAGAAAAAAGTGTGTATTCCACAACCAGCTGGTGAGTGGTTGCTGGAAGTCGATGGTGTGAAACTGATTGCAAAGAGATTTGCTATGCTACACCAAAAACGTCTTTGTGATTGCTTTGGTTGCTAGTAGGTTTCCAGGGTGAGAAGAAGTTTCCATGGAAGATGCCAAACTGCCTGCAGATACTTGCAAACTACTTGCTAAGCTGTAGTGAAACTGAAAAATGTGATGCAAAGTCACCTTTTGAAATTGTTGGTGGTTGACGTTTTAAGGCAAAGCTTTTACTTTGAAGGTGAATGTTTTTCATTTTTCGTTTATTTGCAGCTTTGAGAGTAAATGTCAAGTTTTTGCAGACAAGTCAACGTCTTCCACACAAACTGTGAGGGACTGCGCCAGTCTGATTCTGACCAAGCCAATCATGAGAAGGTTTTTTTGTTTTCAGCTCCCTGTTTTTGAGTGGCGAAAGCCACCAGCCTCCAACAACCGCTTACCAGCAACTTGGGGAATACACATTTGCTGAAGTGACCAGAGGTTGCCACGGGGTCACTGACTGGTCTCTACGCCTGTGTGACTGAGGCGTGGAGGTGCTTTTTCAATATCTGAAAATTATAACCATGACACTAATTAAAACACATCTTCCCACAAGATAAATCCTGCCACCTTTGCCATATCACTAACTGAGCTTAACATGCACACTGACACAGCCTGAGGATTGAAAGCCTTCTACTAGTACATGCAACATACTTCAAGGAGTGGAAAGGCAAAAGAAATGGTGTGATGTCATCAGACAACAAAAGACACAACAGTATATGGTAACCGATTGCTCATTCGAATAATTAACCAATTATCTGATGCACTTAATTGCTTTCATTTGCACATTTGTTAAAACAAAAAAATAAATAATCAGAACACCTAAAGAAGTTTCTTTATAATTTGTTACAATACCAGTCATAACTGAGAGAAATAAATAGCTAGATTCCTGCTAAAGTTAACTTGCTGAGGTGATCTCAGATTCTGTGGATTATGTATCTAAAATTGTAAACTTCCTTCTTCTTGCAGCTTCTGTAGTAACGGCTCTTTGCTTTCACAGGTCTTTATCAAAGTATGTTCAAAGTTAGATCTGAAACATGACGCCAGTGGGTTTTTTTTTTTTTAGCATTTCTTTTGCATACCTACAGCAGAAAGCCCAACCCTGTCATTTTTATGCTCAAGTAACCAGATGATGATCTCACACTCACCTATCCATAAATAAACACCCACTTATCCATGAATAAACACGCACAAACACACACTCGCTAAGACAACTAACTGACAATGACCGCCTAAGGTGAGTGTTGTCAAGACAGTGGAATGTGTGATTCTGTCTTGTGAAAGTCGGCAGTGTATGTGTGTGTATTTGTGTGCATGTGTGTTGAGAAAAAAAAAGGGCAGGGAGGGGCTGAGCGTTGCCAAACAACAAAAAGACAAAGTGAGAGAAAGATGGTGTTTGCCAAAGACGAATGAGTGAGAAAATCTGAGGTGATAGAGAAATGTAGAGTGAGACAGAGGAGGCATGAAGGCGGCCGACAGTGACTTGGGGTGGTTAATGATTTTGCCAGAAGGTCACAGACAGCGTTCACATGGCTGGGCGGAGTATTCGTATTGACGCATCACTGTGTCAAGCACTGACGAATCAGCCATGCATTTGTAAAATGAAACAGAAAAAATCTTTTGCATTGATTGCAGCCGGGTGATTTGGATGAGGCAGGAGAAATGGCAAAGATTGACACGCACAGTTAAATTAAGCACGGATGCATGACAGCACAACGATTAATGATGCGCAGGAGGGCTCGCACAGAAAGTACGTGCTGCATAGGATAAAATCTCTTATATTACAGGCTGGTTTAAAAAAAATACTGAGAGCAGCTACTACTGCTGAACTCTGACCTGGAATCTGCACAACTTGGTGCTGGAATCGTATTTCTCCTTGTTTCTAGGCTATATTTGTGGGCTTTTGGGGGGATTTCAGGCTGTAGGGATTTTATCAAAACTCTAGTGCTCCTCAAGCCAGCAGCCAGTTATTGCTAGTGATTAAAATTGCTATGGATGAGCCATTATTTACAATATCAAGAATGCACACAAATTATATGAGCCACAAGGTCAAGGTTTCAATCCAGTCCACTGCATCACATCATTACAAAATGGTTTCACGGAATCAATTAATGTTATCTACAAACTAATACGTACCAGCAGTTTTAGAAACATCTGTTCAAATTCTCTATATTTATAGTTATGATAATTTTTTTGCCTTGGAGTAAGAGATGGGCTGTGATAATGATCAAATTAGTTGCTTCCTGGATTAAAAATTTGAACACAGCCTCTCGAATCTTTAAATTTGTGATTTGTGAAATGCCGTCCCGAACTTTTGTTTGCTTTTAAGTTCCCTGCTAGCCTCTGGCATCTCTTGTGACTTTTTGATCTGAAATGAGAACTGAACAAGACCAGGATTTAATCTGAGCTCCAGAAGGCAGATCTTTTCACAAGAGATTCTCTCTGCTTCGCCTCCGCCAAGGACCAGGACATTGCAGGATCATCAGTATATGATATGCTATGTCATATTGACTATGTGTTGTTGCAACTGCAGTTTTGTGTAAAGCCGCCTCCCTGTTTGTTCTGTGCTTTTGAAACGCGACCCATCTGGGGTCGAAGGTGACAACGAAGGAGCGCTGACTGGGACGAGGCCGAAAGGCTTTGTGGATGCTACGGTACGCAGCGCTTCGGTCCGAATTTGACCAGTGTTGTGTTTTTTTTCTTTTCGTTTCCTCTTTGCAGGTAAATTTCGAGAGAAGGCGTCTATTCTGCACAAGATTGCTAAAAAGAAATGCCAAGTGGAGGATAGTGAAAAGGCCAATGGAGTAGCGAGTCGTTCAGGTAAATAAAACTTTAATATCCTTTAGATCTTATTGCAGTAGTATGAAATTATAGGAAATACCTTTGTTTATTTTCTTGCTCAAAATTGTCCGTACAATAAAAAAATGTCAGTCTTTATGTTACACATACACACCTACATTGGCTGAGTGGTGTCGGTCTGATATTTCCCAAAATGTCTCTTTTCTTTGGAAGACCTTTCCTTTCCAAGGAAGACCTTGGAAGACCATTTCCAAAGGTTCCCATGAATCAGGATCTTAACTCTTACCGCAATGAACTAGTATTGTGTCTACACATAAGACAAACAAACAATTTTACATTGTGTCTTTAGATACTTTTTTACTAACAACCTGTCATAAAAACACATGATTTATTCCCCTTTTCTCTAACAGAATCTACTAAAATGCCAAAGATAACACAGTTTTACAGCAATAAAATTGTATTTTTGCACCATCAAGGTGAATTGCAAAGAGCTGTTAGCTTAAACTTGACATATATGAACATGGTGGAAAGCGTGTCCTTTAAAAGAATTTGAGAAACCTGGGCAGATGGAGGACAAACGAAGTGAAAGGCCTACAAATACCATCAGCCGCAGATCAACAGTATTTGAAAGTCATGTCTTAAAGAAATGGGAAAAATCAATTGATCTGTCTACTGTTCACTGAAGCCTTATCAGAAATGGCGTAAGTGGAAGGGTGGCTGTCAAAAAGCCAAACTTAAGGAAGGGAAATGATGAGAAAAGGCTGAGATAAGCAAAACTACTCAAGAACTGGACTCAACATCTGTGGCAACAGGTCAGGATTTCAAGAGAAAGCTACGACAGGGAGTGTAACGGCTATCTGTAAAACATGGTGGAGGCTCTGCCATGGTTTGGAATTCCATTTCAGTCAGTGGTGTTGGGGATCTTGTCAAAATTTATGGTATTTTTTGTACAAAAAAGAATATTAATCCACCATGAAATTTTATGTGGAAAGATTATTCAGAATGACTTTGATCCCAAACATGCTGTCAGTGCAGTAAAGGCATGCCTTGATAGAAAAACATAGCGATGAATAGGTCTGCACTGTCCATTCTGACCGCTGCTCAGCTTTGGCCTCTCACGACCTTCAAGGAGAAGCGGGTATCGCTAGAATAACTGAGCTCATGTGTGTTAGTTATTAGATTCCCTACTGAAACGATCATCTGTTGTTAAACAAACACGACATGATCAAGAGCAGCCAAATTGATCGCAAGTGTTGTCTTCAAGCAGTATTTAATCAATCACAGTCACTGTCAAGAGTAATTTATGTGTTTTTCACTTCAAAGAGCGCTGGACCAAAGAACAAACAGGAGGCCAGAGGAAACACTTTCATGGCCACAATGGAGGCAAAGCAGGAGAATCAAAGCGAGACATAGCTGTTGATCAACAAGGCAAAATTATGCTAACCGCACCACATTAACATATTACCCTCTTGATCAAAGTGCTCGACTGGTGGTCACCACAGCTAACTTCACTTTTTAGGTTGTTGCAAAAGAATATTTACTGTGATTCAGTCCAGGTATCCCATTTTTATTTGTAATATTGCTACATCTGAGCGAGCAAGGTAGGGAGGGAGGTCATGTGGTGGACCAAAGTAGTACCGAGGCACATTATCTGTCTGAGAATCTGCTAATTGTGTCACAACCATACTTGGATTAAAGCAATTTCCACAGCAATTATAGTTTAATCATCTGATTACATGGCTTTCGGCTCTTTGTATTTTAATAAGGGTAAGTTAAGTAAGTCGGGCCTCAATTGAAATGGATTTAAAGCAGCCACTAGCATTTGATAAGGTGAGATAGTATTAGCCTCAGACATGCACATGTATGTTCACACACATGGGGGTGCCTTGATATACTTTTTGCCATTATTTCTGTTGTTACAACATTTTTTTTAATAAATATATGGCATTTATGTCTAACTTTCCAGCAGTTCCATAAATGTGTTTTGCTTCTGACTACAAAACAGAAATCTGAAAGAAGCAAATAAGGGTTGAAACAGATGTTGGTACTGAAATGCTAAGTCGGTTACTTGATTGAAATAAAGGTTAGTTATTTGGCAAAAAGACGACCTGGAATAAAAAGGTGTTATCAAAAGTTCAACAACTTTTTGGCCATAAAAAGCAGAAACGACTGCTGTCCCCTTCATGGTCATCTTCTTGCAGCTCTGCACTAGTACATGGAACTTCCCTGGAGGATGCATTCACACCGCTTGCACATGAGCATTTGCAATTTCACTGCTTGCATGAAGAGCAAATATCACCTTTGGTGTTACAGCGTTCTAAATTTCAATATGAGAAACTGTGGATATGAAGACCGAGTCTGTAGCTAAGACTGAGACACCCGGTAACAGTCTTCCATCGAAAATGTTGCAGTCTTCATGTCAAGTGGTGGCAGATCAGGTCATGAAGTTCAGGTGATACAGAAGCATACGTGCACGTTGGGAATAGTGCTTCTAGAGAGCAATCTAAACAGAGCAGGAACATTAGGTGTGTCTTTGAAGGAGTTTCAGTCAAATTAAAATCTGGAAAAACAGGTTTTTGTTTTTTTTACAGGTGCAGTTTTAGAACATTTTGATCACACCTCATAATTTACTTAACTAAACAACAGTTTTCTGTTTAATCAGGCCTTCTGCTGACATTTTCTGTTGTTCTTTATGCGTTTCATTTGTTTTTGTTCTATTTTAACAGGGTTCTCTATGATATTATAATTGTGTTGTAGTTGTTTTACAGCACTTTGCAACTTTTATGTCTGAGAAAAAGGGCTGTATAAATAACTTTTGCTTTTTTTTTTATCACAATGTGAGGATTCCCTAATAATTAAAAAATGAGCTGAATCATTTTACCTGGATAGAATTGCTATGCAGAAATGATTTGTCCACTTTTCTTCAGACTATAAAAACTAACACTCTGTCTTTCAGATTTGTCAAATACTAATTCATTATTTTTCAAACTTCCTGCAGATAAGAACCTTCCTAACAGCTCCAGTGTGGAAGTGGAGGTGACCCCACCTATGAATGGAACAGCAGGGCAAGAGGGGGAGACGGTAAGAAATGAAAAGGCACTCACAAATCGCAGTATGTGGAAAATCTATTTATACCAATTCGTCGCCTGTCCACCTAACTGGGTGAGAAGGCAACGAAACTGTGAGACGTACATCAAAGTAAGAGAGGCATTTATGAATATTTTATGCCTCTCATCTGTGTCTGTGTTCCACCTTGAGTGTGATTGATGCAAAGGTTGCACCAACTATGGCACAGGTCACTACTGCTGATAATTTCCCAGCATGCACTCGGGCGAGTTCCTCCATCTTCAGCCAGACCTGCCAAAGACCCGCCTCCTCCCACTGAGTTCTGTAATCACACTCCTCACTCACCTGCTGCTCCCCGCCGCTGGATGCTCGAAACAAACACACTCGCACACGTACGTCAACACAAACACACACTCGGTCTTTGACGTGTGGCCAGGCTCAGCGAGCCTCATAATGGCACCTGAACCAGAATCGCTGGCATTAACGACGACGGCGGGATGCAGCAACCCGCCAAGCCAGCAGACGGTCCTGGGGCAAACGGGCAGCCAATCAAAATGTGTACACTAGGAGGAGAACAGACAGAGGAGGCGAGGGTGTCGGTCATCCTGCTGGATTTTCAACTTTTAAATTGCTATCAACAAGAGTAATCCCAAAAGCCTGCTAATGTTCCAACTAATGTTCAGCCAGTTTCATCTGGGTGAACAATAGTGGAAAAAAGTAAAAGGAAAACATAACAGGCACTGTGTGCTAATATATTTAACTCTAAGCTTGATGGAAATCACACAGCTTGTAAGTCTCTTTGGGCAGACGACTTACTACAAGGAGACATTCAACTGATGTTGCTTGTGGTCTTTAATTACTTTAATGTGTTTCCTCCAAGTGGAGGACATGCATTAGCCAAAGTGCTTTGGCTGTAATAATCAGTGTTTTGGCTAATCACTCTTCATAAATATATATACAATTGGGGAAAAAAGGGAAAAATGGGAACGATTTTATTGATATTCTCACAAACGTCACGTGAACAAATCCAGCTCCAGCTATCCTTTATTATCCTTTACAATTAATGCAGGATATGGAGAGAGTTTTTATTCTGTTAACAATTATGCAGGCTCAGACTGCTCTTTCTTTCAGAAGCATTTTTTCTTGATTCAAGCTTCCAGTCTTTTATCCAATTTATCTCATATCATTGTAAAAGTCTTTCATATAGAAGAAAATTGCATGTATAAGCATAATGAAATTACAGTTTTACTAACATCGTGCTGTGTGTAAAATTTAAAGACAAGGTAGATGAATATGAAACATAAAACACTGACACGTGAAAAGTTTAAATCTAAGAAGTAACATGTTTTTTTTCCTTTTTAAATTCTGGACTTACATTATTAAAAGTAGAACAGAAGTGTTGGTGCATCAGCAGTAGTATTGTATTTGAGAGAGTGTATAGTTTAATTTAGGTTATTTAGTATGAAATGTGCATAAGGTTCATTATATAAATATATGTATATATCTTATATATTGTATAAAGTGTAATATGTGAACCAGCTTTGCATACAGTGGTGTCCACAATACTATGAAGTCCTACTTGATTAAAAGCACAAATAATACTGTACAAAGCTAATACTGGAAAAGTTGGAATGTTGTGTAAAATGTAAATAAAACATAATGTAATAATTTACCAAGCTCAGAGATCAACATTTTATTCACAATAGGACATATAAAACATATCAAATGTTTAACACATTTTACAGTTTAATGAAAAATATTATCTCATTTTGAATTTGATGGAGCAAAAAACTGGAAAAGTGAGCGTTACCACAGCTGAAGAAACATTTTTAAATTGATTAGTTTAAATACAGTGGAACCCCGACTTACAAAATTAATTCGTTAATTTCGTAAGTCGAACATTTTCGTAATTCGAAGCACCCATCACCTCTTTTGAGTCAACGATAGGCTATAGGCTAATTGCTAACTGCAACAACAATATGTTGTTCAAGTGGAACAGCGAAGCGCAAGTATGAAAGCCAAGGGGGTTGTCACATGATTTGGAAGGCATTGTGGGCATTGTAGGCATTCTGGGCTCAGCCAATCAGAGCCAGCGGATTTCGTTACGCGGGCATTTTGCCGTAACACGGGCAGAAATATTGCCGTTAAGTGCCTTCGTAACTTGAATTTTTCGTTAAATGGGGTATTCGTAAGTCGGGGTTCCACTGTACTAATACTAAATTAAAACGAAACTAATACATGAAACTATTTAGTTTAAATGGCAACGGCTCAGAAACACGATTGGGTATAAAAAGAGCATCTTACAGAGCATCTCATGGGTTTGGATTCTCAGGAAACACATTAAAAACAGGCATGATTCTGATATTGAAATCAGTGCATGGACTCAGGAAAGCGTGTCCAGAAGTCCAGCAGCTGGTCTCCTCAGTTTCCAGACATCTACGAACTGCTGTCAAAAAAAGAATATTTGATATAAATTCTATGTTCTGATTTTCTACATTATGATAACTTTTCTATATTTGATATCTTGTCTATGGGTTTATGAGATTTGCAGCTCATTACATTCTGTGTTTTAGTTATTTGACTCAAGATCCTGACATTTTCCTCTCCTAAACACAGACATCATAACCTGATATGATGCTAAAAAAAATGATATTCTTGTGATTAATGTTTGGCAGGAAGCAGAACAGCAGGTAGATGGAGTTTAAAAACACCTTTTTTTTTCCAGGTGATGATTCACAAACTTTGAAAGACCTGGATGCTTATTGCCATTCTTGATTCCTACATGCTGTTATTTTTAGATCCTGCACAGTGCACCTGCCTGTGTCAGCCAGGAAGTAGCTGGAAACAGCTCACACCTTCATATTGCCGCCAGAGGCCCCATCACGCTAATTGTTCAATTCCTCCTGGATGTCTTGGCAACCAAGACTGGGGAATAAGGAGATAGTTAAGGTCAAATTAAAATTTGCAGCAGAGTTTTGCACGACTTACTGTCTAAACCCTTGAGAAGCAAGCCAAGAAAAGTAGTCATGTGCTGTAATTTTTCTCTGAGCAGCAGATTTTTCATTTTAAAATCTGCATCTGGTTCTAATTTTGATGATGACATTAAAACTATGTCTCACTCAATTGTCTATCTGCAACAACATATTCTAGATTTCTCTGCTTTCAGTAGCATACATTTTGAATATTTATAAAGGTCCTGTAATCAATTCTTTAAATAACATTCGGGAAAACTAAAGAAAGTCATAACCACGGGATCTCATGACTCATCCTACCTCTTCTATCACAACTAAAGCGATGTGAAAAAAAACCCATTGTGTTCAGGGGTTCCTGGGTGGAAGTATCATTCAGTTTGAAGATTTGCTTGCTTTTTCTTTTCCTAAATAGGATGAGAATTTTATATCCAGATGGAGCCTGTGTGTGTGCGTGTGGGGGACAAAAAAAATATTCATGCCATTGCAGCTGTTAGGGCGTCTATGAAGATGAATGTTTCATGTGAAGAATGAGACACTGCTGTCAGACAGGCAAATAGTGAATGGAAATGGGTGAAGTTTCAAATCACAGTGTGTGTTTGAGGCTTTCTTTGTGAATTACACATAGCATCTTAGTTTTAAACAGATGGCTGCATTTTGTCAATTCCTGGATACTAAAAGTTGAATCAAGAAAATAATGCAAGAGGAACACTCTGAACCAAAAACCCCAAATCAAAACAACAAATTTAGACGTTTCACCACAGATCAGCTGATTTCAACATCGACCCACACCCACAGCGAAGCTGATATCCACGTAAACACCCCAATAACCTATATGGCGTGCAGTTTAGGCTGCTTTAGCCTGCCTGCAGCTGCAGTTGCAAGCTGCTTTGCAACCCGTCTTCACCCCAGCTACTCTTTTTAATACTGTGTGTGATTTGATGGATGTCATATCTGTTGGCAGCAATCCCTGCTCTGGCTTTCTGTGCATGCACATAGAAAGCCTAGAGAGGTGTACTCCCAGAATTCACTGCTGATGAAAATAACAATAATCTGTCGACTCTGTGGCTGAGATATTATTTTACTTGAAGACCAAATTCCTCTGTTTTTTTTTTTTTTTCCATTATTGTACTTGCATTATTTATTAACTGGAGATGCCTCATGGAGGCGAACCTGTCAGATCAGCAGTGTTTTCCTTCTTCTGGTTAAACTAATGCAAACGCACCATTTGCATTTGCAGCCTTGCTGCAGCTGTTCTGCACTTTTTCGACCATTTCAACTATTGTAGCTTTGTTGCCTCACACCGGGTACCAGAGCAAATGCTTCCCTCCAGGAAGAAAGAAAAAAAAAAGAAAATGTCACGCCTCCCCTCGCAGCTCTGTGGTGTCTGATAAAAGTCAGTGCCTTTAAGCACAGAGTTGGCAGTGTTACCAACTGAGCCACCACAGGGCAGGAAAGGCCCCCAAGGGGCTGGCATTTAGGAACCAAGTTAGACCAGGGAGCACCAGCTCAATGGGGTACTTTAGCATAGAAAGCAACTAAAGCAAATCATAAATAGTCAAATGCTGGATTCATGGTGAGCAGTGTCATCCAGAAACAGTAGTCTGCATGCAGTCAACATGCCCATGAAAGAGCTGCAGAGCAAAACCGTGTGGAGTGGACTGTCAATATTGTGATTGAACATAAGAAGAAGCTTTTGCTGCGTTTTTGGATTCTGCAGTGAGCCAAAATAACAATTTTTGCACCTTTTAAAAGCAGTGGATTTGGTCCAGAATTGATCTTTGCAAAGCTTCGGGTGTTTTTGTTTTTGTTTTGCTTTTTAGAGCTTTTAAAAGACAACAATGCAGCCATCTGGATATGGAGAGGAGGAGAAATCAGAATGCTGAACATAAGTGATGCAAGCCCTTTTGTTTGGCAGCTCTGATTACCAAGGTTACCAGGCAATACTCAACAGCAGTCGCTGTCACAGCAGGATAAGCTCCATATGATTCATGATTCGTGCAGCAACCATCTTTAAAGATTTCTGCTTCACTGTGGCCTTGTTTAGCTGATCTGATTGAATTTGTTAAGGCCTGAAATGATTTCCTCGAGAAAATTACTATCCAGCATATCACATCTGTTATCAGCATCTGTTTTACTTTATGTTTTTCTGCCCAGTGTATCTTCTGCACCCCTTCACTTCATGTTTTCATACCTATTTATTCTCAAAAGGGCAGGGGATAAATTTTAGATCACTCACATGTTCTAGTCTGGCCTGCGTGCATGGACTTGTTCTCTGCAAGTCCCCTTGGCTCCTTATCATCTTCTATAATTAGTTGCTAAGGGACCTCGGGTTCTTTCCGAATAGAAAAAGCTTAGTTGTTGTACTATTTAACTATTACCTGGATGTTTAAGTGACAGCCTGTAAGAAGGTAGATAAAATGATGATTTAGTCATCTTTCCTGGAATCTGATTTCATGCGAATCGCAGGGTGCCGTCAACCTTTGTCTCACTTGGCATTCCAGCAGCACGTCCAGTCAGACCCTAAGGATCTGCTGATGCAGCCAGCATCACCAGTCAGCAGTGATGAGCCCCCGATGACTGCTGAGACTCAGCCCTTCAGGCTCAGTGGAGTCTCAGAAATCACAGCCACCTCTCTCTTAAAGTAGACCTGTTATGTGTTTTTTAAATTTATGTCATACTCTTACAATTGCAATGGCTAAAGTTTCAAATAATGAGACCAAGTGCCCACTCTTCAGACTGTTTTCTACTTTATATTTTGAATCAAATCTCTGAGTGTTGCTCTGTATCAAACGAAGCAGGTTTATGAGGGGCAGCCAATCAGAAGAAAAAGAAAGTGGGCTTTCCGGGAGATCACACTGCTTGTTTCAGACAGAGGATGATCCGAGGTGGTTGCAACATGGTCCAGTATAAGACATATTCATTTTCAGCTATGAATCATGCAAAACTACCCTGGTAAATTCCCAAAATGAAAAGAGAGACATGGAAATGAGCAGAATGGGTCCCCTTTAAAGTCATGGTAGCACACATCCAGTTCCTGCAATTAATCTCTGCTGACTTCTGAATTCCTTCATAATAGTTGTGTTGTCAAACTGATCCCTGCCTCTGTGGGTAGTGAGTATATGAAGCTAAAAGGGACACTTCCAATGTTTTTTTTTCAGTTATTCCCTCTTGTTCACCTGATATTGTTTTCAAAATGATAAATTCCAAAATGTAGGCAAAATCACATGTTTTTGACCAGTATCTCCTTCCCTTTTTCCTGCTCTCAGGCTGAGGATGAAGAAGAAGAGGACCAGCCTCTGAGCCTGTCCTGGCCTGAATCTAGCCGCAAGCGCTTCACCTACCTCCTGATCATGCCTATTGTCCTTCCCCTGTGGCTAACGCTGCCTGACGTCAGGAAAACGGTATGCGACTAAATTCTCCTGAACAAGAATGCCGTGTGCGTGTGTCTATGTGTAAGTGTGCTGCTCAATCCTTCTTTTTTATCTTCCAGTCATCAAAGAAGTTCTTCCCCATTACATTCCTGGGTGCCATCTGCTGGATTGCAGGATTCTCCTACCTAATGGTGTGGTGGGCCCATCAGGTACACAAGACTCTGTAAAAAGAACTGGTGTTGTGTGATCATAACAGCAGCCCAAAAGCCTAATGATATAAGAATAATCCTTGCAAAATATATTTCCCTTCATTTCTCGTTCTTGACATTTATAATAACCCTCCATTCCCATCCACTCACGCATAATTACAGCTGTCTTGTTTAAAACAAAGATTGTCAGAGATACTTTTATCACCTCCTTCAGCTTCTAAGCACAAGGAAATTAAAAATAGCTAGAACAAAGATTTGTTTTTATTTACCCTAAAGCTTAGCTTTCTTTTTTTTTCTTTTTTGCAGGTTGGAGAGACCATTGGGATTACAGAAGAGATTATGGGACTGACTATATTAGCAGCTGGAACCTCTATCCCTGACCTCATCACCAGTGTTATTGTGGCACGCAAGGGGCTGGGTGATATGGCTGTATCCAGCTCTGTAGGCTCCAACATCTTTGACATTACTGTTGGGTATGTTATCCAAGCATGATCTGGGTATGGAGCCGTATGTGATGTTTAGGAGAAGCACAGAGAAAGCAGTACTTTTTGCTCTGACGATGACTAGGGTCCTCTCAAAGCCTTGAATTACTGTAGCATCATAAGTAAACTATTACTGGCTCTATGGGCCGGAGTAAGATGGCTTTCAGGCTGTAATGGCATTTTTGCAGCGCAATTTTGATTTCCAAAGTCTTTACACAAGATTAGGTTCGGTTTCGTGGCTAAACCTGTATCATTTCTTCTAATAGCAACAAGATAGTAAAGCAAATGTACCGCGTTAGATGTGGCAACCACGTGCATATTTGTTAAGCAGCTTTGACTAAAAAAAGACTAAATTATAAACAGGCATATATCATTTAAAGGGTCAGTTTATCCAGGACATAGACGTGCATCTTCATGCTGTTATCGGCTCTCAGCAGCTCACGTGGTCAGCCTTTAACATATCGTGTGCTTGTGTACTTGCAGACTGCCGCTCCCCTGGCTCCTGTGGTCCCTATTCAAAGGCTTGAGACCGGTGCAAGTCAGCTCCAACGGCCTCTTCTGTGCAATCGTGCTCCTCTTCCTCATGCTCCTCTTCGTCATCATCTCCATCGCCGCCTGCAAGTGGCGCATGAGCAAGCTGCTCGGCTTCATCATGTTCATGTTGTACTTCGTCTTCCTGGTGGTCAGTGTCATGCTAGAGAACAAAGTCATTAGCTGCCCGGTGACTATTTAAGGACCTTTCAGGGACCTACATCCCCTCCGTCACCCTCACCACCGTAACCATCCTATTTGTCTGCTGTCTGTCTCACCTGACCCTTTGCGATCCTTTACACCAGGAACAAAAGAAAAAAAAAGAAGAACTGTACAAGAGATGAATGAAAACTGTGGGATCTCCCTTTATTTTCAGTGAGCAGGTGGTGGTGGGGAGCGCTTAAACCATTAAGGGACAAGACTACGGCTTGACTGGTTTAACATAGGCTTAACAAGAGTGGATTTTAAATATGTTGTTATTTTCACTGGCAGGTGAGGAGGGTAGAGGGTTTGGGTGGGTGGGTTATGGGTTTATGCCAAATATAGAAGTATTATGCATGCCATTAGTTTCACTAGACGAGAAATGAAGGTAGGTTGAGAAGAATGACCTCCTGTGAAGTTCAGGGGGAGAAACAAACAAACATGAGATGCACTGTTTAAAACTCTTAACAACAAATATGGCTGAGCTCAAATTTGCGATCACATTTGAAAGCACATACTGGTTGAACTGACTGAGACGTCGTGAGTGAATTGTGATGTGGATGAACTAATGAATGAGAGAAACGGCGCAGCGTACGGATGAATGTGTTCTTCGAAACATGTTGTTTAATGGTCGATGGGGACGACTCTCTTTTGAGCTTCGCGCCTGAGCAGCAAGGAACGCGGCGAAGGACAGATGAACTTCTATTTTCTTATTTCTTTCTTGCAAACCTGTCTGTGCTCAGTCAGAGTTGAAGCTTCTCCTCGCCCCCTGTCAGGATGTCATTTTTCACCACTGAATGTTTCCGCAGAGGAGTCCTTTTTTCTTTTAAATGATTTTTTTATTCATTTTCACTAAATATTAGAAGTAGCATTAGATAAACTGTAGCATGACAATCTGCTCCTTTTTTTCTTCACCCATTGAGCAAACATTACGATTGTACAGAAATTTCCATTTCACATGCACTGATGGACAAAGGCAAGAACAAACAAAAGAAAAGCCTAAATGAAGTTTAGCCTCTTGAGATATATGCTAGCCTTCAATATCTTGTACTGGTTAGAGGGGTGAAAACAAAAGCATGAATACATAGGCTCATTAAAGATCCATAAACAAAGTCAATGTCAAGATAGTACATTTGAAAATAACTTTACTGTGTTAAAGCGTCATGATTGATTTAGATTAGTCAGTGTGTAGTGCTTTGTTCACAGTAGAACTGGGCTCAAATCACCGGCTAGTTAAGCTCCTGGGGTAGAAGTTTCAAGGAGTCAACTGCATGTAGGGAAAAAAAGGAAACAAAAAAAAAAAAGCCACTGGGAGGTGAATTATACCAATCAACATTTAAGAAGTTGTATACCGAAATGTATACTTTCCAGACATGCTTCATAACTTCTTAATGCAAACGAGTGCTCAGTCTCTATGTAGAAAATGTCAACATTGTACGGTCGACGATATCTATCAAACTTGTGCAATTTCTTTTCTAATCAAAGGTGCTTTTGTGTGCATGTGTGCAATCTGCATTTAAAGTCACGACACGATGACGATTCATAGAGGTCATACTACCCGTGTTTTGCAACTAACTGCAAAAAAATATATATAAATATGTACCCCAATCTGTGTTTTATACTGGGAAAATAAATCATAATCACGAACTCTCTTTAAGCATAGAATGTGGAAATCATCGACTCAACAGCAATATAGCGTGTGTCGTGTTGAAAGACACCCCTCCATCATGCGTCAGTGCCCTGCCCTCCCTCGCTGTCCTGTCCAGAAATAAAAAACATACAAAAAAAAAAAAAAGCCCCACTTCATAAAGTGGGTGACCATTTCTCCTAAAATGAACCCCTTCCTGTTAGAGCTGGCCAGGAACACCTGCTTTACCTCAACACAGCCTCTGTACAGCAGCTTAGTAGGAGTTAACTGTAAAATAGTAGTAAATAGATTCTCTGAATGTGTGCGGGGAAATGCATGCGAGGTGTTTGGGCTGGTTACCCACTGACTGTACAGCGGAGCTTAGAATAGACGTTCACTTTTATGCACCCATTCAGAGAAGAACACTAGGAACTCATTGGTTTTACTTTGTAAATAACAAACGTGTTTGATTTTTTTAATAGGTATTTATTTCTTTGCAATAGTGGATGGAAAAAAACTGGCGTCCCTTTATTATCATGATATTACAGAAACAACATAAGAATTCATTTTAAGGCTAAACATCAGATTAAAAATGTGTCTCTTCAGTTCAGAAAACGAGGGCTTTAAAAACCACATTGCCTCCTCTGATTCAACAAATGTAGACGTGAGCGATGTTGCCATTTAAAGTTACAGATGCACAGGGCAAACAAAACTCTAATGCCCGTTCAGACCGTGCTCACGATAAACTGTTGTGCTTGGCGCGTTCTCACATGTTAGATTTCTTTGAGCATTTCTAGCAGCCGCATTCAAACAGTCGGTTTATGGCCTCTGCGATGACTCATGTACTTTCTGAAATTATCCTGCGCACATTCGCCATTAAAACCCTTTCCTCGGAGCTCCCACACACTCGGGTTAATGTGATCACACCTCAAGTTTCTTCAACCACCTTTTCTTTAAAAGAATAGTTTGACATTGTGGGAGATTTAGCTTCTTGCGGAGAGTTAGATGAGAAGACGGCCAGAGCAGGTAAAAAAAATTTTAAAAATCCAACACTTTGCTAATAACTGTGATTGCTGAAAGATTTATATATAGGCCTCACCCATTTGTGTTATTGAAATGTGACTCTATTCTACAAATTCCACTGTGTATTCGAGTGTTTGGACAACCTTGAATAGAGATATCATGTCATCATATCCTTTTTTTCTGGTAATTAGGTATCAAAGGTTTGTGGGTGTGAGCAAATTAGCTCAAACTGCTACAACTCGTTGTCTAGCTTGACCTAATTCAGCTCAGGCTGAATAAGAAAAACAGAAAGCGTGACAAGAAAATTACTTCATCCTAATTACTTTTATTGCTTATGAATAGAAACACAGTTTAGACTTTTTAAAAAGGTCAAACTAGCCTGAACCATTCAATAAATTCCAGAAAATTCTGTCTTTTTGATGCTGGAGTGCTTATTGAACCTTCTGAAAATGAAGAAAATAATAAATTAAAATATCAGTTTGCATATATGAGTTTTAATTTGCATGTTTTTTTGCTACATCTGGCATAGTTGTGCAATTTGTAAGTTTTTCAGAGGAATAAAATTCACACTGATGATGTAGAAGTCTCAAAAACTCAAAAAGCTCACGTATCAAATATGATACACCTGGCATTACAGGGCTAGTTTATAAGCAATCAGCTTCTGCGTTTCAAGAGAGCTGCAGCAGCTTTCAGTGAATCACGCTGCAGTTTCTCCAAGTGTTTCGTAACATGTTTTCTCATCTGTTTAATCTCCACAAAAATATGTAAAAAAGCCTAAAATTAAGGAAACTTAGTTACATGTGGCTGTTTCTTCTTGTCTAACTACAAGCAACAAAGCAAACAAGCAAATTTCCTAAAATGTCTCAACTACCCTCAACATGTTTACAGGTAATTTGAGTTTGGTTGGTCATGTGGTACATGTGCATACTCTGGTCATTTCATTGTTCCATTCCTCCAAAGCCCCTCCCATCAAGTCAGCAAATTTCCAAATTTTATATTTATACTTTTTCTTTTTTGACTGAGAGCATGAATGGGGAGAAGAACAAGAAAAAATAAACCAAAAAAAAAGAAGAAAAAAAACATAGAAGCGACTTAGCACATGAGCTTGGAAGTGATTGTGGTTTACCACGGTAAGCGACCATGAAAGTTGACCACTAATGAACATTCTTGCACTGTAAATGTTTTATTTTCTTGGTGTTAATGTAAGATTTATTTAAGTTGTACATATATACAGATACAAATTAACCATATAAACTATATGTGTAAAAGAAATATGTCTCTTTATGTAAAAACACAAAGTATATAATAAAAACAAATAAAGATGCTTCAAATATGCAATAGTGTGTTTGATGACTTTTTTTGTTGTTGTTTTAAAAATAATACTCTTTATTTCTTGCCATTACATCAACTTATCTTAAATTAAAGTCATGTACTTGAATTAAAGTCATGTAACGTTTCAAACTCTGGACTTTTACGGTGCCAATTTTAAAATTGTGAAACTCTTGATAACCAGTTCTGCTGACTCTGGAAAAGCAGTCCTGGCATGCAGGGCTTCTTATGCAAATGCTCCACTTTGCATGAAAAATGGTAAGTCGAGATGCATGCCACTACAAAATAGACTTTCTTGGCAGTGATGCCAGACTGTCTCTATCCATATTTTAAAGACGTAATAGGACTGCTATTAAGCACTCATTGACAATGACACTGTAGTGTAAATACATTGGCATGCAGTCTGAGCTGATTAAAGGTGATTAAAGTTTCTAAGTTTTTCCATTACTACCCACGCCTGGTAATTTGTGGAGTTACAATGTTGTGTTGATTAAAGCACCATATACTTAAATAGCAAAGATAGTGGCAGACCCAAGATGTCGGATGATAAATGATAAATGGACAGGGTCTTATATAGTGCTTTTTTTACTCAAGCACTCAAAGCACTTTATACAACGTGCCTCGCTGACTCATTGACACACATTCCGAAAAGTACTTTTTTTCTGGGCTTTTCTGCTTTTCTATCTGACAATCATACACACTGACACTCCAGTGAACGCATCAGAGAGCATCTCAGGGTTCAATATCTTCCCCAAAGATACTTTGGCAGGTGGAGCGGGTAACCTCAGGGACAGACGTTTAAATAAAAGAGGTTCTCTCTTATCTGAAACACTGATTCTGCTTTTATGGATTTGAGAGTGTGATAAAGAGGTGTAGCCTACTTTTCAAGCATTTTTAAGCACAAATGTATTGTTCAGTACATTCACGTACCAGCATAAAATAGTGTCATTAAGTCACGTATAACTGTGCGTCAGAGTGCACTCCAGGTCTTTAACAAAGTGTTCTGATCCCAGAGACAGACAAGGTAGAAAAAAACTCAAGCAGGAGTCCTCTTTGGGAGTTTTGTGATTTCATCTCCTGATTTCACTTTTATCTTTCTCCATTTACAACTGTGCATGTAGAAAAATCATAATGCTACCCTGTGGCTAGGTTGCCAAGCACCCTGAACAACAGGGGTGTGTCTATTTATTAATTTTTTAAATGGTGCACTTCAGCAGAGATGTGCGAAATCAAGATTTGTATTTGATCATGAAAGAATATTGACATTTTTAAACGTTTTACCTGTGTAAAAGTCATAACCCTACTTTATTAATAGCATTGTGCTCAGCTACACTAACAATTCATATATATATATAAAATGTTAGTGTAGCTGGAGATTATTTTAATTAGGTACATGCTGATGGTTAGCGTTATCTGAAATAATACAACAAAATATATTGTCAACAAACTAATACATAAATAACTTTGACCTCAGTAAAGACAATGAGTGCATGATGCTATCCGTGCTCTCATGCAGTAGTGCCTTCCAATATAAGACTAATAGCAGTCTACTCTGGGGGCCGCCCCACCCCACAACCCTTTCTTTGGACACATCCCTGCAGAAGGAGTATGCTACAAACTGTGAGTGACATCCTCTCACTTTTGCTACAAAGACTGAGTCACATCACCTACATCAAAGTGCACCCGTCTTTAATGCCCTGGGAGTGGCAATGGCCTGTCTATACAGTTTTCTGTACTGCCTTAATGCTTTTTGATGTTCTACTGAACACTTTCTGTAGCTGGTAAAAGGATACACCCCACTGTCTGTCATCCTCCAGATTTATTTGATTTCTCCATTGCATGCTGCAACTTCCACTTCCTCGGGAGGAGCTGAGTAATTAGTTTTAATTTGGAATTAATTTGGCTCTGTATGAATACAATAGACTCTATACTGCTATTATGCTTACATAAGCTGCCCCCACTTTCATCCTCAATGAAACATACATTTTATATTGTTGTTTGAGATCATCAGTAATGATAGAAGTTTTTATTAGTGGCCTTAAGCATAGTCTAATATAAGTAAGGGCACTGATTCTCTTTGCTTCACATTGTGCCTTCTGTGTTTGTCTGGGTAAACTGTGGATACAGGGCGCCCTCTTCTGTTCAAACACTGACACGTCACTGTGACTAAGAGCGAAAGTTACGCAATCATCACTTCGACGTGTTCCACCCACTTAAAATTGTCCTCCAGCTATTAAGATTTCTACCGAATTGCAAAGTGCTTGACTTTCTATAGAAACGTGCCTCAGAGTTTTCCACGAACTTCTATATTTACTTTCTGTGATTTTCCCCAGTTCATTATAACTGGAGAGGGATACAATAAAACTCAAACCTGTTTCTCTGACCTCTATTTTTGTTTCCATTCTCTCTGGTGGATTAAACGAGTGTTGTTGTTATTGCAATCCGTCTTGTAGGAAACATAAAGAATTTCTCAGGTAAAACGGACACCACCCCCTCCTGCACGAAATCTACAAATTTCCCCTTTTAAATATACGCTCAAGTGGTTATTGTGAAAAAAATATGTTACTCATCCATCCATTTATGAACGTGAACATGAAGGCTGGTCTATGTAACTGATTACTTCTGCTACTGAAAAAGAAAAGAAATAAATAAGTTTATTCATAAAGAAATCTACTTTAATGTAGGATTTGCTAAATGTCAATGTTTCATTGTTATTTTTTTAACAGCAGTTTGTTCCTGAATGCCAGTGTGAACCCAAATTGAAAAGGAAGCACAAACCCTGCATAGCCTTGAGACTCACCTGGTTGCATGTTGTAAGACATAAAATCTAGTTCAAGGCACACACACTGGCGAGACGCTGGTTGTAGGTGGGGGGAAAAGAAGGGTAAGAATGTGGGTGAGATGAGAGATAGTAAGAGATTTGGATTACTGAACTTGATAGGACATGCATTGGATTCTATAAGGTGAAGCCAAACTTTGATGAGGGCAAGGCACGGTGAACTGGCTATTGTCTGATGTACTTCCAGGGAGGCAAAGAATTTCCCGGGTGTTTCCTGCTAAATCCACTGGGATAGTTAAACACAGCCCGATTCTCGATAACTTTTCCTGCACATGCACATCAAAGAGTTTTCATTAGAAATCAATTAGAT
Source organism: Pelmatolapia mariae (assembly GCF_036321145.2). NCBI lineage: Eukaryota > Metazoa > Chordata > Actinopteri > Cichliformes > Cichlidae > Pelmatolapia > Pelmatolapia mariae. Next base: position 83,885,601 of record NC_086229.1, on the reverse strand, counting down.
GTGCAGACGAAAGGTCGCTGCTAGTCTACAACACCAAAAACAACCACAGTCTGTGTGAACTTTTTAAACCTACACCTAACAACATCTCTTATCTTTCCTCAGAAGCATGTTTCACTCCCCCAAGTGTTCCCAGTTTTTTCACGTTAATCCCTTTGAGTGGTGTCACCAGCACCTTTCACTGGAAACCGTGAGTCAGGCCGAATCATCACTGAAGTAATTTACTCAAAAAATTTAGGATTTTTGAACATGTTAAAAAGTGAACTTACTGGTATTCCCCTGGATAAGAGTCGTTTGACTTTTTGTAGTGCTAGCTCTCTTTATCTCCTGTCATGACCATGTTAGTAGTGCTAAGTTTCAAAGCTCTCCAGGTATTCTCCTCTACTTTTTCTGGACATACCCAAAACATTTGCTTGAAATACACGATGTCACGGTAAGGCTGATGGAATTCATTTTTAAGTGTTGCTTATTCAGGGGTGGACGTGCGTTGAGTGAACAGTGCTGTTCATGGAAACACTGAGTGGGAAAGCAGATCATCTGGTAGTCGTCACAGTTAAAGCAGCAGAGTTGTAAAACACTAAATGAAAGCTAAAGTGGTTTACTACATGGTCAAATATCAATTTTGACAGATCTAACAAAAACGAAGCACTGAGATTTAATGCCTCGTTGAGTGTCTTTTATGTGAAATTTTTAAGGAATTTGAAGAAGGTACGAAAAACCAAGTAAGCGCAAAAACTATATTTAAAAAAGGGAGCCAAAGTTTCTTAACTTAAGAGTAAGATTTAAGCTCACAAACCTGTCTTTTCGCAGGCATTAATAATTCAGTTCACAGCTTACTGTAAACTGAGATAAGATTTACTAAATGTCAAAAATGCTTTTTTGTCACGCTGCAACCTCAATTTCACTACCATAAATCACCTCCACTTCAAATGTCATCACTGTCTTAAAATCACCTGAGGCTTAAAGAGAAAAACCCACAGGTTTGTATCACTGGAGCCATGATAAATTATACAGGAACACATCCTTCACCTAAGCTAAAGGGGGTATTTAGTTCATGTTGTTCATAAATCACAACGGAGTAGTGTGAGCCACGTACGTCACAAGCTGTAAAGATCACCTACAGTCTCGTTTACACTTGCATTTTTGCTTTTTTTTTTAACAAAAAAGATCCACTTTAGTAAATTAAAAAAAATTCTCTTAATTCTTCATGGAAATTAATGATTATTTTTTCAGTTGGACTTACTGTAAATAAGCAGTTAGTTGTATTTACTTAGCACAACCATGGCTGGATTACTGTTTTATATGTTATGAAGTTAATACAGCACTTAAGGCAAACATTATGAGCACCCCAAACACTTTAATGTGAAACCATTGGTAACAATAAAGTCATAATACCGTTAATATAATATAAAGCTCTACCCCTCTCTCTTTATATACTGATATGTATAATATAACAATAGACAAAACAATATAAAAACCAGTGCAGAAGAAGCAAATCTAGTTTCCTCTTAAAAGTGTTAGTCAGTGACATTGTTGTAGTCAGTGGGGAGTTCCCATCTTACCCTTCACATTTTACGACTTTGTAGCTAATTTGTCAGCTTTTAATAAACTCCTCGTGGAGTACAGAGGGTGGCTGGTTCAGCAAGTCAACTTTCTATCGATCAGACTTTTGCCCAGTGACTTCATCTGCTCACTGTTACAGGGCGTGCTTACGTTTGACTCAGCAAAATACACCTAAGCCAAATCCTCTACACTCATTTGATCCTGTTACAAGTGTGGCAGCAGACTCTTGTCTGAGGCAGACAGAGTGAGAGCATCATTTTAAAAATATGTCACACTCATGCGTGTCACCGCTTAAAGCTGCCCCATTTAGCTGTTTTTGGGAACTTGTGTGGGGAGTCGAGATCACCAATTTCAAAAGGGGGTCTCGGTGGACCTGAGATCATATGATGACTCACAGCAGGGCCTCTGTTGATCTGATTTGTAACTGCTGCACATGTGGCCGTGTGATTCAGCATGAGCCGGGTTTGTAAGAGGGTTTTGGTTAGCTGCACAGAGAAAATGATGTATAATAATAACCATGCAAGCTGACATGCACTGATATGTCAGCATGAGATTTCAAACTGACTCAGAAAGAGTGGAAAAACAGCAAATATAGACAAAACACAGCAGCTGGTTTAAACTAAACTGATTTTAAGGGTTACAGCTTCAACATGTTGCGGCTATAGGAGCAGGAAAAAAAATGTCATGTGACAAAATCTAATGAGCTTGGAAAGAAAAGCGTCTGGACTTCTTTAGGTTTCCTTGAAGATGTTTTTTAAGTCTGGCTTAAAATTTGGGACTCCACCAATTGTTCTTAGAACTGAAGAAGCTTCTCGGATGAGGTGAAACATCTTCAAGGAAACGTAAAGAAATCCAGATGCTTCTCTTTCCAAGCTCCTTAGACTACGATGACCTGGATGACTGAGAACCTTCACAGACATGTGACAAAATCATTTTATAGTCCTTGAGGAACTTTATGTTTCAGAAATGAGCAGAATAGTCATTACAGTAATTCTTTTTATACTGACAGGAGCTGAAGCATAATTATGTAAGTTTAACAAATGGTGGGAAAAAAAAAAAACCCTTTTTGCTACTACAAATTTACTTATAGCTGCTAATGGCTGCTTTGCAATACATTTTAGTATATGTCATTAGTGTGTAACTGTTGCAGCACGTCAAATATTTGATGCATTTCATGCAACAGACCAGTTACATGAAGCGTCTAGGAAGAAAAAAGTGATAGCAGTTATTAAGTTTAAAATCAAAAACCTATAATTAAAAAAAATAAGTAAATTCTTCTTGGGACAGATTGTTTTTAAAGCATTAGTAATTTAGTAATTTCATCATATCATTCTGAATAGTGCTTGTTATATTCCGTACTTCATATTGTTTCCTTTTGTTGACGTCCACTCAGCAAAACCATGCAAAGCTAGTTTATAAGCTCTCTGTAAATAAGGCTGTTGCTTGTCCTTGCCCCTACAATGCAAGGCAGTTGTATATAGCATTTGTATTCTATTTTATTCTATTGTATATATTATTCTATTTTATTCTATTGTATATAGTATTTTATTTTATTTTATTGCATTCCAGTGTTTTCTAATTTCTGCAACATAACTTTGCACTTTTGCTGTAACGAAACAAATTTCCCACCTGTGGGACTAATAAAGGTCATCTTATCTTATCTTACAGCAATCAACAGTTGGAATATCCATAGAGGCAAATTCTTCCATTCACTAAAAGAGCAATAAAAAGGGAAAGCAAGCTTTTCACATGAATTTTAGTCTGACTCCTACGTACTGATTCATGTATAACCACAATCAAGCACACCTTACATTTTCCCTGGGAAAAAAATGTGAAGCACTATTCCTCACAACTGTATGTTTACACCTCGTTTCCCAGGTGTTATAACAGTGACTTGTATCTTGATCCTCACACCGGTGATTTCCATTTGATTCTCATGTTTTCTCTTCAGATTCAGATGTGAATCTGTTTTTTTTATTACAGGAATGAGCCCCTTTGTGTTGCTGTCATTTTGAATTTGAATTTGAGAGCTTCTCTCCTGGAGTATTCCTGACAAGTTTCAGATGTATATCTAGTATATTGGATGTGTGGTGACATGCTTTCTGTGCTGTTTAATGTTCACTTGCGATGTTACAAGTATCTGTTGTGTCATTCCTGTAGTTTTGCTCTCTCAGTATGAATTCACTGCTTCAGTGTGCTTTAAACACTGCAAATAAGCACCTTCACCTTAATGAACCTACCTTTTAAAATAAATTTACATTCCCTGCAGCACACATTTGTACTGCTAAGTATTGTTTACAGTGTGGTTGCCATGGTAAACAACTGCTTACTGTACGAAATGGAAACACTGACCCTGACAGATCGTTTTTGTCTTTTTATCCTTTGAAGTATTTGTTCTCTGGGAGTTGACAGGTGTGTCCAGAGTTGAGAAGTGAATCATCAGCCCCGACCAAACTGAAATGAACTGAAAGATTGTCGTTTTTCTTTTAAAAAGACAGAATCTTGACCTTCTCACTAGCTTAGGCATTGATCACCGGCCAGCTAAATATGTTGTTTTAACTTCATTAAAAAAAATGAAGCTAAATGTTGGGAGGACAGTCTATTTAGCACCTGTGAGGGGCAGTGGCAAAATACCGCAAAGAAATTTAAAAACTCTGTGCTGTTAAATTATTACATACTGACTGTAAATAACACTTTAATGTTTTTGTGCTGCCCTAAAAAATCTAAATGGAAAATGTATTTTATTCTAATATCTCTCTCTCTCTCTCTCTCTCTCTCTCTCTATATATATATATATATATATATACTTGGATCAGCTGACATCAGTGGTTGAGGTACTAGTATATACATAAAGCATAAACGCTCCAGCTGGACATTGCTTTTAGTAGTGATTAGGTTTGATAATAAGCTTCCAAGATGTTCTTTTTAATGTATTGTATGAATGTAGTGAAGTAGTATCAACTTTAAATAGAAATACTCACAAAACATAGAACCCTTCACTTTTACGCTTGTGTGGAGGAACACAGATGTCCCTTTTTTTTTGCTAGTTGGTGGTGACTGTTCCCACATCATGATTCACTTATTTACAACGGCTGTAAATGAGTGACTATCTCAAAGAAAGAAAGACGTTTTTTTTTAAAGTAATATAAATAAAACAGTGTGGAAGTTATAAGTCTATCCGCTGAGCAACATCTAAATGAAACAGATGATGATGAATGGTCAGAAAGTGCGCTTTCATACACTGACGGCGTTTCCTGTCGTGGATGGCGACCACTTTCTGGTCTAGACGGTGTTTGAATCATTCTGTGTGATTCATTAACAAACCGTATCCTGTAGAGATCAGCAAAATTTCCTGCTAAAGTGCGACTGTTTAAATTGCGTGCCCTTACAGCAACATCCAGAAGTCGAGTAAGGTTTGCAGGCTTTTCTTTGTCGTTTGTTTTGTTTGTTTTTCCTGTTTTTTAAACATAACATTATTTTACTGTGGAAGTACTTGGGGATTTTTTGGGAGATTCTTCAGACCGGACAGGTTTGGACGGATTTCTCCTCGGAAGATTGTCCTGCTTAATCATTGGACCAATCGGATTCCTTGCCAGCGCCCAAAGGTGCCGGAAGCCGCACTCCAGAGTTCTTTGGGGCAAAGAACACACCTCCTGCAACAGTCAGTCGCCGACAGTGCTGCTACAAAAGTGGGTGGCGGAAGGCAAACCTGTCTTTTCAACCCTGAGCCTACTTTTACTTTGACTCGCGGATGTCCGACACTGGCGGTGGATCTTGGACGACGGACACCGGAGAGAGAGAGAGCTCTACCAGTTGCTGTTTCCCACAGAGCAACAGGTAGATGTGATGATACACCTACAGGGCAGTGCCATGCGCAGGGAAGAGGAATGTAGGCCTGCAGTTAAGTTGTGTCATACACTACAGGAGACTCTTTCTTCTCGACTTTTCTGTTTCCATCGTTTTCAGGTGAAGCCTCGATGAGAGCTCACTCCTTTTTTTCCAAGAACCACGAAAATCCTATTTTGGAAATGCCACACTGGGTGTTTTTGGAGTTCATTTGAGATGGAGTAATCCTACCTCTTAGATCGGCGTGGCACTTGCGCTCGTTGTTTTTAGACCTTCACCTTTTTAATTTTTTTTAAATTTCCTCCCAATCTTTAAAGCATCTCCAGCAACATTTTTCATCTTCCACGCGGGAGTGGGGAACAGCATGGTGCGGACCTTGAAGCGCGGACCGTGCGGAACGTGTTACTAGACCACGGGTTCAGGAAGGAAGGCAAGATGTTGGCATAGCTGTTGAGTTGAAAACCCTGCTATGCCGACAAATTGCCATCTTTCTCTCCCCTATGCTGCCAAACAAACAGTGGATTTGTTGTTGTTGTTTTTAGATTTATTTATTTATTTATTAGCTATACCTGCGCTCAAATATATATGCATATTTTTTAAATGTCGCTTTCATTTTTGTTTTGAACATGTGCGAACTCTTTCTATGCTGATATAATGTGATGTATGCTGTTAAATGTGGGCTAACTGTGTATAATCTACCTGTTACTGGGGCAACCTACAGGTTCACACAGCACAGGCCCTGATTATGTATACATCATTTGCAGCAAGCAGACAAAACAAAATGCATGGTTTACTCTCTCTCTCTCACTCTGTGTGTGTGTGTGTGTGTGTGTGTCATAAAATTCATTACATATAATTTCACAAAAGTGTGTTTTCTTTCTGATGATTGTAAAGAAACTTTTTTGGTGCAACATTCTTATGTTTTGTCAGTGTAACATTAATCTCTTTATGACACATGCTGTTAAATATTGTTACTAAAATTTTTAAATTGGGCCTGTTTTTACTCATATCGTTCAATCACCTTTTTTTCTCTCTCATGCCCAAACTGCTTTTGTCATAATAGCGTATTTTATTCCCCCTCTGATGATTCAATAATCATCGATTATTAAATTAAAGCTTTACCTCATCCTTATAGGCAAAAATGTAACAAAGCAAGCAAAACAAACAGCTACTTTATTTGAGTGTTTCCATTCTATGCTTAACCTACTTCTAGCTGACAGCTGTTTTTCCTTGTTATTTTGGGAGATGAAAAGCATGGTGTATTTGCAAGGTAAGATAGCCTGTTAGATATTTAAGTGCTCAGGATTAGAGAAATAATGAAAATGTGTTGCATCTTAACTGACTTCAACCGTGAAGCGATTATCGTGGTAAGAAGAATTCGCAACATTCATATCACAACACTGAGATAGCTATACAGAAAATCTGGGGAAAAAGGGGTTAGCTACTATGATATATGTCAAATTCACCTGTAACTTTGCTTATTTAAAGTTTTCTTTTGGCAAATGAATCAAACTCAAAATAAAAGTGCATGGACAAGACGACAGAGTCTGTAAGCACCTGTATAATAGTACATAAGAAGGATGATTAGACAATAATATGTGATATTATCATAAGTCCATTACTGACCTGATTTTTTGATCTTGATATTTCATTTTTAAGTATTCATTATTGTGACAGCAAAACTTTAGTGAGTTGGTAAACCTATTTTAATCACATGTTATACTGAGTGTGTCAACAGTAAATAGAAATACATGTTCTTTCTTAACAGTTAAGTTACTGCCTCTCAAATCATGTTTCCTTACCTGCACTGAAAAAAGACTTTTTGTACACATTCTGGAAGTGGCGGTGAATTTGCTTTGATGTTACTTATAATAGCACAGTAAGAAACATAAGGAAGTATGAGTGTATACATCATAGATTTAACTTCAGTGCTCCCTACAGCTTTGTTTGGATTGAAACGTACACAAGTGTGATGTGTGTGTGTGTGTGTGTGTGTGTGTTTTAGTGTGTGCATAAAAAGGTAACGCTCCATAGTGTTACCTTTTCTTTACAATATCTGCTTATTTGATTTTTAATGAAATTTTTACAGATGACAATTTTACCTTTCTTTGTTTGTTTTCTTGGAGGCATACTTTTTTCAGTAGTATATTGGCCTATATTTCCACTACAGGACATCTTTGCTCCTGCCACACTTTGAAAGCGCCTCATTATTGGTCCTGATCTTTTCATTATTTGTGGCAGTTTATTTTGATGCAACGCTGTCACAGTTTACTCATTCAGCTAATATTAGAAATAATTCTAATATCTTGACATTGTTTGAGAGCTGAAATTAAAGGACCAGCATATGATGTTATTTCAAAATGCATCAGTAGTGTGAATGAATGCAAATGTTAAATGTAACATAACACAGGTCCTTCATGCTAACAGCAATCAGACTGTCAGACAGTAAAAGTTCCCACTGCCCTTTATGTACATAAAAAATACATAAGAAATATATGTGATAGAGTGTATTTTAATGAATATGTATACAGTAACATTTGCATGTAGAACAAATTAATTGTATTTTGTTGACATTCTACATTTTTAGCAGTTTGGCTTTTTAAAATTTTTTTTTACTGTTTATTTTTCTGATATGTCAGTAATCCCCCCCCGTTTAAAAACCACAGTTATATTTTAAAGAATGACGGTGTGTAACTATGACTTTATTTAAGCTAGTGGTTTCTGCTAAAAGTTTACTTTGACCAAAATCTTAACTTTCAAATAAAGTTAAGTGTTTTTATTTATTTACTGTAGCAATAGATGATGGTATAACAACAACAACAACAACAACAACAACAACAACAATAATAATAAATATTCCTCATCAAAAACACAGCATTTGACACAGCATAAAAGTTAAAACTGACCGGCTTGCGGCCACCGACTGGCTTCTCTTCTCTCTTCACGCTTTCACGCTGGAGGATGACTTTGCACTGCGTTGACCACGTGAGCAACGCTTGGTGGTCACGTGAAGGCGTCCTGCAGTCTGTCTCCATGCTACTTTCTCATTCAGAAGTGTGCGTGCATGTCTGCGGTTTGTTTGGCGTCCACGTGAAGACATTTTTTGGAAAACCGCGAGGTAAGAGCACGCACCGTGAGTTACCAGAGCGGCTCTGACGAAGATGCGCGGTGTTTTATTTTCCGGCCCAGAACACATTAGCTTAGCCTAGCTTAGCTTAGCGGAGATCTCCTGTACCCTGTTCCTAAGCAAACACTGGATTGAAACCAGACTTCTAGCACTGAGTAAGTTAGCACTCGTATAACACAGGGACAATTTTAGGCTCAAACGTTTAGGTAGGGCTCAGCTTCTAATGAGGAAAACATTTATTTAGTGTTACATATTGCAATTTTTACATGAATCAAATAAGAATAGTTAATGCATATGTAATATATATAGTTAATACAGTACTGTAACTATCACGAGTCTTATACCACGAGATATTTTATAAAGAAAATAAATAATGACATAAACTGCAATCGTCAATTCGTTAGAAGGTTGACGATTGCAGGTGATTTAAACAGGTCATTTCACTTGCACCTGTTTTAGGGTGGATCCTTATTAAACCCGAGGGAAAGGCTCAGTCATGGTGACCAGAGTTTTCCTAAGTAAGGCGAAAACCGGTTTGCTGCAAAGCACATATGAGGAGAAACATGCACAACATTGTTTCAGCCTCTTAACAGAAAGACTGCCACTACAGACTGCCACTCCATGTACCTGTACAAGAAGCAATCTGATAATAAAGTTGCTTTTACATACATACATACAGGTTTTTGAATACAAAGCCTCATTTTGTTGTAAAGAGTCAACAGAGGGCATTAGGCACCCCATTTCAAGTGTGCTACTGAAAAGCACACTTTTTTGGCTTATTTCTTTCTGGAAATACAGTTAAGGTTTTCCATTTAATTTCACTACCTGTAAATAAGGTAAATGAACATAGTATTTGTGACATAAGTTACTGGAAGGTTAGGAAGAATCCATACTGCTTAGTTATGTAAAGGCACCTTGGCTTGATAACAGCGTTGTAGACTTTGGTCACTCATCCGCTCTTATTGGTTTCTCTTCACTGACATCATCCTGCTTTTGCCCTCACTCCCCTTCTCTATTTTCCTCTTAGTCTTTGTGCTGTCATTAAAAAGTAAATGTAACACTGAAACAGTATTTAAAACCCAGTCAAAGGCATAAACTGACCATATTAATTATCCATCTATGTCAATTGCAATGTTCAGATTCAGTATTGCACTGATACTGACATATGAGGTAAAGCAGCAGTCCCCGACCTTTTTTGTGCCACGAACCGGTTTAATGTCAGACAGTATTTTCACGGACCTTTTTTAATGTGTCGCAGATAAATACAACAAAATAAAACGATTTGACCAAGACAGCAACTGTGCTATTTTGTAAATATAATAATAAACTCGAATTCACTGTGTAATTGTGTAACTTTATTAGCAGCATCCTCCTGAAGTGCACCAACAACATTGAGAGTAACGTCCCCCGCTCTGCCCCTTAATGCTCTCTGGTCGCTATGGTAACGCATAAATATTTATTTCAAAATGAGACACACAATTACAACACGGGAAAAGACCCAGGGAAACCTGAAAACGATAAATTTCACATCCAGAGCCTCAACTCTCATGGCCCGGTACCAAACGACTCCGGTCCATGGCCCGGGGGTTTGGGGACCGCTGGGGTAAAGCCCTCTTGACTTTCTCTCATTAGAATCCAGTTATATGTTGTTTTGTTTTAATTATTTATTTTAGAAAACACATTTATCCATTCATGAAAAAATTACATTTTCAATAAACTGTAGTTTCTTTAAATTAGTTCTTTAAATAAACAATCAAGCTTAACTCCACCAGAATAGGAAACTTTGACAAAGTGAAAAAAAATTGGCTCATCATCTCTATTCTAGACTATATTAGCTAACATTTTTGACACTATTTTGAGAATAAATATACTCAACAGTAATGACCCTGCAGCATCGGAAAAACTTGCACTTTTGCTTGCTAACGTTGCAGTTGGTGTTTTAAATCTGTGCCGGCTTGTGTCATGAAATTACTTCTTCATCTCCTTTCTGTCACGAGCAACGCCAGTCTTATCATAATATTGGGAACGCTGGACTTTTAAACCAGGGGCCCGTTCTTCGTACCTCGCTTACTACATCCAAGATCAAATCATCGCGCTAACCTTGAGCTCGCTAATCCGGTTCTCCGAACACACCTGTTGTTGACGATTAGTATAGCTGGATGAAGTAATCTGAGATCACTGGGTGGCTTAAAAGGGGCTACGCATCGATAGTAGAAACATTGATCGGCAACCCTGTGATTGGTCGGCGAAGATGTCGAAGGAGCGCGCTCAGTATTTTACGGCAGCAGACCAAGAACTCTTGATTGAGGGATATCAGGAGTTTCAGAGTCTAATTAAAACGCAAGGGAACACTGAGAGAGGAATGGCAGAAAGTTGCTGACAAATTAAACTCGTAAGTAATTTATTATATTACATTATATCATGTGATATTATATTATACCACATTATATTATATTACACCATATCCTCTGTCACATTAGAGCCACAACAGGACCCACTAGAACATGGGAACAAGTAAAAGTGAAATATAAGAATGTTCTACAGAATGGTAATATTTATCACTTATATTGCTTTTAGTCTCTTGAAAAGAGACCCTGAAATAACCTGTTTGTTTGTTCATAACAGCAACCAAGAAAAGGGCAGAGCAAATAAAGACAGGTGGTGGTCCTGCACCCCCTCGTCACACCCCGGCTTTTTGTACTGTGACATTTATTGACATTGTGGGGTTTTTTGTGTGTAGTTTTACATAACACTCCATCACTTTTACTTGTTCCCATGCAAGGGGTGACTGAAGCATGCACAGTAAGTTGGGAAATATATATATATCTTTATATCGAGAGAGAGAGAGAGAGAGAGAGAGAGAGAAAGAAAGAAAGAAAGAAAATAATACCCTCACGGGAAAATCGATATCTCTCTATGAGCACACTGTCGCTCTGAGCTAAAGGATCCTGTCTATCCCGCAATATACGCTGAATTCTGAAAACCCTTCTTATCAATCTTGCACCTTCCGTAATGGGTTGCTCGCGTACAAACGGACAGGACATGGCTGCGACAGACTTCCCAAATCCACCTTCGCTTTTATAGCCGTGGTCTCTCATCTTGATTACACGAGGTCATTTACTATTACTACCCTAAAATATGAATTACATCTGACATAATCTACTACATGACATAGAATGATTAATAGTACATTTCCGTTTTTTTCGGAAATGACCTGTATGTATCTGTATGAAATCAATAAAAGAATGCTGCATTATATTTAGTTACATTGATAATATTTATTTATGGTAAAACAGTGGCGAAATATCGCTGTTGCTTTCATATAACTGCAGCGGACATACCTGAGTGGCCGCGATCTAATCCTGTTTACATAAAGTAAACCTGCTCCCGAGCAGGTTTACGCTTACGGATCTGTTGCTATGACAGCAAGTCCCAGATGAGCTTCGGAGAACCGAACGATCCAAGATCACGCGAAATCGTCAACATTCAAATCCGGCTAACTTACTTAGCGAGGTACGAAGAACGGGCCCCAGTTCTCCTTCTAATCTGATGTCTCTGATAGATGACATCAGAGATGTCTAATAATATTAAAATATGTTATTAATATGGTTATTTTTAGGGATGCTAAGATAAAATTTAGGGATGCTTTGGTAAAAAAGTCTGGTGTAACTTTGGCATGTTTAACAAACCTGCCCCTTTATGAAACATTGAATGAGCAGTTCGTCATGAGCTTCATGTGATAATAATTAGTAAACTTACTTAATGATCGCGAAAGTTAAGAGTTACAGTAAAAACTCATCCTTGGTGCCAGTGTGAAGGAATGGAAACTGAAGAGTGTCTTGCTCCTACAACAGGAAGAAGCCACATTACTGCAGTTTGGCTTTTATGAACATGACTAAAAACCTGCAGCGAGATCAGCAAAAGTGTTGACAAGTTTGTCATAACTTGAAGCAAAAATGAAAGATTTCAAACCTTTTCACTTTTCATAAATGTTATTATTTTCCCCCTATTGGTTAATTTTGAGAAATAAGCATTTGTAGAACGGTTTGGACACCCACTGCACTGACTTACCACAAAGTTGTGTGTTTAACACAGATGAACAGCGACAACTTCAACCTGAGCGAGAAGATTGTGTCACCTTCCTACATCCGGCAGGGATCGCAGGCTCGCCGTGGCCATGAGCAACTCATCAGACAGCTACTGGAACAAGTACGCTCAAAGCTTTCTTTTGTTTCCTTATACCACTGCAGTGAAGACACTTCCTTTTTCATGTTGTGTGTGTTGCAGGGAAAGTGTCCCGAGGAGGGATGGAGCGAGAGCACTGTTGAGCTCTTCCTCAACGAGCTAGCTGTGATGGACAGCAACAACTTCCTGGGTAACTGTGGAGTAGGAGAGAGAGAAGGCCGGGTGGCATCCAGCCTTGTGGCAAGACGACATTACAGGTTCAAGTTTGCCTGCCAGGCCTTATTTGTTATTAGCAATTCACTTTTAAATCCTGACTGATGGATTGTGAGGCAGATAAAAAGCAAACGGATCTTTTGTTGTTGTTTTTTCTCTACAACAGATATTTTGTAGTGCAGGAATGCGCTTAAAGTGATTCTGATTTAGAGTAGTTGGAAGAAAAACTTTGTGAATACACTGGGCCCATCTCTGTCACACTTGGAGACAAATTCAAAGTAAAAACAGCCAACAGTTGTGCCTTTGTATATACTGAGCACAGGTTGGGAAAAACTAAGCAAACTCTTGTAATGGGTCTATCTGAAGCTCCTTCAGCAGCAAGAACCTCCTTGAAATTTGTAAAAGGAAAAAGAATTGTTGATCTTTCATCTCTGGTTCATTTATGTTTTTTTCACTAGAATAGTCCTGTTCAGGTTGTGCTTGGGTGCAGCTTTTGAAATGTTGCCTATGTACACCACCACAGTGGATTTTAAATAAGACAATCAAGATGTGATTGAAGTTAAAACTTTCACCTTTAATTTAAAAAAAAAGTATTTCAAACATTTTGCTTTAACTGTTTAGGAATTACTTGGATGACAATCTTTTGCAGTCACTGACTGGATGAAGTGTAAAAGCCATGGACATGGTCTTCTCTTGAGATACTCGGTCAGGCCTTTACCTCAGCCACCTTCAGCTGCTGTCTGTTTGTGGGCCTCCTCCCTCAGTTTAGGCTAAAGTAACTGAAAAGACCGGGTGACAGACTTGGCCATTTAGGAGTATCAAGTTTCTTTGCTATGCAACTCTCGGTTGCTTTTGCAGTATGCTTTGATTTGTCATCTATTTGCAATGCTACGTACTCGATTCCTTTGGCAGCTATGCAGTACAGTACTGCTACTCTGCCTTACATGTTGGTTTCATTTGTCCCATGATTTTCTCCATGTCCGTGCAGGCTCTGTTAGTGTAAAGTCTGTTCTTCCCATCCTTGAGTGTAACCAGCAGTTTGCACATCACTGTAAACCCTCCGTATTTCTGTTCATGAATGCATCTCTTGATTTTGGACTTTGTCAATGATATGCCTGCCTCCTTGAGTGTTTTTTATTTGACTAGAAGTTGTGAAGAGTTTCTTTCTTCACTAAGAAAAGAATTTGAAATCTTTGCACATTATAGTCTGTGGTCTTTAAGGCCTTTTGGTGTTTCTGGGATGATCAATGCATGGCTTCTTTCAAAGAGTGTGCCAGATTGTTGAATTAGCCTCTTCTAATATGACATCATTAGGCTAAAAATAAAGAAAAAGACTTTCCACATCTTTGACATTAAGAGTTCCAGTGAACAGATACCACATTTTTTGTTAAACCCCTTGAATTAAAGCTGAAAGTCTAAAGTTTACTAACACTCTGATTGTTGAAAATTCACTGTGGTGGTATATAGAGGCAAAACTACAAAATCTGTGTCATCATCCACATGATTATGGGTCTGACCGTCAGCCATAAATTGGTTTGAGGTCAGGATGCTGACTCGGCCGTTCCAAAACCAGGATTTTCTTTTTTTCAGCCTCTGTGTGTTTTGTTTAATTGTTTTATTGCATGCACCAAGCTTTTCTCGTTCTAAAGTTATCTTTTAAAATGTATTTTATGAGGCTTACACGTTACTCTGCAGTGTTGTTGTTGTTTTTTTCATCAAAGCACAATATTATTTTGCCAAAACATTCCACACAGCGTTTTCCAGATATGTTGTAGAACATGTTCTGGTGTTCTTCCAGCTACAGACATACTGGGGAGACTTTTGGGAGATTTTCTTTGGCAAGTGGTGCTTTACCTTATGTTTTCTTTTGTTAATGTCATTTGATAATACATTTCAGTGTATTAAGGTGAGGGCATCACAAGTTTTAGCAAGCCGTAGAGATTTCTGCAGGTGATTCTTTGTCACTTCTTAACTTTGTGTGATCCTAGGGAGAGTTGGGGGAGCTGTGCTATACACACTTCAGACCTCATTTCCTTAACAGGGACACTTGATTCCAGGTTGCTTTTGGGGGACGGCTAACTGAAATTTACTGTGTTTGATAAAGACATGAAAGCTTTTTGTGTGTTATTAGTTTAAAAAGACTTATGTTTGCTTTTTGAACACATTTCATGAATAATAAGTGCAAAACAACCTTTTGTAATTCTAATAGATTTTGTTGCAGTTTGTCTGTAACGAGGTAAAATCACCTATACTGATATACAGATAAGGACAAAATTATTAGCCCCCTTATGAAATGTAATTGGCCTTTTTAACAGAACAAGTGATTTTCAATGTAGCATTTATAAACATAGCAGTTTTCTTCAGTAAATAAACTTTTATTTCAGAAAAATAAAAAGTGACCGGGGTGAATATTATTAGCCCCCTGAAAATCAAGGATGTGCTTTAACTTTGTAATGCTCACTGCTTGTAAAATCAATGTAAAACTGAAAGTTTTCTTCCAATTTACATACAGTATAAAAATGTCGGAGTTTGAGCTATCACTTGAAAAAGCATCATTCCAAAAACAATAAGTTTAGAGAAAAGGATTTGTTGCAGGAGGTGGATAATAATTTTGTTTATTTGTGCAAAGTAACATGAGCGTCCAAAGTAAAACCAGGATGTTTGGAAATGCTGCATTTAACAAAAGAAGGAAAAAAAGGCTTGCTGTGTTTAACTGGGCTTTCGAAATACTTAACAAAACAAGGATGTTTCATAGGGGAGCTAATAGTTCTGTCCTCACCTGTATCTGTGGGTTGTTTTTTTTTTTAATTCTTCAAAGGCCTTGCACGCAGATTTATTACACTGGGCTGTGAAATGTCAGCTTTGCGCTCGTCACGGAGTTTAGGAGGTCGTTTAACGGCTCGTGTTGTGACATTCAGCTGTTTTGTCTAGGCTGATCCACGGCATCGGCCGGTCAGGTGACATCGCTGCTATTCAGCCTAAAGCTGCAGGATCCAGTCTGCTTAACAAACTGACCAACTCAGTTGTCCTGGACGTCTTAAAGCTTGCAGGTGTGTAGATCTTATCAGTTACACTAATTTTGTGGTAAGGTAGATGTTTAATTTTGCCTTTTCCTCCCAAATGTCCACTTGGTTAAGTGTATGGAAGTCTTTATGTAGAATTAACAAAAGGTTTTTCATTATGCTTGAAAACATACAAAAATCGAAGTCTTATTTTCAGTTGTCTGCTGCTTGTGCGTTACAGGTGTCCGGAGTGTGGCCAGCTGCTTCGTGGTACCCATGGCTACAGGGATGAGTTTGACTCTCTGCTTCCTGACCCTTCGTCACAGGAGACCCAAAGCTCGCTACATCCTTTGGCCTCGCATCGACCAGAAGTCCTGTTTCAAGTCTATGATCACAGCAGGTGACCAGATGACTCGTATCCAGTGTCCTGTCAACCTTACATCCTGATCAGCGAGCACGTCTGTGTTTGAAATGTCATTGATATTGAAGGGGAATATTCAATCAGATTAATTCTGAAAGCGTTTCGCTTTATTGCCATCTTTAAATCGTTTGCTTACATTAAGACATTACTGTTTTCTCAGGCTTTGAACCTGTGGTCGTGGAGAATGTGCTCGAGGGTGATGAGCTGCGGACAGATTTGGAAGCAGTTGAACGCAAGATTGAAGAGCTTGGAGCCGAAAATATCCTGTGCGTTCATTCAACGACTTCTTGCTTCGCCCCACGGGTCCCTGACAGGTCTTGTAATCTTTCATTCATGCCCTCAGGTTTTATTATGTTATGTTATGTATGTGTTGATGTAGGCTGCCTGCAGGATTTCTTACTTTCAAAGGAAACATACTGTATGTTGCTTGTTTTGGCTCACAGTGTGGGAATAAGGTATGCACCATTTGTAATATTGTTTGTTTTGGGGTCTTGCAGGCTTGAGGAGCTGTCGTCTCTCTGCAGCAAGCATGATATCCCCCATATAGTTAACAATGCATATGGCGTACAGTCGTCCAAATGCATGCACCTCATTCAGCAGGTATCAACACTCTTCACTGCACAGTGCATGTAGCAAGTTGATCTGGAGCTCACCTTTGAATGCTACGATGTGATGCACTTTCACACCGGTTACAGATAAATATTTTCTTGGATTGTCTGTCATCAGGGCGCTCGTGTGGGAAGAATCGATGCCTTTGTACAGAGCCTGGACAAGAACTTTATGGTTCCAGTAGGTGGTGCTATAATTGCAGGTTTTGATGAGTCCTTCGTACAGGAGATAAGCAAGATGTACCCAGGTGAGTGTTAACGCTCACTGGTATGAAACAATAACCAGGTGGGCATGTGTACCCATGCAGATATGTGTATTTACATAAAAGCAAATGTTTTGAAAGTTTCAAAGTGTAGATCACCATTTTTAGTTTTTATGCACTGCCATATTTAAGTAAATTGGTAATAAAGCATGAAAATGTTTGAATGATACAAAATGGGATAACTGATTTAGTATGAAGAAACAGGTCCTTGTTGTTGTTTTTGTTCTTTTTTGTTTTTGTTTGTTTAACTTCAAACCTATTCAGCACAATTTTCCCTCTTTCCTGCTTTTTCTTCTTGACCTGAGACTGCAAAGACAACCGCATTGTTCCCGTTCTAAATGTTACATCCATGATTTCTAACAAAAATCTCATCACTAGTACGTTTTAACCATCATTGCTGAAACTGGAGTGTATTTCATTGGGACTGTTTTCTCACACAGACATCTTGGTGTTTTTTAGCTCACGTCAGCAGACAGTTTGCATGAGTCAGAATCTCAGTGGCCCGTGTGGTTTAGGTGAGGGAGCTGCCTGAATAGATGGTAAATGGAAGCAGCACACATGATGTCTGCATGGTAACTGAGTTCACTGTAATCCTACCTGCACTGTTCTCACGCTGTCAGAAATCCATCCAATCAGATATGGTATGAACTTTGCACGAGGGAACTGGGAGGTTAAAGGCCAATGTTTGAACCAGCTGCACTGGACAACTGTGTTGTCACCGCCATCAGATAATGTCTAGAGAAGTTAATTGATGTGCTTTTTAAACATTTTGGGTAACAGAGCCTTCTCAGAAAGCAGAAGTGGGACTGTGCACTGCTCTGTGTGACTAATCTGAATCTGCCTAAGCCAGCTTTTTTACTTTGGTTTATTTGTTTAATTTTCTCATGCTGCAGTCAAGCTTCTGTCAGTGCTTGGAAAGTGTCCAGCTCTGATACCTTCCACTAACTGTCATCTGTGGGTATACTGTTACACATTTTCTTTTCTGTCAGGCCAAATCTGAACTGGAGTTATACCAGGTCATAGAAAAATGACACCAGGCCCGCTGTAGAAATGCACAGGACTTTGCATTGAAAACACTTTAGGTTCATCCCGCCAGCAGTCAGACTGATGAACTCTCAGTAACCCCGGCAAGCATCTTATTTTATTTTGGGTTTTTAGTTTCTTTACTTGTCAAAAAGACACTAAATTATTTCACCAAAACCTCAAACTATCAGGGTCAAACTTATTACCCAATACTCCAGTGGGATTCAACTCAGGGCTTTATGCAGGCCAGTCAGGAGTGACGTATGTTTTGATTTGTTGTTGTGCTGGAAGTCAAAGTGATGCTGACTGCTTGAGGTTTTCTTCATGATTCCTGCCACCCTGATGAGATCACAGTTCCAGACACATTGCAGCGTCCTCGCAGCAAAATACTCCCACCACCGTGTTTCACTTTGGGGACTGTTCTTTGGGTCGTATGCCTCTCCCTCCAAACATGAGCAGCGTCTCTGCAGCCAAACAGCTGTAGTTTAATCTCATCTGACCAAAGCCGCGCTTCCAGTATGCATAGTCTTCCTGCAGGCTATTGTTGTTGGGGTAGTCCAGTCTGGCTTGAATGTGACTCTTCTGACAACATGGAGATTTTCTCTGTCTGAAATCTCAAAGTCAACAAAGACACTGCGTTTAGTTATCGTGCAGCTTCCCTGCCTGGACGTCTGTGTCCTGAGCTTCATCGCCCTTCTACAGTCCTCGATACACTGCTCTGAGGCTCTTGATGCTTAACAGCATATTTGAAGCATATGAATGTCAAAAACTGTGTTTAAAAACCTGCGCTCATCTTCTTTTACTCTCCTGCCCTTTCTAATTGATCCCAGAGGTGGATGTGTGAAGCACAAGCCGGCTAACTCATTCACCAATGTGTTGACAGCTGTTCTGGGGCATTTTAGACACATCTCACTGTAATTTTCTTTCAAGAGTCTTTGAAATGTTTTTTTCCTACCTCTGCCAGACTTCTTGTGTACTGTGTGAAGAAACTCTGTTGTTGTGTGCAAACAGAAATCTAGTGTGTTTAGAAATGTTATGTTATGTTTAAATCCTGTCAGGGGGCTAATAATTTTATCCTCATCTGTATAAGTCAAATTGGATTGTTGTTAAACATTAATAACAATGCTTCTAGTTCAGTTTGACAGCAGGTTTGTTTTTTTTTTGTTGTTTTTTTTAAATGCTTCTGCCTTTTCTTCCAGGGAGAGCATCAGCTTCACCTTCCCTCGACGTCCTCATTACCCTTCTCACGCTGGGAGTCAGTGGCTATAAGAAATACTTGTCAGAAAGAAAGGTGAGAGTGGTGCACACATCACCTTTTTATACTGCTTAAAATAGTTCCTCACTTAGTTAAACGTGGCTGTTATGTCCGCTGGATGTTTCCAACATGTATGATGAGAACATTATGGGACTGCGGGAGTATCAGGTGTATATTGTAGTCGGTCTGAATATGTCTCCGTGCCGTATCAGTGTCTTTCCTACTAAAAATGGCAATAACTTATATAAGTTGTATTGAGTTGCAGTTAGCTATATGTTACAGTTTTCTGTGTGTGTGTCCTTTTTTGCTTCACCTGTATTCTCACTGATGATGGAGACTGTGGACTTGAGTGTGTAGTGAGCTCTGTGAAGGAAGGAGTACACTATAGAAAGATAAAATTGATTCTAAAGTTTGAGAAAACCTCCCCTGGTGGCTTCCTGCTTTAAAGCAGAGTTGCTCACAATGCAGCATCCTCCTCTTTAGATGATCGGCACTGCAGCATTCTCTCTCCTCTAAACTGCTGCTGCGCCGTAAATGTGCTGCAACTGAGAGAATCTGTTTGTCCTCACACTCGGAGCACAGAAACTCGAAAAGGAGTAACACTTTAAAGTTGAAGGTTTTTTAGAAATTACCCTGGATACATATATAGAAATTACACGTGGCTTAAAGATCTCATATTTAAAAACGATGCCATACAATACTCAAAGTGGGATATCGGTGTACAACCTAATCCGTAGCTGAAATGTATACCTAGGAGATTCCTGTGGCCTCTTGCCTGACCCGACACACCATCAGAGCTTATTGATTCCTCTCGGTCCACTTTATGCATAATTAATGTACAGAACCATTTTTTTCCCATAGAGTCTGCAGAACGTCTCTCCCAGAATCACGAGCTTTTAATAATTCAAGCGTTTCATCTGTTTAGGTTCATTTACTGCCTCGTGTGTAGCACCGGTTTAGATGATGTCTGCATAATGAAAAGAAGAAACGGGTGATGCGCGTGCTTTTGTTTCAGTCGGGGCGGCCTTTGACTCGTCACAAACACAAACTTATTGTCCTACACTCTCACAACCACTTACACTGTTCTCCTCCTCCGGCATAATAAAGTCATCCTTTGTTATTAGAGGACAATGGACACTTGGAGACACTTGACATCATTGAAATGCTGTTTGTGTTTGACTCTTGACAGGGAAAATATTTTCCCTCTTGATGCTTTCAAACAAGGACAGTATGAGTCAGCAGAGTGTGCCCTCACTCACACACACACAGACCTGCAGTGAAGAGAGCTTCTTTGGGGAATCTGGAGCTGGTAGCTAGCAACAAACGCACTGTGTTTAGTTGTCGTGTAGCTTCCCTGTTTGAACGTTTGTGTCTTGAACATCATCGTCCTATTTCAGTCCTCCACACGCTGCCCTGAGACTCTCGGTGCTTAGTCAGCGTATTTGAAGCATGTGAATATCAAAAACTGTGTTTAAGAGCCTGCAGTCCTCTTCTTTTACTCTCCTGCCCTTTCTAATTGATCCCAGAGGTGGATGTGTAAAGAACAAGCTGGACAGGAAATGAACATAGTGCTTGTACTGAAGCTTAGAGAGAAACACACACACCCACAGGGTCAGGCAAATGGGGGAGGGTCATGTATCCACCTGCTTTGTTGGAAGATTTGCTTGATTAGCAATAAAACCAAGGCTGCTGCTGCTGTTAAAATAAGGCTGTGTCTGTATGCTAAAAGGAGTATTGTAGTGCTATTTATAGATCTTGTGTGTTGTTCTGTGTCCTCATCCTTCTTGTGTGTATCGGCATGGTGTGCAGGAGATTTATTCGTTCCTGGCTGAGCAGCTGAAGAGTCTGGCTTCTGCACACGGGGAGAGGTTGCTTCACACCCCGCACAACCCTATTTCTCTGGGTAAGCTCAAAGTGCTGGTTACGTATCAATAGATCCTTACGCTGCTTTTCTGAGATGGCATAGGTATTTCTGGCTTTGCGTTTGGTCTCAGATGTTTACTGACATCACTATGCGCCTCTCTCTTCCAGCCATGTCTCTAGATGGTCTCCAGGCCAACAGCGACAAGGCGGTGACTCAGCTAGGATCCATGTTGTTCACCCGACAAGTGTCAGGAGCCAGGTGAGGCCATGTTGATGATGTGGCCTGGAAATGGACATTGAAGGGGGGGAGAGAGAATAACAGGATAGGAGTGTGTGTGTGTCTGTTTGAGTGGGTTTAGAAAGATGTTGCGTTTCGCTCTGCAATCAGGCAGATGAATCTGCTGAATGCTGAGCAGCGGAAACTACTTTAGAAAATTAAGACAGCCCTTCCTATCACAGCCGCATCCTAAATAAAACAGGATGTTTCCATTAGATGTTGAAGGATGTGGTCTCCTCTGGGGCAGCGGGCACCAGCTCTGAAAGCAGCAGCATTAGTGAGGAGGATTTGTCAGGTTTTAACTGTTTCGTTCTCACTTTGTCACATGAATCGATGGATCTGCATAAATACACAATTTCAAATTAGGAGCATGCCCCCCACCCCCCGCACATTTCATTTTGTGTTTTTTCTCTTTATAGTTTTCAATCGTGCATGAGAGCTAATCTAAATATTTTATATATCCAGAATAAAAGATTTATTTGGGTCATTCTGTCACGATTGTTTATAGTGTTGTTTGGAATTTAATGCTCCCAGTTGGATTTTTCCAAGGTTCTAGTGTGAAGTGTAGTCAAATGTTTTAGCCTTGTACATCCTGAGCATGTTGTGTTTTCGTAAAAGAAAATAAACGTCTAAGATTTGAGTTTCTTGAACAGTTTGCAGCTGTGGACGTGTCATTAAATGAAATGCTCTCAGAGCCAAACATGAATACCATGGGAGGCACCCAGCTTTGCCTTTTCACATCAGTAATGAGCTGTTCTCATCTCCAGCTGAAGAGATTAATAGAGATCTTCATCTGATTCTAGTGCATTCTGCTACCATTATGCCACGTGCACAGTCCTTATAGCAGGGCAGTAATTGATTTCACATTAAAGTGAGTCTAAACTCTGCTGACAGTGGTGAAACCTTGCCAGAATTTATGGCCATGATTATTATTTACAGTGTTGCAGTTGAAACCAGGTGAAGTCCAAAACTGTACTGGTTTTTGGCTTCCTCAGGTTCTGAAAACCTGAAATATCTAAAAGATCCATCAGCAGCTCGCCTGCATCATTGTTTGTCTGAATTTTTCACATCCAAATAATAAATAAATAATTAATTAATAATATTATTCTTTAGCAGAGCGGTCAGCTAGCACACAGTGGTTACCAACAAGCCAAGTATGAACTGTAAAAATTAAATATGATCTTCTGTAGTCTGTATATAACATTAACAAAGAATGACTTCTGTTATGTATGAAACGGCTGCTTATATTGATGAATGCAGAGATGAAGAAAGTAAACAACTAGCTGATGAGCAAGTTCCTAAGGAGATGGTGTTGGCCAAAACTCAGCTGAGAGGGGAGGATTATTAGGTAAATACTTAATAATTAGCACTGATTGAACGCTTTTTCCTTCAGAACTGCCTTTAATTGTTTGTGCCACAGGTTTAACAAGGTGCTGGAAACATTCCTCAGAGATTTTGGTCCATGTTGACATTAAAGCATCGCACAGCTGCTGCAGATTTGTTCCCCGCACATCCTGTTCCAGCACATTTCAAAGGTGCTCTGTTGTATTGAGATCTGGGGACTCTGAGTTCTGAGGTCAATTAAGTACAGCTCATTTTCGTGTTCAAGAACTCAGTTTGAGATTATTTGAGCTTTATGACGTGTTGTAAGCAGCCCTCAGAAGATGGGTCCTGCACACTGTGATCCTAAAGGGATTCACGTGGTCAGCAACAATACTTATTGTAAGCTAAAGTGTTTAAACGATGCTTATTTGGTACTAAGCGGCCCAAAGTATGCCAAGAAACCACCACCAGCTGCCTGAACAAAGCAGGATGGATCATGTTATGACAAATTCTGACCCTACCATCTGAATGTTGGGTGTATGACTGTGTGGGAAGATTCCAGCAGATCAGCAGTTTCTGAAATACTCAGACCAGCCCATCTGGCACCGACAAACACGTCACATTCAAAACCTCTTAAATCACCATTCTTCCCAGTTCTGATGCAGAGTTTGAACTTCACCAGGCCTTCTTCCTAAATTCCTAAGTTTCTGCCATGTGACTGGCTGATTAGATATTTGCTTTAACAAGCACTTGAACAGGTGTACCTAATTAAGTGGCCCATGAGTGTACATTGCAGTGTTTGTTTTATTTGTGAGACATGTTGATCTGTGGTAAATATTACATAAAGTAAAGAGGTTATTTTTGTTGTTTTTTTTAAATTATTGTTAAAATCCCATTGCTCTGTGTTACTATGTTTCACTCGTGTTTCCAGGGTGATACCACTGGGCAAGGAGCAGACCGTAAGCGGACACGCGTTTCGTGGCTTTATGTCCCACTCGGACTCGTACCCCTGTCCTTACCTCAACGCTGCCTCCGCTGTGGGTATCACTCGAGAAGATGTGGCGGTCTGCATCAAAAGGCTCGACAAATGCCTGAAAACTCTGAAGAAAGAGGGCGGTACGGTGTCTTCGTTGAACCAAGAGGTCTCTATAGGAGAGTGACTGAACTGAGGCTGAACATTTCAACAGGAAGACTTTGACCTTGTGCTGCCTTCATGCAGTTCTTTCTGATTTGGACTGTGTGTTTGTGTTATGAGTCATTACTTCTGGCAGTGAAACACTGTCCAGGTGGTCATAAACCAAAATAATGCAAGCACGTGTCACTGATTAATTCCCTCATCAAGTGATAATTGGGATATTAGGACAAAACGTGCATACACATGCTACTTAGGAGCATCTGGTCATAAGCCACTGAGCTAAATTTAGACCAAATGTATGCAAAGACTGTTGTTGACTGTGTATGTTTAACTTTAAAGCTAATTACACATCCAGCCTTTACAAAAGGACCTCTCATGTGTCTCTTCTTTCTTTCACTTTGAAAACAATCTCTTTTTCTCGTACACTTTTCCCCTCATCGTTACATAAAATAGTGCATCTTTGTAATGTTTTACCATGCCTTCTCCAGTGTACGGTAACGTGATGCCAATGGTACTGAGCCATTAACTCTGTCTGAACCCTGTTTATTCAATAAGCTCATTTATTTTTAGGCTCTGCAACAGATCACACAGAGCAGATAATCAATGATGTACACCAAGCACAGATCACTCACGTGTCCAGCGAAACAAATGCTCAGTGTTAGTCTCGGTAAGAGCCCGTAATGTTCGCAGCATTAAAAGGACAGTTCATTGTGAAATCGAATTAACACGTTTGTCCCTCTGGCCTGCAGTGTTTTATCTGTGTGGAGTTTTCCTCCTACTAAACTATAGCTATCAAACAAACCTCTCTGCAGAAGAAAGCAGAGATATGAGGCTTTGACTCAAAATCAGGCAGCTCACACCAAAAAAATTAAGCTGGATAAATGATGAATGATGAATTGTCCATTTAACAATTTAAGAGATCTGTAATTAGATTTTAATTGTGTGTTTTGCTGTTATGGAGCAATGGGCAAATTGTAATTACACTGAGAGCTTCACCAGGGACTTGATCTTTAATCACATCAGGCTTCACTGTATTTGCGGAGTTCAGCAGTTTTCTTGAGTCTTGTGTGTTAATCCCTTTGCTTTGTAATCACAATCATTGGGAAGCACAGCAGGTAGTGGCCTCAGGCACAAACATTCACTCCTGCTAACTCCCGTCTGACTCCCGACTAATCCATATTTCAGCACTGCATTGTCCAAGTCCCTCCTGTGCCCTCCCCTCCATTCTCCGTACATTATCAAGAAATACTGCGCTGTGAAGAGTCCGGGGCAAGCCTCCGCAGCAGCGGCAGTGCTGGGCCCAGGTGTGCTTGTGTCCACAAATGTACACAGTCAGCAGCTGTATGGGTATTTTTGTTTTTCCAGCTGCTACACGTTTCCTGACCTGCATTACTAAATGCTAAAAGCAGCAGCAGAGCGAATCCAGCCAGCAGCCTTTGAAAGCGGGCTGGGCTCTGATAGATATGACTGCTGTATCAGCACACTTTCACTGTTCCCAAGCTGTACTGAGCCGTTAACAAAACAGTGGAAAAACACCGCATGCTGGTACAGTGCAGCACTCTGAAGAGCAGACGTGGCTTTCACAGATGATTTTTTTTTTTTAATGAACGCAGAAAAAATGTATCTCTTCATCAGCTTTAGTGTGAATTAATAAGTGATCAGGTGTGGGTGGATTCTGAAGTGCATTTGGTGTGCACTGATATAATATTGTCGTTTATGTTTTATATTTTTGGACTCTATGGATCTCGGGTGACTTATAGGGGAATTAATAGTTTCTTTAGTGTGTAAATCAGGTAAGGATTTCAGTGAGAGAGAACCTTGCATAAATCATTGCTCCCCCCCTCCGAAGTAATCGAAGTGAAAGTGGTTTCATAATGTTCAAATTTCCAAAGCCACTTACTGCTTTTAAACCCAAATTACTATATACCGTCATCGCTCCTCACCAAAACAGACAACCTTTAAAAATATTCCTCCTGAGTCTGCGCTGCGCACACTCAATCATAAGTCTTAAGTACCCCAGGGATGTTGCTGCATGACAAATGGCCCTTCTCTTTGGGTTGTCTGCTGCTGCCAGGAAGAGTGCAGTGATGATGGAGCGCCAGAGTGGCACAAAAAAGGGCCGCAGATATGCAGACTGGTCCCAGAAGGGCAGCGATAGTTGACATTCAGCAAGGGGATAAACAGGCGGAATATAGTTCAGGGAAAAGTTTGCCTAGTTGTGCATAATTGTCAAGTCTGGCTGTTTACTGAAAGTTTTGATCACTTTTGAGGTGCATGGTGTTTGAGCGTTTTCTTACATATTTAATCTTATTGCATTTCAATGGGATACAAACCTGGTCTTTCAGTGGGCTTTTTTGAGCCCTCCACTTCCATTTGAATCATTCCATACTGGGTTTCCTAATGTGGGATCTTCACCCAGTTAAGGGTCCACTTCTGGTTCAGGTCTAACCTTCAGAAAGATGATAGGCACTCTTTGATATTGTGCAGAACTGGACCTGAGTCACGCAGCCTTAAAGCTAGTTCACAGTTGGTATGAGGTTCTTTTCCTCAGCATCTTTCTTTGGTCTGCACCAAATGCCAGTTAAAATACTATTTTAAATGAAAGAAACAAGGAATCTACTTAAACTAACTATGGTGAGTGAAATCAGTACAATCAGTGGTGTAAATAACTGCATGGGTAAAGAAATGGTGCATGCAGTGTTGTAAATGCCTATAACCCCAAACCATAGAGGGACCAAAACCCAAAAAGGTGTCTCAGGGAGAAGAGCCACTGAGCTCTTGTTAGTGTCACTGATTGGAAACGAGCAACACCACCACCTCAGTGCCCACAGGTCAGACACAACAGGCCGAAAGGAAAGAGGGTGGAGTGAGTGGTCACAAAAGCTCTCACCTGTGTCTGCATGTTCAGTGGAACACAATGGTTTTGCTCTAGTGTTTACGCTGGACTGCTGCTCTTCTTGCTTCACATTGGTGTTTGTGGGGTTCACAGGGACTTCTGTCGTACTGAATCAGTCACTAAGACAGGTTCATACGTGAAAACTGACAACAAAATTTCTAGCTGATCTGTGTTATTTAACATGTATGTGTCATAAACGCACATTTTAGAACATTTGTATATATACCATCCTTTCAGAAATATTTGGACAAGCCAAGATTTGATTTTGTGAAGCAGTGAGTGCAGATAAGTATGGTGCATATACTCCTTCAAACATGCAGATCAGCAGCCATCCTTATCTGCATTTACTGCTTAGCAAGATCAAATGCTGGCCAGTCCAGATATTTTAAAAAACCGCTGTTTACTCGGGATTTGTTCAGTGTTTCCTTTACAGCCTGTGCAGGATGGCTGCAGGGCGCTGGAGGAGGCGCTGTCCTTGGTGCTGCAATTATGCGCCTCTGACCTTCTATATGAAGGAAGCATCTACAGCTTACGGTATGCCGACATTATATAACATCCTACGTGTGAGTCAAATGGTTTGACTTCGTGTTATTCAGACTGAGCAGCCCTCTGTGTTTAAATACTGCCAGAAATAACACAAAGAAGATTCAAATTACGTGGCACAAACTGGTAACAAAATGCACTTGGGCATAAACATGACGCTTGAAATTAATTTCTGAAATCTATAATTAGCGTGCTTGTTTGGAGATAATAATACACCACATCTCCATAAACTACACCTATCTTCAAAAAAATAAAAAAGCAAGCGACGCTGACCACATATGAAACGTTGGGGCAAAAACAGATCAGCTCAGAAGAGACGTGGTGGTCACAAGCTGACTAATAACGTCTAATCATTTCCCGCGTGTGGCTGTTTAACCAACAGTTACCCGACTGGAGCGCTGACTTAATAAATATTTAAGGTGGACGGAGGGGAGCCGCAGCTGATTTGCTGATGTCAGGGAGCCAGTGCAGCATTTCATGGTGCAGGGTGGAAACGCGCGCTGCCATCTGCCTCGATCCGTGCTCTCTGCAACCCTCACACATGAAAGCCCGAGAGGAAAGATGCCGCCAGCTCTCAACATTTGGGCATTGTTCCTCGTGTCGCTGTGCTGCCTGTGTCAGCCGGGTCATTTAAAAAAGCCTTTCCGATGCCCTTCAACATGCAGCTGCTCCAAGGAGTCCATCATCTGCGTCGGGTCCTCGTATATCCCAAGAATGACCCCCAACGAAATCACTTCTTTGTGAGTAGATAGCCTGCACTGTATAGATATGTTTTTAAATGGAACAGTAGGTTTTCCGCAGTGCATACATGCAATATATGCTCGAGCCACAGCCTCAAGTATGATTCTATAGCTGTGCGCATTTTATAACACCCTATAAAATAAGAGCTGATCGCAAAAAGCAATGCAGTGTTTTTCTCCCTCTTCTCTCTGTTTCCTCGCCGATCACTTTTCAGCATTTTACTTTCTCCTGCTTGCTCCTTGTTTTTAGGAGTATCGTGAATGGGACTTTCAGCGAGGTCAAAGAGGCGATGTTTTCCCACATACCATCTCTCCAGCTATTGTAAGGATACTTTGCCAGCCTTTGATACTTCTAAAATTATTTGATTGGTTGACATTTTTAAGTAAAGGTTCTTATCGGGCAGATTTCAAATTAGTTACTTTTAGTACATAAAGCATCAGTTTCAAATGTTGGGCATTAAAATGGCAGATGCATCATTATGTGAGGCCAATAATGGAGTCACGACGGTCATTATACATAAAGCATTGGTTATAGCAGCACGAATCAAATGAGGCATTTATGCTTCTGTAGCACATGGGGTATTACTTTAGTGGAGATAAAGTAATGATTTATAAAGTCTGTTTGGTGCATGGTTGTTTTTTAGTAGCCGGGGGCTTTTCAAATGGTGCACACCTGGAAATAAATAATGGAAACCCAAATCTGAGCTCTTAGTGCTGCCCAGTACCTACAGTGTGCTCAACAGAGGCCATCAGTCTGCTTTGTTACAATACAAGTGACAGCTGTGATGTCAGCATAAACAAAGGCGTGGCACTAGCCAAAGTCATCATGCACAATAATTCTCAGCTGAATACTTTATTTGGTGGGTGTTTTTTTTTTTTTTTTTTGCATTTTCCAGTAAAAAATTGAATTCAAATGACAAGAGGCCATAAAATATGATGGTATAATAACAAATTTAACTCAGCTTTATTTGGACTTTGCTTTAATAATTGTGCTTACAGCATTGGGCTCTGCTTTTGGAACCAAACTGATTGTGTTACTGTGAAGCTGAAACATTTAATCAGTTCTATGTTTCAGAGAGAAGCCTGAAGCATTGCATTTCTGCAGTTGGCTGCATTATAATTGATTGTTTGCTTATTTTTTTTGCAGGCTTTTAAATTCCAATTCTCTGACAACTGTAAGAGATGATGCATTCTCAGGCCTACCACATCTGGAGTACCTGTGAGTTTCTTTGTTTGTTTGTTTGTTTGTTTTTAATGAAAATAGTTTAAAGAAAAGAACAGAGGCTTCACAGCGTCATTAAGTTATGCTATGAAGTTGAAGTTATCATATGTCGGTAAAGCTC
This sequence comes from Pelmatolapia mariae, assembly GCF_036321145.2. Taxonomy (NCBI): domain Eukaryota; kingdom Metazoa; phylum Chordata; class Actinopteri; order Cichliformes; family Cichlidae; genus Pelmatolapia; species Pelmatolapia mariae. The sequence continues at coordinate 83,855,978 of NC_086229.1, read as the reverse complement.
TACATTAGTTCGGTGAAAAGAGACTTGCAATTGTTTTAAAGGGAATGAGGCTTTTCTGTTGGATGCTGGCATTTTTACAGTGGGATAGGCAGTTGTTGGTTACACGCCCTCTAGTGGTTCCAGTAAAACTAGAAAACAATCTTTGTTTCTCTTTTCATTCATCACACCAAAGTACACCAGCTTCTTTACTGGGTACACCTTTTTGCCTTCAGAACTGCATTAATTATTTCTGGATTAGATTCAACAAGGTGCTGGAAACAGATGTTGGTCCATGTTGACATGATACCTTTGCTGCAGTGGCTGCTGACTTGTTGTTTCACTTGATGCAAAACTCCTGTTCTTTCACCCCCCAAAGAAGCTGTATTGGACTGAGACCTCGTGATTGTGGAGGCAATTTGAGAACTATGAACCTATTGTCATGTTCAAGAAACCAGTTTGAGATCATTTGAGTTTTGTGACATGGCGAATGCACATGATCAGCAACAATACTCAGGTAGGCTGTGGTGTTTAAATGATGTGGCCAAAAGTGTGCCAAGAAAATATCCTGAATCATTAATATAATAAGGCAGGAGGGAACCATGAGCTCATCTGCCTACACCAAATTCTGACACTAGTATCCAAATGTTGCAGCAGAAGGTGAGACTTATCAGACCAGGCATTGTTTTTCCAGTCTTCTGCTGTCCATTTTTTGGTGAGCCCCTGTCATTGTAGCCTCAGTTTCCCGTTCCTCTCAGCTGACAGAGTGGCACCAGGTGTGGTCTTCTGCAGTTGTCCGCTTCAAGCTTCAGTATCTTGTGTGTTCATAGATGGTCTTCTGCACACTTCAGTTTAACCTGTTGTTATTAGAGTTTCCCTTGCCTTCCTATCAACATTAAGCAGTCTAGTCGTTCTCCTCTGACCTTTTCCAGCAAAAAGGCATTTCTACCCAGAGAACCCCTGCTCACTGGATATTTTCAGTTTTTTTTTGATCAGTTCTCTTCAAACCCTAAAAATGATTGTACTGAGAAATCCCAGCAGATCAGCAGTTTCTGAAATACTCCACAACCATGCCACATTCAAAGTTGCCTAAATCACCCTTCTTCCCCATTTTGATGCTCAGTTTGATTTTCAGAAAGTCGTCTTGACCATGTCTACGTGGATAAATGTATTAAGTAGCCGCCTTACCTAAAAAGTGCCTAGTGACTCTATATGCACATATTCCAACCAAAGTCTTGCAAATTACAAAATAAACAAAGCCTTTCACTAAAACATTGCCCCAGAATAATAACATGTGACTGTAGCATCAAGTTGTCACTATTTAACAGAAACATCACATTCAAGGGTAGCTATGATCATAATCAGCTCTTACATGACTGTTGACATGTTGAAATTTGAACTTGATCAAAAAATATACTTTTCTTTTTCTTCTTGTTGATCCACAGATTCATTGAGAGTAACAAACTAGAGACTACATCCAAATATGCCTTCAGAGGACTCAGGGACCTGACTCACTTGTATGTTGCAGTGACTGAAAATACAACTGTTATCTGTTATACATGATTTAATGATGTCTCTTTTCATAATCAACTGCATTTGTTTCCAGGTCTTTGGCAAACAATAACATTAAAGCCTTGCCCAGGGACCTCTTCATTGACCTTGACTCCCTTATAGAGCTGTGAGTTTGTACATAGTTAAATAGGCAAATAGCGTACTGTGTAATTCTTGCAGTCTGTCTTTCTCCCTGTTCAGCCGTGAAATACAATATTCCCTTTCTGCAGGGACCTGCGAGGCAATGCCTTTGAATGTGACTGCAGAGCCAAGTGGCTTATGACGTGGTTAAAGAACACCAATGCCACAGTGTCGGATGTTGTGTGTGCAGGACCAGAGGACATGAAGGGCAAGCGCCTCAATGATATGACCAGCCTGCAGAATGAGTGTGTCTCCACAGGTGAGAAACACCTGAGCCAACTGCCCTTCTCTCATGTCCAGCTGAGATCAGGATCAGAGAACTCAGCAGAGTCATTCTAAGATGTGTAGAGGTTATTCATTTAACGTGGCTTTGTTGGTTTGTGAAAAATATATTTCCCAATGTTCCTTTCCACAGATTTCATCCTTCATCAGTCTGTTGCCTCAGAATCCTTGTCTGTTGACACATTCAGCTATAAGAATGATGTCTACGTGGCCATTTCTGCTCCCAGCACAGAGAGCTGTATGATTTTCCAGTGGGACCACATAGAAATGAACTTCAGGACTTATGATAACATCACAGGTAAAGTTTAATTTCAACTTCTGCAGGAAATGTGTCCTAACCTACAAGATAACTGGAAACCCCTCTTGATTCTGCAGTGCAACCTTCTAACCATTTAAGTCCTTGCAGGCTGTGTCGACCCAACGTGTAATTTCATCTCTCACCCACATAGCAAGCAGGTCTGGCCCAGATCTGGTATCCAGCCGGCACTGCTGGTTGACTTCTGGCATGATAAGACATATGCCATCCAGATATGGGCCAGGCCTGGTATAGATGGCACTGTCTATGTGATGGCATGCCATATCTGGCTCAATTGTGGTTTGGATCATGTGGCCCAGGCTCATAGAAAACAGGTCTTCCCCTGATCCGGCATCAAGCTGGCACTTCTGACTGACTGGTGTTATGGCAGGGTGTATGTCAACCAGATGTGGGCCAGGTCTGGCAATGATGGCACTATTTATGTTCCTATTTTCCTATTTTAGTTGGAAGACCCAAGTGCCATGTTGATATACTATACTGCTATGGTAGCCAACATTTCAAATTCAGGTATGACTTTGGGAAAGGAAATGCGCTGTAAAAGAATCAGTTCATTCACTGTCTGAACAGAGGTTCGTAATGTTACTTTTGCACTATTTATGTTCCGGCACATGTTGTTATTACATGGCTTGATTAAGGTACACATTTGGCTGACATCTGGGCCAGCACAGGGTCAGCTGCGTGTCTGCGACTGGCCCGTGGCTACATACAACTTACACATGGCCCACATAGCACCAGAGATGGGCTAGCACAGGACCACCAGTGTGTCTGTAACTGGCCTTGTGCTGGCCCATGTCTGGGTCACCTCTGGCAAACCTGATTTGGGCCACCGAAGGGCTGTTATTCTTTGCGCTATGTGGACCAAGTGTAAGCACATTGTGTGGACCAGATCTGGGCCATACCAATTTTGCTATGTGGGCAGGAGGTGCATGTCAGGTTACGTGGAAGGTTAGGTGAAGGGTTAAAGGGAGTTTCCAGTGACACTGTAAGTTAGGAAGTCTAAATCACACATTAGGCTAACAAACATTCCCAGAATGCTCCCAGTTTCATTCTCACGCGATTCATGTGTTTCTCTGCCCTTTAGGTCAGTCCATTGTGGGGTGCAAATCTGTTATCATCGAAAATGAGGTGTTTGTCATTGTGGCTCAGCTGTTTGGTGGTTCCCACATTTACAAGTTTGATGACGACCAAAGCAGGTTCAATAAGTTCCAGGATATCGAGGTGTCCAAAATCTCTAAGCCCAATGATATTGAGGCCTTCCAGATTGGCTCTGATTGGTTCTTTGTGATTGCTGACAGCTCAAAAGCTGGCCTCTCCACCCTCTACAAGTGGAATGATAATGGCTTTTATTCATACCAGTCACTGCACGAGTGGTACCGCGACACGGATGTAGAGTTTCTCGACTTGGATGGGAAAGCTCACCTTATTCTAGCGAGCCGCTCACAGGTTCCAGTGATCTACCAGTGGAGCCGGAGCAACCAGAAGTTCATCCTGCAGGGTGAGATCCCCAACATGGAGGATGTAGTGGTTGTGAAACACTTCCGGATCAAGGAGGAGCTCTACCTGGCTATGACGCGGTATATCGGTGATTCCAAAGTTCTGCGTTGGGGCACCAAACAGTTTGCTGAGATCCAAGCTTTGCCCTCTCGAGGCTCCATGATTCTCCAGCCGTTCTCTTTCAAGGAACGTTACTATCTGGCTCTGGGAAGCGACTACACCTTCTCACAGATCTACCTGTGGGATGAGGATAACAAAATCTTTGACCGCTTTAAGGAGGTGTACATCCAAGCCCCACGCTCTTTCACCGTGGTATCTACCGACCGCAGGGACTTTATTTTTTCCTCAAGCTTCAAGGGAAACACGCAGATCTTTGAGCACATCATTATCGACCTGAGCTTGTGAGGGGCTGTGCCTTATTGTCCCGTCTGAAATCAAATGTCTTCCACTTGAAAGACAAATTCAAGAAGGAAAAAAAAAGAGAAAGGACCTTGTAAACTGTTAAATATCCACACCTTCATAGTTTTAACTCACAAAGTAGAGCGGGGTCAAGATGTATCGTGACTATTTCTGAATGGCCTTGCACTCATGGATCCTCAGACTTTCTGAAGTACTACCCTTTCATAACTACTTCTATTCTCTTAAAAATACCACTGAAGTTCATGACGGGTTAAAAAAAGAGACATTTAATTGAATCTATTTGGATTTATCTTTTTTTGTTTAATATCTTTCTCTCAGTAGTTTTATGCAGCTATAAAAATACATCAGGACCTGAATGAACGTAACAAATTTATTCTGATTCGTGGTGACTGATGATGGATTGAATGATTTTGCCACCTACCTGTATCCTCAGACCCTGTGGTAACGTACAGTACCTTGCCTTATCAACACTGGGGTCTTTTGTTTGATGGTTACACAGTGCCTCCTTCTGGCCGTGATGAAGTACCACACCCCTCTGCTCTTTCCATTACAGGGAATGTCTAGAAAGCACAAACCTTTAATTATCATAGCTGAGATCATAGAGTGTAGTCGTTTGTTGGAAGGTGTCTTTGTAGATGCTGTAGATTATAATGCATACAGTAGGAAGCAGTGGTTTGTTGTTACAGTTAGTAAAATATCCAGGACTTGACCTTATACAAATTCATTAACGGAGAATCGCAATTTAAATACAACTTCTAGATCTGCTGTAATATAATGTGGCAAAGTACAGAGAAACTTTATCAGTATTGCAAAGGACCTGTGTTTAGATGATGTCAGGGAAAATAAACCTCCTGATATGTTTAAAAAAACAGTTTTACCCAATTAACAATATTATTTTTTTTACTAACATCTGAAGTCAGAAGCATCAGAGGCAGAATTTGTAAGACCAAAAGGAAGGAAAATAAATGTACATGTAAATATATCTTCAAGCTTACTGAATTGTTTTTTCAAATTTTTATTCTGCTTTTGGAAATGCTGAATGTTGACAAGCTCCAAAATGTACATAAACCAAGGATTGTAATGTCACCACCTGTTTGAATGGACCTTTGCACTTACAAAACTCAAATGTTACTGCAGCCTGCAAGAGCATGACATTCAAAAAAAGGGTGTTTGCCAAATTCTTTTTCGATAAACCTAACAAAGACTAAAAGTGCTTCTAGGCTAATAATATGCAAGCGTTACAATTCCTTTGTATGATCTTGTTTTAAGCCTAATGAATGTTCCTGTTAAAAATATGATGAAATATCAAAATAAATCTGTGAAAACATGACTTCTGGATGGGTTTTTTATTGACTGATAATCAGGATTATGGTTATAATTCAAGTTTATTTATGCCACTGTAATGATCAATCACTGATACTGATCATTAAAAATAAAACTTCTACATAATGTGAAATCACCATTATTTCCCTAAAACAACAACAACAACAACAACAACAACAACCAAAAAAAACGGACATTCAAACACTTAAACACCTCAAACCCACTGTTAAATATGCTGGTTCAAGTGTGGTGATTTGAGCTTGTTCTGCAGACACAAGCAATAAGCACCTTGCAGTCAATGAAGTCCTCTGTATGCCAAAGTTTTTTAGAGTCAAATGTGAGGTCGTCTCTCCGACAGCTAAAGCTTCTCCTAAATTAGGCCATGCAACAGGATAATGACCTCAAGCACAGCAGCAAATCTACAGCATGGAAGTCCAGACCTCAACCTGACTGAAATGCTGTGTTTAAAGGAATGCTTGCAAACAATGTTCCCTCTAATTTTTCATGTGTCTGAGCGAACACACAAACTCCCTGAGCGGTCCCTTCGACCACTGTGAGCAACAGCAGACATGTGCACTGCGGTCACACCAGCATCGAATCCATCCAAGTTACCTGGTTTATTAAAATATTCAAATTACAGCATTTACATTTATGTTAGACTACTTTTAATTAACTGCTTTAGCCCACTTACAATGAAAAACAAATCTTGTTCATGACCTGTGTAGTATGTTAACACTATTGGAAGTAAAAATAACTTGAACTCCAATTTTGAAAACACAACTTTCTTTCTATTTTTTTTTTAAATTTTTTTAAATAAAGCTCTGACTTGTATTATGGGTATGAGTCTGTGGTCTGGGAGAGAGTCCTGTAACTCTCTGTCTGCAAAATACAGTATATAATGACCAATGTTGGGCAATTAATTATATAGTTACTTCTTCAAAAAAAAAGTTTTTTGCAGCTGTTTACCTAAAAATGCAGCCAAGGCATTTTTTTAAAATAAACATTTCAAACTATTTACAGAACAATCAGCTGTTCTGCATCAAATTTGATGCCACACAAATTATTTGTGCCACTCCAAAAATTTATTTCTGTCCACTATGAGATAAAGGAGAACAACAGCCTGATACCTGCAGGCCTGACAACAGGAGATGTATCACTCCTGTAACACCTGTAACATTCAGCAGTCGCCTCATTGTTCTGACACACACAACAAAACTATTGACTACACTACACACTAACTACACAAGATCTGTGCTAAACGTTGCAAATCTCTCACATGTCAAAACACCGCCGTCACTCCTAAAACTTCCCCCTTCCTAAACAACTAAATGCCATATCATTTTTTTGATTGGTCGACATGGTACATTTTTCCACCAATAGGAAAGGCTGGGGGGGTTGGAAGGGGGCCTGTTTTTGCTCACAGGCGGAGAGTGCTTTCGAGCGTTTTCCTTATAAAACGCAGTTTTTACCGTTTCTTCCCGCAGTAAATATAAACAACGTAGGAAAAACAAACAAACATTGCATATATTTTTTTAATCATATCTCTGGTTTTACGTGGCCTATCAACACAATTTAAAAACTGGTATAAAGTCCACAATTTTTCCGTCAATTGTTCCGTCTGTCCTGCTCACATCTCCAATGGTTGTACACGTTGCCGGTGTCGGCACATAAGGACGCTGTCATAGCCTGTCAACGACGTTGATTAGCTGCGTATATACGAATGTGAATCGCATTATTGGCTGAACTATGGGATAAGGTGGTATCGTTCTAATCCCCTACTGGAGCAGCCAGTCACTTACTGACTAACACTGCAAAACAGAATTGTTAAAGTTTTAATTGTAATTTCAATTCAGATTTTTTTTTTTTTTTTTGTGCGCAACGCAGATTTTCTGTGCGCAGAGACCGTGGCAGCAGTGCGCAATTGCGCACGCGCGCACCTTAGAGGGAACATTGCTTGCAAATGTCACTGATTTGAAGTTATTGCTGCTAACTGCTGGTTCTGTAAACTACTGAGTCATAGAATGATTACCATATCAAACTAAAACAAATGCCTGAATCCTAAATTGTGGATATCCTATTGTGGTGATCTAAATCTGATCTGGACTCCTCGGCTGAACGACCGTGAGGCTCACCAGCCCGAGGAAAACACAAAATACACATGACTCTGTGACAAAGACAATTCATTCTTGAATGAAGACACTGATCAGACACATTTAAAATGCAGCCAATTGTGTTTATTATTACATTTTTGAGGAAATAGAAAGGGGGGGGGGGGTCAAGGAAAAGGAGGAAAGAGATAGAGGAGAGAAAACCCCAACAATCCCCTCTGAGCAAGCACTAGGTGCGACAGTGGATAGGAAAAACTCCCTTTAAAGGAAGAAACCTATGACAGAACCAGGCTCTAGAGGGGGCAGTCAACTGTCGGGACTGGTTGGGGGGTGAGGGTGAAAAGAGAGAGAGGGGGGAGGGAGATGGGACAGGTGTTAGGAGTTCAAGGGAGCTAGGGGAGGGAGAGGTGTCAAGGTGTCAGGAGAGAGGGAGAGGGCAGGAGAGGGGAGGTCAAAATTACGATGGAACAGAGGTGGAGGGAGACGAGGTGACATCAGCAGTGGAAAAACCAGACAAAGCAGGAGCGTCCTTCCTCCTGAAGAAGCGGAAGCGTTTCTTCTTCTTTTCCAGGAGCTTTTCCATGAGAACCTTTTTCTCTAGGATCAGGTTTCTCAGCTGATCGATTGTTTCTGTGTTCTCCTTCTCAAGTCTCCTGCATGTTTTCTCCACTTCTTCTAATTCGGCTTGTTTGTCTTTGAGCCTTTCTTTCAACTCATTAGAAGTTGCCTCCTGCATTACCTTTGCCTCCTGCATCTCTCTATAACTCTCTTGTAATTTGTTGTGAGTGTCTTCTAACTGCTGACGTTTCCTCTCAGTTTCTTGAAGTGTGCACTGCAGGTCTTCATTTGTTTTCTCGAGCTGCTGCTTTAGCAGCTGCACCTCAGTGGTTTTGCACTTCAAGGTATTTGAAAGTTGCTCGAGTTTGGTGTTTTTTGTCAGCATGTCATTGAGCTGACTCTGCATGGCTGAGCACTGTTTCTGCAGTTTCTCCTTCTCTCCTTCCATTTCAGTTGCTTTGTAGTTCATTTTCTTATGAAGTTCTTGCAGCTTTTGGTTTTCTCTCTCAAAGTCCTGGAGTAAACGTTTGTCTTCTTTCTGCTTAATGTCCTGTTGTTCTTTTCCTTGAAGCAGCTCTTGATATTTCTGCTTGTGCACTGCAGTTTCATCAAGTTTTACTTCCAGGACTCTGCATTTTTCCTCCATGCTTTGGAGCTGGCACCGCATGTCTCTCTGGTTTATTTCCAGTTGTTCTTTTTCTTGAAGAATCTGGTTATTTCTTTGCAGAGCTTTATCAAGCTTTGTTTTCAGCTCTCTGTAGTTTTCCTCCGAGTCTTCAAGCTTGCTTTCTTTCTGTTTGATCGGTTGTTGCTTTTTCTCTTGAAGCAATGCTTTGTATTTTAACCCCAAGTTTTGGAGTTCTATGTCCTGCCGTTTCTTCTCTTGGAGGATTTCTGTATTTTTTTGCAGAGCTTCATCAAGCTTTGATTGCAGCTCCCGATCCTTTTTGTCCTTGTCTCTCTCATTTTTCTTCTGCTGGAGGATTTCTTTGAGTTTTTCTATCGCTTTATCAAGCTTTGCTTTGAGCTCAAAGTTCCTTCCACGCATGTCGAGGAGTTCCATTTCTTTCTCCTTTTGAATATCTTCCTTTTCAAGAAGCTGGCTGAACAATTTATCTACTTCAGCAGTCTTTCTCTCATTTTCTTCTCTGAGGAAGATAATCTCCTCTTCCAAGCACATCTTCCGTACTTGAATATTGTCTTCTTGAGCCAGAAGAGAAGAGCTGGGCTTTACTTTTTCTTTTCTTGTGTATTTTTTCAGAGACATGTTGGAAAGTGTAAAAAGTCACTCTGAAAAGGATCCAATTGTTTTGAAAGGTTTCTCTCTCAAACGTTTCAATGCTGCGAACATAAATGCTGCGAACAACGAACTTAAAAGTTGTTGCTTCTCACTCCTATTTAAGGGTTTTTAGGATCAAAGGCTCAAAGGCTCAAAGTGGTGGTAAGATTCCAAATGGGTGTGATGTCACGATCACACTGGTCTGCCCCCCCCCCCCCCCCCCCCCCGAAAAAAACAACAGCAAACAAACAAAAACATGTTTATTCATCTGAACCTTCACATATTGAGCAAATATACACATTTACAAATCATTATCTTACTTTTTCAGCGGGGCCTTCTCCTCTCCAACACCCACAGTATCCTCCTTTGTTTTCTGATTCAAATAAATCAAACAGCATGTTATTAAATAAGAACTGTGTTGCACAAAAACACCATTTTTAAAAATAAAATATATTAAAAAACTTGACATATCAGGCTGTACCTTTCTCCTTCTTAGAGTCCAGCAAAACACCTTTGCACTGGTTGCTGTTTGAGCAAATAATCCCTCTGACTTGTAAAGTTTTTACAAAACACTTCTTCTCTCTGCAAATGTCTGAAAGTGTGTGAACTTACAGTCCTCAGAATGTGACACCTACAGAATGTATTTGAGTTAGCAGGTTACAAACATAAACATGGTTACCATAGTTATAATAATAAAGTTTATGATGTGTTGCTAACATTTTGGTTGTTGTGATGATTCAAATTTGTTCAGTAAACTTCATCAAAATGAACATGTGTTGACATAAGCATATATTTGGATCTCATATCTTCTTATTAAATGTAGCTAATGTCCAATAAACTGAACTCTGGGACTTACCTAACACTAATATTTCATATATTACTTCAACTCACTAATTTAATTAAAGGGTTTTGTATTAAATTATAACATAATAAAAAACCACAATGCACATGTGCAAGTAACAGTAGCCAGCTGCTGCCACAAGAGGGTGACGAATTAAAGATTTACAGAGAGATCTCTTTACTTTGGGACATTTAATTAATGTGTATTATTACATTTGATTAAACAAGCACTGCTTTTCCTCCAGGCTTTCTAAAACTCTTTCAGAGTTTCTCTTTTCAGTCTTTTTCAGTCCAGTCCTTGTACCAAAAATTTATCTCATGAAACTGGATGAATGGAGGACCAAAGAAGATGTTTCAGACCTAACCCCCCCACTATCTACACCAGCGGAATAGCATCTGAAAATCACATCTTTAACAAACAAACAAAGTCCAGCAAAGTCTCCACACAGGACCTGAGAGATCTGAACCTTCAGTTCACTCCAAGATCACACATGTGCAGGAGAACTGAGTGCTGCTGTCAGATTTAAAAGTGCTTTAAACATGATAATACTGTCTTTGTTAAACAGCCGAATAGGTTTATAAAGTATCATTAACTAAAAGTGGTGAAATAAATATCTCTAAATCTACTAAATGTAGACTTTTAAATTTTGGACAGTTTAATATTACAGCTGCTGATTAAACAATAGAGACAGATGTGTAGTAAAACATGTATTTAGTGTTTCAAGTCAAAAACAAACAGAGCAGAGATACAGAGAAAGTCTTTTGACGAAAAAAAGAAGATACTGAACGCTGAGTTTCCCCTAATGATGTGTGTGCAGTTGGGTGAATGAGGCTGTGTCGAGTGTTCAGACTGAGTAGAAATGCACTGTCCTTGTCCATTTACATCCTTTAGATCCAATCTTGACTCTTTTGCCTGGCTGCTGCCTGGCTGCTGTTTGCATGTTGTGTTCTCTGAGGATGCTCCGGCTCCCTCTCACAGTCCAACAACTCGCTCTTTAGGTTAAGGCGATCGTGGCTCAAGACTTGGGCATTCGCCTTGTAATGTGAAGGTTGCCGGTTCGAGCCCCAGCTCAGACAGTTGTGGTTGTTGTGTCCTTGGGGAAGAGGACACAACAACCGTTGCCTACTGGTGGTGGCCAGCAGCCTCGCCTCTTTCAGTGCGCCACAGGGTGGCTGTGGCTACAATGTAGCTTGCCATCACCAGTGTGTGGATGTGTAAAGCGCTTTGGGGTCCTTAGGGACTAGTAAAGCGCTATACAGATACAGGCCATTTAATTGGTGATTCTTTTGGGAATTACAATCATCTATTGGGATCATGAGTGGTGAACTGTCAAGTGTGTACCCTGAGTTTTACCTTGTGAAAGCTGGGATAGTCTTCAAGCCATCTCCAGCAAACCTTAAGTGCTTAAGAGGAAGGTAGAAGGAAAGGAAGGAAGGATAACTACACTTTATGATCTCAGCTGTGATTATTAAAGGTTTGTGCTTTCTAGACATTCCCTGTAATAGAAAGAGCAGGGGGGTGTGATACTTCATCACGGCCAGAGGGAGGCACTGTGGAACCATCAAACAAAAGACCCCAGTGCTGATAAGGCAACATGCTGTCAATTACCACCAGGTATGAGGACACAAGGTAGGTGGCAAACTCATCTGATCCATCCTCAGTCGCCACAAATGAGAGTAAATGTGTTTCTTTCCTTCAAGTCCTGTCATATTATTTTGTATCCACAAAACTATTAGAGCAGAAATATTTAACTTAAAAAGATAAATCCAAATAGATTAATAAATCTTTTTTTTTACCTTCATGAATGTCATGAATATTTTCAGGAGAATAGAAGTGGTACTTATATAATGGTAGTGCCCATTTCCTGAGATCCCATGATTGTAAGGTGACTGAGAAATATTTTTAATTACACGGTTGTGGCACTGATTCAGTCTTTAGCACTACGGTCACCCCGGTGTGTCGGCCACAACACCAATTAAGGCCAAACTGTCTCAGAGTATAGAAGAAGAAGCTTGATGTTTGTTCTGAAACTTATAAACACCTGTATAAGAACAGAATAGAATTGTCCTATAAACTTCGGGGTTTTTAAAAACTCATTATCCTTTCTATCTCTGCTCCTGGTCACGTTGCTGTCAACTCCTCGTGTGTGCGCCTGTTTGATTTATCCATTTGTGTTCAGGTCTCTTAGCTCCTATAATAAAACTGTTCATATTCCAAGCCTGCCTGCAAGTCCTTGCATTTGGTCAGTCCCAGCACCCATACCTGCTCCGAGGGAGAGAATGGCCAGCCGTCAACATGAGCGCCAGTACCAGCATCCAGAGCAGACTGCTAGTCCTGCTCCACCTGAGCCAGAAGTCTGCGCTAAGCAGGCACCTGCCAAGCCGCCCAAGGTGTCCCATCACCTCCGTCGTTCCCCAGTGGATCATTGCTGGCCATGCGGTCGGCCTCCTGAACTGCTGGATATTATTTTTTTAAATAAAAGGGCCAGGTTATTTTTTCTGGTTTTACCTCAATGCCAGGTGATGAGGATAATGAGCTATCTAGTTAAGTTCCCTTCAGTGCTGCTGGACTAAAAGCAGAGGGTTATTCTTGTCTGAATCTGTGATTATTATGTAAACATAAACCACATGTCTATGTCTCAGTCTCGGTCTCACAAGGTCTGACGTGGTCCTCTAATACTTTTAGTTTTCAGTGTTTGCATCAAATTATCAAGACTTTATCTCCATAAATAGCTACCAGTGTTATTAGTACATTAGTTCATGCGTATATTGCTCAGTCCTCTGTAATGTCCATTTTTATTTTAAGATATACTACTGATTATCTGAGAAAGATGAGATGAATTCTAAATGAAAAATCTAAAATTTAAATTATTACAAAACTGCACTATGGACTGGTGTCATGTTTAACAAACTTGGTGCTGGCTCTAACACTGGATTGGCTTCTGCTTCATTTCTGTATTCTATTCCAATGTCCTAAAAACAGAGTTCTTTGTCTTTAAACGTAGTTAATGTTGCAGTCCTTAACTGCATTCATGTGCTTTTTCTGCCACCTGCTGCGATGGCTCTTGATAAAGCTTAAATATGTGGGATGATCTTGGACAGTTTAAAGTGGGCCTCTGTTCCTGTAAAGTAGATTGTGGTAAGGACCCGACACACACACTGGATTTCATTCACTATAGGTTAATTTTACTGTGTTACTGTGTTCTGATGTTCCGGCATCAGTCACACAGGAACAGCTGCTTCTTCCTTCCAGTCTCCGTCCCCGTCATAACTATTTAAAAATACAGAGAAGAAGATGATCACCTTGAGCAGTCACACCCGCCCTCTCAGCCACACCTCGGCACCTCCCTGAGAGCTCACTGTAACACCCCTCTGCTGCAGCAGGCCAGAGACCACACCCCCGCCACATAGATCATATCACTACTGTGAGATAAAAGTGAAAGAGCAGCTCACAGATCAGTGGGAAGTCACATCAGGAGAACATTAAGTAGTTGTAGCGTGTGATTCCCTTGTGTTTTTAGTCTGTGTAACAGCTGTTTGTCCCTTCAGGTAAGATCAACAAAACTACACCATAGGATGGTTTATACCTAAGATTCTTTAAAAAAATATATTATTAACATAACAAGAGGAAACATAGATTTGATTCTTTATTTATTCGTATCTTTTGTTTTCTTTCATTTTCTCTTAAGCTCAAAGGCTGTTTTTATTTCAACAGTGATGGCAGCAGCAGCGTTCAGGAGCAGAGGACTGGCTGGTGTCAGAAACAGCAACGTTTTAATCCTCATCTTTCTGCTGTCCCTGGTTTATGTCACAAATTCACTGACGAAAGTAAGAACAAAGTCTCTGCTGAATTAATTGTTGCTGAATGTACTTTTATGAAACATTTATTTGCAAATGTAAAACTACAGTCACTATGTAAGTCATTACAAGCATATCAGAGTTTAACCTGACGCATCCTGTTTTTGTACATTTAAAAAAATTCTGAGAAGATTCTTAGAACAACAAAAGCAGCCAGAAGGAAGGCGGGTCAGTCAGGTTCATGTCTATTGCATGTTATCAGTACAATTTGGTCATGCAGGAAACAACAAATGCGTAAGAGTCATATCAGTGCACACTAAGAGAACTGCAACTCAGTCTGACTGTAGAAGTAAATTTGACTTATATCCCGATTAAGTTATTCATATGTAACTTTATTAAATTAATTTGGCACAATGTTGTGGTAAACAGAGAATGTCTTTTGCTATACTGATATTGACCAATAATCCATTAATGTTCGATTATATTTTTAAATATTATACATTTGTATGTAATTTGTATGTAACTGTATCATGTGAAGATTTTTTCTTGAGCTTTCTTCATCAAGCCCTAAAGTTAATATAAATCAGAGCTGATGCTTCTTGTACAAACTGTCCTCCCCCACCTACTTACAATGGAGACGATGACAGTCTTTCTTTGCTTCCTAACTTTTCTTGAACTTGTTCTTGAAATTAATTCTGAAGTTTATGGATCTTATAAAATATAAAACTGCAAAAAATTATGTACAAAGCCAGATACAATATGTTTCCAGGAAATGTACAGTGGATGAATTGAGGGGAAAATTAAATATGAAGACTCTTAAAGGATGGACAAGGGTTAAAACCTTTTGTTTTACCATTTGTGAGGTTAAACTGTGGAACAGTTTTCCTGTGGACCTACAGCAATGTTCAAGCATTAGTCAGTTCAAGATGTTTCGAAAACTGCTTTTGGAAAAATATGAAAGTAATAAAGTTGTAGACTTTTAGTCAAGACCGCCTAAACCAAGACCAAGACAATACAAAGACCAGAGGGTATCGAGACCAAGATAAGACAAGACCAAGACAGACCGAGTCAAGATCAAGACAAAGTCGAGACCAAGACAGAGACAAAAAGGTCTTTAAACTGCAGCCAGATGCTGCTTTGTTTACGGGTGTCAGGCATATTTATGTGTTTTTGCGATGCAGTCGCACAGCCCTCCTCACCGCTGTCTACTGTCTCACTCACTTACTGAGAGGACAGACGCACGCTCCACTTGACTGTCGCGTCTCTCACCCTCTCTGTTTTTCACATAATGATATTATCCTATATCCTCGCATGTGATTGGCCACAATATGGAGGGATTGGAGCATAGCTGAGCCACTGTGTGAGAGCTGAGCAGTGAAAGGAAATTAAGTGAGGAGCCGGCTCTCGCTCAATGGGAGGCGACTCTTCTGATTCACTACAAAGCACTCTCTAAGCATGGCTCTTAGAGCTGATGCTTTTGCGCATGACACATTATCGAACGTTACGTTGTGTCATGGATACTGTTGACTCCAAATCTCCCGACCACTATGTCGATCTGAGACAGCAAGACCGAGACAGCGAGACCAAGAAGTGACCGAGGGATCCGAGGGATCCGAGACCAAGACAAGACAAAGACCGCGTAAAAGTTGTCTTGAGACCGATCTCGAGACCAAGATCGGTCTTGATGCATCCAACTCTATAAAGTTGATGACCGATTGTATATATAACTATGCTAAATTGCATCTAAATTATATCTATCACTGTATCTATGTTTATACATGTCCTTCATTCCTTGTTTATTGTTTGGGGTAAGTGATGATGGGACACAAACTTGAATAAAAAGGCAGTGAAATAAGGTCGGAGTAATGAGTAATATTACAAACTAACCACCTGCTATTACCAGTTTTAATTCACCTTTTACATAAATAAATGTTTTTCGTACATATGCAAGTGTAATTTCAAACTGAATTTCTGTTATTACTTCATTTCAACTGCAACACACCACTGTTTGTTTGTTTGTTTGTTTGTTTGTTTTACCAAAGAAAACAATAATTGTCTGTGAGGAAAGAACTCAGTGGTGGATCCTCACCTGTCTGCTTTTGGCTCAAACCTCTTCTCTTGTGTAATAAAACTTGTGAACCTGCTTCCCCTCTCAGTGTCTGTCTTGTGCCAGTTTTGACTGTTGCAAAGAAGTGAACTTAAATCTAATCTACAACAGCAGAGATGAACACAGCCTTTCTCCTGTGGGAGAAGTATTATGTCTGTGTTAAATATACAAGTCGTGGCCATTTTCATAAGATTTGATTGTTTAAAATTCACATTGACAAAGTAAGGATTCTGGGGGACATGAGGTGTGCTCCAGCAAATATTTCCTCTGTGGTCCCATTAAAGATGGATTTAAACATGAAGAGTGTGAGATGGCAAAAGGAAAGACATTCTGTACTTAATCAGAAGTACAGATATTAGTGGTAAAACTACACCAGTAAAAGTAGCTCTTTGGAGGATTTTTCTACCAGCTATTTTTGTGCAAAGCTAATTGAACCTTGTGCTATATTAATGTATCATTAAAGTAACATTAATACAAGAAAATATACTTCCTTAAATTTTAATTCTCATAAATATACTCAGCTTGAATCAGTTTGGTAGAACATGAGCAGAGAAAAAGAAGAAAAATTTTAAAGTATCTCTACATTGTAGAGAGCGACTCTAAACAGAAAATGAGTAAGGAACGGGTTAAAGTGGGATTCAGCAGGTGGGGGAACTCTAAAATTGGTCGTAGTGGCTCAACAAGAGGTTAAGAATCGCAATTTCTATTCAGAGCTCCAGTAGATTTTCTTTGTGTACAGGCTGTGATCAGCTGATCTGGACTGCTGGTGCTTTGAGGTCCTGATCTGAATTAGACAGGTTTCAAGGATTTCGAGTGCTCAGGTAGAATAGAACAGTGCTGTACAAGAACCAGTCCATTTACCATTTGGTTTACTAGCTGGCAAAATGTTGAAATTGATCAAAAAATATACTTTTCTTTTTCTTCTTGTTGATCCACAGATTCATTGAGAGTAACAAACTAGAGACTACGTCCAAATATGCCTTCAGAGGACTCAGGGACCTGACTCACTTGTATGTTCCAGTGACTGAAAATACAACTGTTATCTGTTACACATGATTTAATGATGTCTCTTTTCATAATCAACTGCATTTGTTTCCAGGTCTTTGGCAAACAATAACATTAAAGCCTTGCCCAGGGACCTCTTCATTGACCTTGACTCCCTTATAGAGCTGTGAGTTTGTACATAGTTAAATAGGCAAATAGTGTACTGTGTAATTCTTGCAGTCTGTCTTTCTCCCAGTTTAGCCGTGAAATACAATATTCCCTTTCTGCAGGGACCTGCGAGGCAATGCCTTTGAATGTGACTGCAGAGCCAAGTGGCTTATGACGTGGTTAAAGAACACCAATGCCACAGTGTCGGATGTTGTGTGTGCAGGACCAGAGGACATGAAGGGCAAGCGCCTCAATGATATGACCAGCCTGCAGAATGAGTGTGTCTCCACAGGTGAGAAACACCTGAGCCAGCTGCCCTTCTCTCATGTCCAGCTGAGATCAGGATCAGAGAACTCAGCAGAGTCATTCTAAGATGCGTAGAGGTTATTCATTTAACGTGGCTTTGTTGGTTTGTGAAAAATATATTTCCCAATGTTCCTTTCCACAGATTTCATCCTTCATCAGTCTGTTGCCTCAGAATCGTTCAATAAGTTCCAGGATATCGAGGTGTCCAAGATCTCTAAGCCCAGTGATATTGAGGCCTTCCAGATTGGCTCTGATTGGTTCTTTGTGATTGCTGACAGCTCAAAAGCTGGCCTCTCCACCCTCTACAAGTGGAATGATAATGGCTTTTATTCGTACCAGTCACTGCACGAGTGGTACCGCGACACGGATGTAGAGTTTCTCGACTTGGATGGGAAAGCTCACCTTATTCTAGCGAGCCGCTCACAGGTTCCAGTGATCTACCAGTGGAGCCGGAGCAACCAGAAGTTCATCCTGCAGGGTGAGATCCCCAACATGGAGGATGTAGTGGTTGTGAAACACTTCCGGATCAAGGAGGAGCTCTACCTGGCTATGACGCGGTATATCGGTGATTCCAAAGTTCTGCGTTGGGGCACCAAACAGTTTGCTGAGATCCAAGCTTTGCCCTCTCGAGGCTCCATGATTCTCCAGCCGTTCTCTTTCAAGGAACGTTACTATCTGGGTCTGGGAAGCGACTACACCTTCTCACAGATCTACCTGTGGGATGAGGACAACAAAATCTTTGACCGCTTTAAGGAGGTGTACATCCAAGCCCCACGCTCTTTCACCGTGGTATCTACCGACCGCAGGGACTTTATTTTTTCCTCGAGCTTCAAGGGAAACACGCAGATCTTTGAGCACATCATTATCGACCTGAGCTTGTGAGGGGCTGTGCCTTATCGTCCCGTCTGAAATCAAATGTCTTCCACTTGAAAGACAAATTCAAGAAGGGAAAAAAAAGAGAAAGGACCTTATAAACTGTTAAATATCCACACCTTCATAGTTTTCACTCACAAATTAGAGCGGGGTCAAGATGTATCGTGACTATTTCTGAATGGCCTTACACTCATGGATCCTCAGACTTTCTGAAGTACTACCCTTTCATAACTACTTCTATTCTCTTAAAAATACCACTGAAGTTCATGACGGGTTAAAAAAAGAGACATTTAATTGAATCTATTTGGATTTATCTTTTTTTGTTTAATATCTTTCTCTCAGTAGTTTTATGCAGCTAAAAATACATCAGGACCTGAATGAATGTAACAAATTTATTCTGATTTGCGGCGACTGATGATGGATTGATTGATTTTGCCACCTACCTGTATCCTCATACCCTGTGGTAACGTACAGTACCTTGCCTTATCAACACTGGGGTCTTTTGTTTGATGGTTACACAGTGCCTCCTTCTGGCCGTGATGAAGTACCACACCCCTCTGCTCTTTCCATTACAGGGAATGTCTAGAAAGCACAAACCTTTAATTATTAGTGATGGGATTTCCGGCTCTTTTTAGAGAACTGGCTCTTTCGGCTCGGCTCACTAAAAAGAGCCGGCTCTTTCGGCTCTTCAGGTTCTTTTGCTGCTTTAATTAATTTATTATTAACAACAATATGAAATTATGCAATTACAAAGGAATTAGTAATTTTTTAAACAAACCATGGTTTTATTTCTATATGTTTATATACAGTGGCCCCTAGACAAATCACGTACAAACTCCAAAGCACATTTCTAGCGTTAACTGAACTTCCAAAACAGAGCTACCTAGATCACTTAAATTACACAATTGTAAGCATATGTGTATTGTTTGTGTATTTATACACAAGCACGCATATATATTCAAATAATTTTAAAAAAATGTTCATTTACTTGTTACTACCACACATCCGGTCGTTGGTATTTCCTGCATTGTGTAGCGACTAGGTAACAAAGGCTCAACACTCCCCCTAGCATCCTAACTTCTGTTGTGTTTTGTACGTGCTTTGGAGTTTTTATGTGTTTTGGAGTTCGTACGTGTTTTGGAGCTTGTACGTGCTTTGTCTCTAGGGGCCACCATAAATATACTTTTATTTATTCACTCCACATAAAATGTAATAAATAAATCATATATTACAAAAATCAACTATTTACATTTCAACTTTATCTATTTAAATTTTCAGCTTTTTCCTTTTAAACAAATTTAAAGTGAAACAACACAAAACACTGCAAACCAC
Organism: Pelmatolapia mariae; assembly: GCF_036321145.2. Taxonomy (NCBI): domain Eukaryota; kingdom Metazoa; phylum Chordata; class Actinopteri; order Cichliformes; family Cichlidae; genus Pelmatolapia; species Pelmatolapia mariae. The sequence goes on along the minus strand of NC_086229.1, from coordinate 83,836,122 downwards.
AACACAATTAAATATAAATGTGAAAAAATATGAAAACGAAGAGAAGATGCCCATTATCTGTCATATGTGCCTGCATGAATAAACTTCCTGATGAGTTTATCCAACCTCTTCCTCTCAGCTGCCGATAAACTGCTGCTCAATCATACAACACTGTAAAAAATGAGAGATGCCACCACAGAGTCATAGAAGGTCTTTAAAAGCGCTCCCTGTACTCCAAATGACCTCAGCCGCCTCAGCAGGTAGAGTCTGCTCTGACCCTTCCTGTAGAGAGCATCAGTGTTGTGGCTCCAGTCCAGTTTATTATTCAGGTGAACAGCCAGGTACCTATACGAGTCCACTATCTCAATGTCGACTCCCTGGATGTTCACCGGTGTCAGTGTGGTGGGTCTGCGTCTCCGGAAGTCCACCACCAACTCCTTGGTTTTCCTGGCATTGATCAGCAGGTGGTTCTGCTGGCACCAGTCCACAAAGTCCAAAGTCCACTGTCTGTACTCTGAGTCGCCCTTACCTGGGATGAGGCCGACTATGTCAGAGTCGCCAGAGACTGCAGACCAGCGTATCAGAGACAGCCCTGTGTCCTCACATACTGTGGGCGCCCTATAAGGTAGTCCAGTATCCACTGGGACATGTGGTGGTCCACTCCCGATAGCTCCAGCTTGTCCCTCAGAAGTCGTGGCTGGATGGTGTTGAAAGCACTGGAGAAATCAAAGAACATGATCCTCACAGTGCTTCCAGGCTTCTCCAGGTGAGTCAGAGCTCTGTGCAGGAGGTAGATGATGGCGTCCTCCACCCCAATGCTAGGCTGGTAAGCAAACTGCAGTGGATCCCCCTCACCAGGGGGTGCAGATGGTTTAGAACCAACCTCTCGAGGGTCTTCATCAGATGTGATGTCAGGGCTATCGGCCTGTAGCTGCTGTGGTCTTTGGGATGGGAGGTCTTTGGCACCGGTACCACGCAGGATGTCTTCCACAGCTGTGGTACATTCCCCAGCGACAGGCTCAGGTTGAACAAATATCCTAGGATGCCACACAGTTCATCTGCGCAGTACCTCAGGAGCCTGGAGCTGTTGCCATCTGGACTAGGGATGGGTATCGTTCAGGTTTTATCTGATACCGGTGCCAAACCGGTACTTTTGAAACAGTGCCGGTGCTTAAACGGTGCTCGAACTGGTGCTTAAAGAATGTCCAAAAACCTCTCATGTTTAGCTGTTTTTTTGTAAAAAGATAACAATGTTAGCCTTTTCTGCAGCTATAGGGCATTTATGGTATCACTCTTGGCTGGAAGCAGTGCTTACACAATGGAAAAAACACAAACTTTGTCCAAAAACCTCTCATGTTTAGCTGTTTTCCACTTTTTCTTTGGTCATTTCAGCCTTTTTGGTCAGGGTGAAGGGAGCATCTGCCATCAAACAAGAAGACCTCCGCATGTAACTACGATGGTGTTCACTAGTTCACCTTACTGCATTAATCTAATAACGTGGTTAGCCTACTCAACATAAATTACACACGAACAACATTAAGCTACTCACGCAGAGAAGAACGACTGCTGCTGCCATCATCATCCGTCATCATTTCTGCTACACTGCCAGGGCTAGGGGCCAGGACTCTCCTCTTCGGGTTCTTGGGGGATGTTGCTAACTCCGGGTCCAATAACAGGCAACCCACCCGCAGTAGATGTGCTCGGTGTGAGGTCTCGCAGCAAGCTATCAAATACGGCGCATTTCTCGGCTTTTAAAAAAAACGCTATGTGTCGCCAGGTTCGTCATCAGATTCGAGGTGTTACCTCCTTTGCACAGTATCCCCTTAAAGCACTTGTTGCAGGCTGCTGAGTTTGCATCTTTTGCTGTGAAGTACAGCCAGACTTTTGACCGCTTTGCCTTGGGCATTTTTAATCTGTAGCTCTGCTCTAAAAGAACGTACGTACCTGGACCCGCCTACTATCCTTGCAAAGGTAAAATGATTGGCTAGAATCCAAAGTGTATGACATCTCAGGAAAAAAAAAAGCACCGAAATAAAGCACCGAAATGTGCACTGCTTTTCGGTCTGGTTACTACCGTTTATGTCAGAACTGGCGCCATAATGGCACCTTATACCGGTACCCATCCCTAATTTGGACCTGCAGCCTTCTGCACGTTGATAGAGAGAGGGGGTGTATGTTGGAGTCCACAGATGCCGGGGGTGGGTGTGATGGCTGGGAGCTGAGAGGTGTGAAGTCCTGAGATGAAAGACAGGCAGTCCCTGAAGATGAGGCATGATGCAGCAGGGGGGAAGATGCTGGGGGAGGGGTGGATGGTTGATCAAACCTATTCACCCACCCCAAGTCTCCTGCAGCCTGGGGGGTTGGTTTTTGTCCTGAGATTGTCTTCAGGCTGTTCCAAACCCCTCTGATGTTGTCCTGTTGCAGCTGCTCTTCCTCCTTTAGTTTTCCTTCCCTTGCCTTATCTTCCATTTCAGCTTCTTCTTGACAACTCTCAGCTCCTGTTTGTCTCCAGAACTAAAGACTCTCTACTTCTCCTTGAGGAGAGCCTTAATTTCTAGATTTATCCATGTCTTGTTGTTATAAAAACACTGTACCTTTATGCTCGGTACGGTGTTGTCCACACAGAAGTTCATGTAATCTGCAATGCAGTCTGTGATGCTGTTGAGGTCATCCTCCAAAGGGCTGCAGAGGGTGTCCCACACAGTAGAACGTAACAGTCCCTCAGGGCCTCTTCAGTCTCTGCCGACCATTTCCTTACTGTGCGTTTCACAACTGGTTCTCTGTGTACTAGAGATTTATACACAGGCTGGAGATGAACCAGGTTGTGATCTGAGCCCCCCAGGAGAGGGAGAGGTGATGAGCTGTAAGCCTCCTTGGTGTTTGCATATGATAAGTCCAGTGTTTTTTTGTCTCCGGCGTGGCAGGTGACATACTGGGTGAAGGTGGGGAGAGTGGAGGACAGGGAGATGTGATTAAAGTCCCCAGAGATCAGGAAAAGGGCCTGAGGGTGCTGTGTTTGGAGTCTGCTGGTTACAGTGTGCAGGACCTCACAGGCTGCTGCAGCGCTAGCAGAGGGCAGAACATACACAGCTATCATAATCATGTGTGTAAACTCTGGCGGTAGATAGTACGGTCTCATACTAACCGCTAGCAGCTCAATGTCCTTACAGCATAGCGTCTCTTTGATAGATAAATGCCCAGAGTTACACATCTATCGTTCACAAACACAGCCAAACCCCGTCCTCGCTTCTTACCAATCTCTGTTGTTCTGTCGACCTGGATCAGATGGAAACCGTCTATGTTTATGTGTGAGTCCGGAGTTAGCGCAGTTCATCCACTTTATTGGGGAGTGATCTCACGTTCCCCAAAATAACAGATGGAATTGCTGGCCGCATCTCTTCCTCCTTACCTCGCGGGGGATGTTGGCCTGCTCGGCTGTAGGCAGAACAGCGGAGGCCCCAAGGGCTAACAGCTGATCCCTGCTGTAAACAATGGGAGGTCGGACCTCCACTCGCTCTCCAGACACAGATTCCATAAAAAATGTGATTAAAAACACGATTGTCCATAAAATTCTGAACTCCATTGTGGAGTAGTACAGTCCACAATAGAAAAACAAGAACAAGAAAACACAATAACAACAAAGAAAGAGAAAAAAGAACTCTGTCAGGTTCAGCGTGATACTGGCTGCCAGCTCGGAGCGGCGCCGTATCTTATGTGATGTAATATCAAAATAAACCTGTGAAAACATGACTTCTGAATGTGTTTTGTATTGACTGATAATCAGGATTATAGTTATAATTCTTTTTTATTTATGTCACTGTACTGATCAGTCACTGATACTGATCATTAAAAAAAACCTTTTACATGATGTGAAATCCCCATTCTTTCCCTAAGAAAGAAAAACATTCAATAGTCCCTGGGTTTGAATGGTCACAGATGCAAAAGTGTAAAACCTAATAATGTGCAATTTGCATGCAATCTAACCAGCACTAAAATTTCAACATTATATTCTGACTTTCACATGTCAATATTTCAGAGATTGTGAACAGAATAAAAAGTTTGGACATGTAGTTTGTTTGTGAAAACAATGCCGACCTATGTCATATGCAAACTATTCAAACATGCCATTCTCCTTGATGTTAAGATTCACCAAAA